>NW_015557090.1:1267210-1292491 GCF_001515605.1 Sinocyclocheilus anshuiensis | reverse complement strand
ACATCCGCCATTAAAGCAAGTAACAGTGAGTAAAACAATGGTAATGTGTGTGAATAGAGTATTAGCAATGTAAGCGAGATTAGCGGCAACCACGCTGGTGATGCTAATGGGCTATATGCTAATAGCGGTCTCGGGAAATCAAAATAAAACTAGTGATAACAAGGCGCTCTGATTGTTTTTTGTTGTAGAATACGATAGGGGATATATTCACACGTTATAGAAACGAAAATGATGGTGTATAAAATTGATTTTAAGATAAAAAATTAGACTACAAAGAATTAACTTGACGGAGCTATGGAATATGGAATGGGAACACTATAATAGGTTCATTGGATGATTTTATCCCCCTGACCTAAGTTGACAATAAATTGTCTGTGTCCATTTGCAATTTATTGAATGGGATTGCTATAAAAGGTTAGTGGGATGATTGTCCACCAATCCATTTAACCAATCCCATTCAATAAATGGGAAATGGACACCTATCCCACTTGCCCTCTATTGAGTGACGTGTCCATTTCTATTTTAATTAATGGGGCTCAGATAGTGTTTTTTTGGACATTTTAAATCAAGGCCCATTCATGATAAAAATTTGTTTTTTTTACTGCACTCAGCAGGTCCCCCTGAGTCCGTGGCACCCAGTTTCGTCCCAAAATTCCACTGTCCACGAAACCCCTTTGGGTTTTTTTTGGTAGAAAAAAAAAGTTTCTCCAATCTTCTTTAAAATCTGGTTTCTGACAGAGGGCACTGAGACTAAGACAGGAATGCAAGTTTGGAGGCTCTAGAGCCTTCCAGGGCTGAGATATGGAGATCCCACTTGCAATTTATGCCATTATAGAAAATAATGGGTCCGTGGACAGTGGAATTTTAGGATGAAACTGGGTGCTGTGGACTCAGGGACCTGCTGAGTGCAGTAAAATCATTTTTATCATGAATGCACCTTGATTTAAAATGTCCAAAATAAACACTATCTGGAGCTCATGCAATAAGTCTGAATTGGGACAATACATAGTAGATAAGTGGACAGTCATCCCATTTGCAATTTATTCAGTGGGATGTGGGAGTTGAAAACAGGAAGTATGTCCACCTGCAATTTATTTAATGGGCCTTCTGTACTGGTCCCGTGGACACATGTGAATAAAGTGTATTTTTCATAAGCATGAGTGATACTGTTGATGAAACCACCTCTACTGTACTCAGCAACCTCAGTGGAAACCATTCATGTCAGTTTCATGTCATAATAGTGTTGAATTTGCATAAAAATTATGTAGAATTGAAAAGATCCCACCTACAACTTATTTAATGGGCCTTCGGTACAGGGCCCGTGGACACATTATTTTTGTGATATTGTTTATGAGAACACCTCTACTGGAAGCAGGACACTCCAAATAACCCATTCATGCAAATTTCATGTGATAAAATAGTGTAATATGCATAAAAAATGAATGTCCATTGAACCACTATATAGGGCCCACTGAATAAATTGATTTAAAAAAAATCAGCAAAAATATTCAGTGAAAAATACAGACATGTGCTCACCCCTTTTCGGACCTTTTGACCCCTAGGCAAGGTCGCAGGGCCACCAAACTTTTCCGCCCGCTCGAGGGGGTCCCCTTGAGACAAAGATTTCGAATTCGGCTCGATCGGACCCTTCTGAGCAGTGTCCGCGAACCCTCTATGGAAAGCCCATTGAAAAAAATTGAGAACGGGAGGTTTTTTAGGGAGGCCCCAAATTTTGCAACGTGGCTCCTGCACCCCCGCCCCCCCCCCGTACTAAGGGCCCCCAGTCCTAAAGTGGAAGGAAATTATTTTGGGCCTTTGGACAAAATCTCTGCTGCAGGCCTCTCTGTCTTATACCCACTCAGAGACTTTTGAGCGACTTTATGCTTAAGGAGAACTGTATTTGTTCAGAAGGCCGTACGTCTTTGTGCTTCAGGGCTGTGAGAGAGGGGCCCCAGGGATGCAAGAATCTCGAATCTCGGGGCCCTACTTCCTATGGTCTCCGAACGGGGGACGTCCCTCTCCCCATTTAATTGCGTAATGGTTTCGTGGACGCGTGGTCCCTTTTTTGACCTTTTGACCTCTGAACGAGTACGTAGGGTCACCAAACTTTTTTGCCCGCTAAAGAGACCTCTGGCAATACAAAAATGGCTCCCTCTATTTGATCGGCCCTTTCGGAGCCGCGTCCACGAAACCGCTAGGCCAAACCAATTAAAATAAGTGCCAAGTGGGATTTATTTAGAAAGGTCCCAGGGGCCCCAAATTTTGCAACGTGGCTCCTGCAATCCCCTCCCCCCCCACGTACTAAGGGCCCCCGGTCCTAAAGTGAAAGGAATTTTTTTGGGGCCTTTGCACAAAATCTCTGCTGCAGTCCTCTTTTTCTTATACCCACTCAGAGCCTTTTGAGTGATTTTTTGGTCGGGAGAGGAGCTTTTTTTCGGAAGGCTCTATGGCTTTGCGCTTCGGGCCCGTGAACGAGGGGCCCCTGAGAAGCGAGAATCTCGAATCTCGGGGCCCTACATCCTATGGTCTATGAACGGGGGACGACCCTCTCCCCATTTCAGCGTGGAACTGTTTTGAGGACACGTGGTCCCTTTTTTGATCTTTTGACCCCTGAACGAGTTCGTAGGGTCACCGAACTTTTCCGCCCGCTAAAGGGACCCCTGATGATATGCAAATGGCGCCCTCTAGTCGATCGGCCCTTTCGGAGCCGCGTCCACGAAACCGCTAGGCCAAACCAATTCAAATAAATGGAGAGTGGGATTTTTTTATAAAGGTGTTAGCGGTCCCAAATTTTACAGGGGGGTCCGTGGGGCTCCCCAAAGTGCTCCGATTAGAGCACCGGTCGATCGGGGCTTTGCATCGTCCTTTAAATAACAGGCTAATGGGATCCAAATCCATCCTACGGTCCCTTTGGGTAATTATGCATCCACTGGCAATTTATAAGAATGGGTCTTTTTCCACGAACCCTTTAAATGTAATTTATCCTTATAGCTAAAGCTGCAAATTAAATTCCTTGTTACAAATATGGTAGAACCATCACTTCTACCACAAAAGACTGCTTTGTAAATAATCTTCCTGACTTGTCTCAATTCTTCAGCACATCCAATAGCTCAGAAAAAACTTGATGGTGTAACAAACTATTAACTCTCTCTTTTCTAGCACTTTAGATATGGCTGCTCCTTTACACTTAAAGAAGATTAAGGAAAACAGTCCGACATCGTGGTATAACGAGCACACTAGCGCCTTAAAGAGAGCAGCCCGGAAAATGGAGCGCAGCTGGAAGAAAACAAAACTAGAGCTATTTCGTATTGCATGGTGGGAAGGTACTTATACTTATAGAAAAGCTCTAAAAACTAGATCTACTTACCTTTCGTCTCTCTTAGAAGATAACAAACACAACCCCAGGCATTTATTCAATACAGTGGCTAAATTAACTAAAAATAAAGCATCAACAGATGCAGACCTTTCCCAACAGCACAGCAGTAATGACTTTATGAAGTTCTTTACTTCCAAGATCGATACTATTAGAGATAAAATTATAACCATGTAGCCGTCAGCCACAGTATTGCATTAGATAGTGCACTATAGATCCCCTGAGGAACAATTCCACTCATTCTCTGCTATAGAACAGGAAGAATTGTATAAACTTGTCAAATCATCAAAACTGACCACAACAATTTGTTAGACCCTATTCCATCTAAGCAACTAAAAGTGGTGCTTCCAGAAGTCATAGATCCTATTCTGATTATTAATTCATCAATGTCCTTAGGATATGTCCCTAAAACCTTCAAACTGGTTGTTATGAAGCCTCTCATTAAAAAAACACAACTTGATCCTAGAGAATTAGTTAATTACAGACCAATCTCTAATCTCCCTTTTCTGTCAAAAATACTAGAAAAAGCAGTATCCTCTCAGCTACGTTCCTTCTTGGTGAGAAATTAAATCTCTGAGGATTTTCAGTCAGGATTTAGACCGTATCATAGTACTGAGACTGCTCTCATCAGAGTTACAAATGACCTGCTCTTATCATCCGATCGTGGTTGTATTTCTCTATCAGTGCTACTGGATCTTAGTGCTGCGTTTGACACTATCGACCACAACATCCTTTTGAGTAGACTACAAAATTATGTTGGCATTAGTGGAATTGCATTGTCATGGTTCAAATCTTACTTATCCGACCATCATCAATTCGTAGCAGTGAATGACGAGATATCATATCGATCACAAGTACAGTATGGAGTGCCACAAGGCTTAGTAGTAGGACCATTGCTTTTCACACTTTACATGTTACCCTTGGGAAATATCATCAAGAAACATAGTGTTAGCTTTCACTGTTATGCTGATGATACTCAGATCTATATTTCTTCACGGCCTGATGAAACATACAAATTTGCAAAACGGAATGCATAGTTGATATAAATAACTGAATGACTAGTAATTTCCTACTGCTAAGTTCTGAAAAAAACAAACAAACAGAGGTTTTAATTATTGGACCAAAAACCTCCGCATTTAATAACCTAAAACACTGTCTGATGGCTGCTCTGTTAATTCCTCGTCATCAGTTAGGGACCTAGGTGTACTATTTGATAGCAATATTTCCTTTGAAATTCATGTTTCTAGCTTTTGTAAAAATGCATGTTTTCATCTTAAAAATATAGATAAATTATGACCTATGCTCTCATTGTCAAATTCAGAAACGTTATTTCATGCGTTCATGACCTCAAGGTTAGATTATTGTAATGCTTTATTGGGTGGTTGCTCTGCGCGCTTAATAAACAAACTCCAGCTGGTCCAAAATGCAGCAACTTGAGTTCTTACTAGAACCAGGAAGTATGACCATAGTAGCCCAGTTCTGTCAACTCTGCACTGGCTCCCTATTGATCAACAAATACATTTTAAAAGCTTGCTCATTACTTATAAAGCCCTGAATGGTTTAGCACCTCAGTACTTGAGCAAGCTCATATTGCATTATAGTCCTTCACGTCCGCTGCGATCTCAAAACTCTGGCCATTTGATAATACCTAGAATATCAAAATCAACTGCAGGCGGCAGATCCTTTTACTATGTAGCGCCCAAACTCTGGAACAATCTACCTAGCGTTGTTCAGGAGGCAGACACAGTGTCTGTGTTCTACAAGTTTGGGGACTGAACTCTGAAACTTACATCCAATTACAGCAGGCATACACACGAGACTTTATCCCAGTCGACAAGTCTCACATCCCTAGTAAAGGCACAGCCCTCCAGTGGCCTCATCTGAAACATCTAATGAACAAGTTACATCCACTCCAAGATTGCGAGGTGGGACTGCTAATTGGTTACGATTGCCCGTCAGCACTGGCTTCCTTGGAGGTCATCACAGGTGACGAAAATGAACCTTTCGCGCAAAGGACAATGCTTGGCTGGAGCATTATAGGGTCAGCCAATCCCCACTTGGATAGACAGGGAAACGAGAGCTTTGTACATCGTGTTGCAGTGAAGGAGATGCCAGTGGCCACCGATGTGTTGAAAGTACTGGAATCAGACTTCAACGAGAGGAGCTATGAGGACAGGTATGTGTCGCAGTATGACGTTCGCTTCATACAGCTCCTTAATGATAACATTAAGCGGAAAGGAGATGGACATTTTGAGATCCCCCTCCCTTTCAAGGGCAGTGGTCCACCAGTTCTACCAAACAATAAGAAACTGGCTACTATTCGGCTGCAACAGCTAAAGAAGAAGTTAATGGCCAACAAACAGTATTTCGACCATTACACAGCCTTCATGGAAGAAATTATCAGGAAAGGTGATCCCGAGCCAGCCCCTCCATTTTCTGAGGGAGAGACTGTGTGGTATATACCACATCATGGGGTGTACAACTCCAAGAAGCCAGGCAAACTAAGAGTCGTGTTCGATTGCTCATCAAAGTTCCGTGGGATCTCTCTAAACGACACTCTACTGACAGGCCCTGACCTAATTAACTCTTTGGGAGGAGTTCTTTGTCACTTTAGAAGGGAAGCAGTTGCTGTGATCTGTGACATTGAAAGGATGTTCCACCAGTTCAGTGTCTCACCTGAAGTTCGCAACTACCTAAGGTTCCTCTGGTGGGAGGGTGGACTGTTAGAAACAGAACCACGGGAGTATAGAACGACAGTCCACATTTTGGGGCTGTGTCCTCCCCGGGATGTGCCAACTTTTGTCTTAAGTATCTGGCACAGCAACACAAGGTTGACCACTCACAGCTTCAGTATTTGTGGAAAATAACTTCTACGTGGACGATGGGTTAACCAGCGTTCCAATAGTCAAAGAAGCTAAGGAACTAACTGTCGAAACACAGGAACTGTGCAAAAGTGCAGGTCTACGTCTGCACAAGTTCAACTCAAACCGAAAGGAGGTCCTCTCCTGTGTAGCCTCTTCAGAAAGGGCAGTAACCAGTGATCCTCTCAACCTTAACCCTGATGCAACCTCAGAAGGACACGTACTTGGCATTCAGTGGTCGTCATAAAACGACACTTTCAGCTTCAACATTGACGCAAAAGACCACCCCCCCAACTCGCCATGATCTCTTGTCAGTCGTTGCGTCTCTGTATGACCCACTCGGGTTCGCAGCTCCGTTCACTCTGAGTGGCAAGCGTATCCTACAGGAGCTATGTTGTAGAGGTATTGGATGGGACTATCCTATTCCTGAGAACTTGCGTACTCGGTGAGAGAAGTGGAAGAATGGTTTACAGACGTTAAAGGAAGTTGCCATACCCAGATGTTACCATCCTCAAAACTTTGGTAAAATTGTTAGGGTGGAACTGCACCACTTCTCAGATGCCAGTAATGCAGGATATGGTTCATGTTCTTATCTCAAATACAAAAATGACAAGGACGAGATTCATTGCAGTTTTGTAATGGCCAAAGCGAGGGTTGCACCTACGAAGATCACCAGCATCCCAAGATTGGAACTTTCAGCCGCAGTCACCACAGCCAGGATGAGTGTTATGCTGAAGGCGGAACTTGAGATGGAAATCGAGCAAGAATTCTTCTGGACAGACTCACAAGTAGTACTTGCTTACATCAACAATGAGGCGCGAAGGTTCCATGTGTTCGTGGCGAACCGTGTTCAACTGATAAGAGAGATTACAGACCCAAATCAATGGAACTATGTAGATACAGCACAAAACCCAGCTGATCACGCCTATAGAGGTCTTCATGCAGCAGACATCTCCTCAGCTAGCTGGTTATCAGGGCCCAAGTTTCTATGGGAACAAGAAGTGCTCCCTACGCCTAAGCCTTCAACCGAGCTGCTCGCAGGTGATCCGGAAGTTAAATCAATTCAAGTGCTTGCAACCCAAGTCAGTGACTGGAATGACGTTCTACGCCGCCTGGGTCGGTTTTCAAACTGGACAAAACTTGTTAAGGTGGTTGCCAGAATCAAAAGACTAGGGTCTAAGCTAAAACATCATGGTGAAATTCTGACTGTCGAGGAACGTAGGAGGGCTGCTGAGGTGGTGATTCAGCTCGTCCAGCAGCAAGCCTTCCCCCCAAGAGCTAAAGGCACTGCAAAGGAGCCTTCATGGGCACATTATTCCAAGTTCAAGTCCTCTTTTCTGCCTCGACCCCATTCTGGACGGGGGACTTCTTCACGTTGGTGGAAGACTTAAAGGATCAACCCTTAGTCAAAAACTAAAGCACCCCATCATTCTCCCAAAAGACAGCCACATCACCAAGCTGATTTTGTCACACTATCATGCCCAGATCTGCCACCAGGTTCGGAGCCAGACCTTAATGGAACTCCAGGCCAATGGATTTTGGGCCATTGGTGCGAGTAAATCAGTCGCCAAGTTAATACATAGATGTGTGAAATGCCGGAAGCTTAGATGACCAGTTGAGGAGCAACAAATGTCTGAACTCCCCAGAGAACGCTGTGAAGTCTCAGCTCCTTTCATGTTCTGCGGAATGGATTGTTTCGGCCCATTTGTCACCAAGCGAGGTCGCAAAGAGTGCAAGAGATATGGACTCATCTTCACATGCCTGTCTTCTCGAGCAGTCCATCTTGAAATGCTTGAAGACATGTCCACTTCATTAACGCTTTAAGGTGTTTTATTAGCCTTAGAGGAGCTGTTTGCCAGCTCCGCTGTGATCGGGGCACACACTTCGTGGGTGCGAAGAATGAGTTCAAAGAAGCCCTCAAGCAATGTGATACAGAGGCATTGGAAGCCTTTCTGGCGGCTAAACAGTGCGAATTCACTTTCAATGCTCCTTCAGCGAGTCATGCAGGCAGTGTGTGTGGGAGCGCCAAATTCGGACCATTCGCAATGTGCTGAATGTTACATTCGCTCAGTGTTCAGGTAGACTAGATGATGTCTCCCTTAGAATGCTGTTCTACGAAGCTATGGCCATCGTCAACAGTCGCCCATTAAACGTTGATGGAATCAATGATCCCATGGCACCAGAGCCCCTGACTCCAAACCACCTTATCCTGATGAAATCTAAGGTGGCCTTACCACCTCCCGGAAAGTTTGTGAAGGAAGATATGTACGCTGCAAAAAGATGGCACAGAGTACAAAATTTAACCGAACAGTTCTAGAGCCGGTGGAAGAAAGAATACCTCCTGAACACGTCCATTAGGCAAAAGTGGCATGTACCCCGGCGCAACTTGAAAGTGAACGACATTGTCATCATCAAGGAAGATACACTCCCAAGGAACCAGTGGCAACTAGGACGAGTCGTTGAAACTACAGAAGGGACAGATGATTTAGTTCATCGGGTAAAGGTACAAGATGGGGAGACTAACACAGAAACAGAACCATTGCTCTCAGCCCTTAATCTTCGAACGGCCGATCCAAAAGCTGATACTCCTCCTTGAAGATGAATAATGGTCTGCCAATCTTATAGACACACTTACATCAGACATGTTGGTCTTACAGATTTAAGGTGAACCTATTTGTATTTGTGACCTATACACCTATAGCTCCATATTTAGTAATTTATTTTAGTCTAGAAATCATGTATGAGTAACTGTTTTGTTTATCCCTGCTGAATTAAATTATCATAACATGATTTGTGGGAGTGTAAGTGACCACTAGAGGTCACTAGAGGTAATTAATTCACAGTCAGGTCATTTATGTGATTGGGTTTGAGGCTGTGAGCCCAGAAACCTGTATAGCCGATCAACAGTTTCACTCGTCAGATTTCTCTCATCTCAGAAGCTCAGTGACATATGTAAGTTAACACAGGTCGTGTAATCCTGGTGCTGTTCACTGTAACTTTACGTAGTTATATAATTCCCTTTTTTCACGTTGTTTTGTTAAGTTGCTTTGTCTTGTGTCCACACGTTTGTGTGCCATTTAGCCCAGAGACCATCAAGCTAGCGGCTAACTCAGGAAGCAGCAGGTTTAAAATGTGCACCCTTGGTGAGAGGAGCGAGGTGTGTATTTTTTTTTAGTTCCATGTTTAAGAAATGGAAAATCTTTAATGATGTAAAATATCTACATTGACTGTATCTGGAACTTGTTTGTTGTGTATCTTATTTATTTATTTATTTAGTCATTTATTAGACGCTTTTATCCAAAGCGACTTACAAATGAGGACAACAGAAGCAATCAATTGTAGTAAAAAAACAACTAAAAACAGATCCAAAACTAAAAGCTAAAACTTTATAAGTACTACCTATACACATTTTAAAAATAAAGAGATTAAATAAAAATGACAAATGCATACAACAAAATTTCAAAACTTAACATATAAATGAAAAACAAAAAAAAATAAAGCTAAAAACAATTCAAAATATTAAAGAACAAAAGGTATACGAGTATAATAATGATTCTAACATAACACTAAGCCAAACACCAAAAAAACAACTAAATATGTGTGTAGGTACAACCACACACACATACATATATACTGTATATGTACATACACATTTTAAGTACAACCATACATACATACATATGTATATATACATACACATTTATAAATTCAATATATATATTATTTCATTTTCATTTCACTTCACTTCACATACAGTAGCAATTTGTAAATGACTTTGGGGAACAAAACTACACCAACAATGAATGCATTATCAAATCATTCACAACTGCACTGACAATCGAAGATTTCTAAAACTACACTCTAAAGTTTATGGTTATAAAAATAAATTCACCAAGCATTTACTTTCATTGACACCAATACAGAAACCTCCACAAATACAAATTTGTTTTAAGCATGGACGTTTATAACACTATACACAATATTTTAACCTATATAGCGTGTCTTGACAAGAGTAACTCTTATATTAAAGTGTTATTTAGTCTAACAGCTGCTGCTGTCAGGAGGAATTTACACTTTAAACTGTTAGATAGACTCACCTGCGGCCATCACCACGATAATGACCACTGGGAACCCCGAAAAAAAACACGAAACAGATCAAAAACGCTCATTTAAGGATGCAGTATCCAGTGATCCTTCACAAACGGCATCATAACAATCAGTTGCATCAGAGATCCAGCACAGGAAGGACAGTAGAGGAAACCTACGAGATCTTTCCACTAACTTCCGGAAAATCCTTTTAAAATAAAAGTCCGCCATAATTGGCAATCATGATCGACTAATAAAAGTTACAAGATGTGGAATACAATTTTAAATTTGAATTGTAAAATAAATAGACATAATACCAGACTATCGGTAGTTGGAAAATAATATAGACATTTTTATCAAGTTTACGATGAATTTACGTGAAGGATTTACATTAGGTTTACATTAGAGAATCTAATGCTAATATCTCTAAAACTACAGAGGATTTAAAAACTACAATTTGTTTACTTCACAAAATCATGGAAACATGATGTGATCATTTAAGACATTTTTTTTTTTAAATGTGTAAATATCAAATAAATAAATGTTAATAAAGTATCATGATTTATTTTTACCCCTCACACCATTTACTTGAACAAGGTCCATACCATTTAAAATTCCTGAGAAAAAAAAAACAGCAAAAAAACACAGAACTAATTTTAATTAAAATTAGCTTGAGAATAAATGAATTTCTCCACCATGGCAGTTTATGCACTTTAAATAGTTTTGTTTAAACAAAATGTTAGATTTCTCCTATATGAAGCAAAACAGCTTACTTGATTGCAATGCAGGGCTGTACAGTGCGACATATATTTCACACGTGCTATGAAAAAAACTGGTTTGTGCGATGAATAAATGTAGCACTTTAGCACGCGTGTGAATGCCATACAGTTTTGCATGTTCATAACCAAGGTTAATATAGTTTTGAATTTTTAAATTAGTTTTATTTTAATATCATTTTCAAATTTGCTATAACATTCAGTTTAGTTTTTATTAGTTTCATTCATATTTTTGTTCGTTTTAGTTTAGTTTTTATTGTGTGAACGCATTTTTATTTAATTTTTATATAGTTTTGTTTCTGTTTTAATTCAAGTTTAGCAGAATTAACAGATCACTTCCAGAGTGCAGGCCAAAGAAAGACGTAGGCATAATTTAACCTTAGTGAGGCAAACATATAGCAACACAAAATTAACGCATGCTGAGATTGATTAGATAGTAAAAGTATGCAAATATACGCCACAGAAAGCAGGCATTACTTTTTTACTAAATTAATCTACACAAGTCGGGCTTAATGTCATATCCAATGATGTGTGTTGAGATATTTAGTATGAAAATAAATGTAGCCTGATTTGGTTATATGTCTTTCCTTATTTATCCATAATCATGATATTGTAACTGTGGTGTCTTGCTCACTTTTCCATTAACAGCCGTGCATCAATCAAACTAATCACTAACCATCATCTGGGACTAATGAAATTCAATAATAACAGCAATCGCATTTAACAGTAAAGGCTTATATTTGAATGTTCTTTTCATTTATGAAGAATTATAAGCGTGTGTATGATGTGATTTAGCCAATGCACATTTGTTCAAAAGCCTGGCAGAGTGATCACAAGATGCTAGGCAAAAGTTTTGTATTGTTTTCAGCCTATGCACATTTCTCCGAAAGCCTGGCAGAGTGATCACAAGATGCTAGGCAAAAGTTTTGTATTGTTTTCAGAAAGGATGCGCATTCTCATCTTTTTTGTCAGCATGTCTTTTTCATCAAAGCACCAACTTAGAATGCCTAATGTTAGTTTGATTGCTTGTGTTACATGATAAAATAAAAAATCTTGCTTACCTGATGTAATAGATTTAATGCGGGTGCGGTTCGGGTCGCGACTCGTGGTCTTTATGTCAAACGGTTCTGGTCTGGTACAGAATTAAATTAGTGCTGCTGTCAGATAACGGGTCGGGTGTTCTGTTAAGTACTGCTGGTGCATGTTTACCAAACAGGACCCGTGCAGGCTTTAAACTGCTTTGCGTCTCGATAACCCCATGTGCGTGATGCGCCATTACAGGTAGGCTATTTCCCTAAACCTCCATGCAGCTCATATATTTTTCCGCCAAGGAGTGAGAACGTAATGATTACGAAAACGATTATTTATTTTTGATAATTATTATTTTATTTCAGTTAGTTTTTCAATAACGGTTGTTACTTTCGTTTCGTTTTAGTTTTTCAAATATTTTGACGTTTTTATTTTATTTCAGTTTACGAAATTATTTTTTCATCAATCGTTTTAGTCTTGGTTTTAGTTTTCGTTTACGAAAATAACCTTGTTCATAACTCAGCCACTTAATAGTGTGAAGTGATTTCGTTGTGCTTGTTTGTGTGTGTGAAATTGATTATACTTGGTTTAGGGGTGTACGATATGACGATTTTTGATGGTGGACGATTAAAATGTCTCCACAATCTGCCATTGAAGAAATATCGTAGTATCGTGCTACAGCGCACATTCTATCAGCTGAAGTTCTGGCGCCGCCGTATCAATATTCTGTACAATGCGACATACATTCACATTTTGATTTCATGCGGACTTTAAGACTTAACTCAACTTGTAAGTTGTCTTTCGCGTCTGATTGATTGCAACTGCCACCCCAGAATTATCACAGAATAAAATATAAATGTAAGCAGCCTTTCATGTGCTACTTTTCAGCCGCGGCGATGACAGAGTAGCGCAAAATAATGGCAAAAACACGTCTTTTAATAAACTGTGCACAATGGTTGCACGCGCACGCAGTGTGCCAGTGTAGTCGGCTTCATTAACAAATGACTCTTATGAACCGGATCTTTTTGAGTCAAAACCACAAAGCGCGGCTCAGTTCACTAACGAATTGTTTTTACAGTTGTTCGTGTATCAGATAATTACTGATACACAGTATCTTGTACCAGTAAGGTTTTATGTGTTAACTGAGCAAATTATTGTTTATGTGTTGTTATTTTAAATAGCTTTAAAGGTCATCTAATGTGCATTGCATATATACAAATGTATGATGATGCACTGTAAAAGGTGTGAGGATTTATTTGTAAATTTGTGTTATGCCAAAGGCTTATTAACCAGCTATTTGTGTGTTTACTTCTAGTTTTCACGGTGCATGCTGGTTCCAGAATAATAAAACCGATTGCACCCGTTAGAAACTCTCTGCCTCATATCAAGGAAGCCAAGGGCTGTGACAAAGACCCATATCTTTAACCTGACATATACATAACATACTATGACATTTCTATAAATAAACGACGCCATGCTGGTTCGTCTGGCCAGAGGAGAACTGGCCCCCCAACTGAGTGTGGTTTCACCCAAGGTTTTTTCTTCATTTCTCTCACCGATGGAGTTTTGGTTCCTTGCCACTGTCGCCTTTGGCTTGCTTAGGTGGGGACGCTTGACTGATTACACAGTCAACATTGGAAGAGAACTGAACTGGATGATGGCATCACTGAATCATCAATGAACTGACTTTAGCTGAAAAATGACTGTTATTGTCTTCTTGCATAATTGACTAAATATTTTCCTGTTTGACTCTGTAAAGCTGCTTTGGCACAACCAGTAGTGTATAAAGTGCTATACAAATAAAGGTGACTTGACTTGCCTGGTTTTCGATGATATTCGTCAAGCTATCATGTATTTTGAAATGATCTTGTATGTGTTTGTCCGTTTAAGCACCGAGAGAAATAAGAGTGAACAAGCTTGGGGGTGCGAGCGTTGTTAGAGATGCAACGCGGATCTTAGTGACACACAAAACAGCTTGCAAGCACTGAATTTAGCTCTTTGATGTGTTCTTGTGCTTGAATGGTGTAAAATCACTTGAATGTTTTAATAGGCAAGGCTTATGCGAATGATAAACTTTCGTGAGGACGCAGCAGCGCTAGTTTTATGTACATTACTGTTACCATAAAATTACTAAAAGAGTCTGTAAGATGCTTTTATGTTTTTGAAATGATATATATCAGCTTTAGATACACACAAAAAGTCAAGGCCTGTTTTCGGACACTAATTAGGGTCCTGATGCTTCATATATTTTCCACATTCTGCCAGATGTTGCACATTTTTTCCTTAAATTATTGTTGTTTTGTTGCTGTTATTTTTATTGTTGTTGTTTTGGTTGTTGAATGCATAAACCAAGTTGCAGAGCACCCATCTCATGGTGTAATGTGATCAAAAATAGATTCCTGTAAATATTTACAGACTAGTGTTTTGTTGTACCTACTGAAAATGTATATGTACAAGATTGATGCTGCAGTCTGTATGTGTATCAACACACATTGCAATCAACACACAAACCTTTTGAATATCACTTTATTAAAATACAAATGATATCAGAGCTATTTTATTTTACATGAACTAAAATGACTGAGCACACTTTAATGCAAGGAAAGTTCAATGAAAAAAAAAATACATTCTGAATATTTGTGTCCTTCCCAACTTTTAAATTAAAATGTTATTGTTGTTAAGCTCCTTTACTTCATTTCATACCTAACCATAGTAACATACAACCTCTTGAGGTGTATTGTCTTCTTATATTCTCAATAACAAACAAACAATTTCCATTAAATAAATATTCTAAATGTCTTTTTTTTTTAGTGTAACAATCTAAAACCATAGGATCTTTAGACTTGAGAAAGTCTTCACTCAGATATTCCCACTTTTTTTCTTGTAACTTGTTGGCCATAAATCCATAAATAAGTGGATTTAAAATAGGTGGTATTAGTAAGAATTCAAGGGCCATGAAATTACGCAGACTTTAAGTCACATCCCTTGAATCATAACGAGTGAACATTACATCAAACAAAAATGCAGTTGTCACATTGATCAATGCAAGCAGATGTGGTACACATGTTTGTATGAATTTGTTTCTGCCCTCTATTGACTTCCTGCACTTTCTCATTAAGTAAATGTACGAGCAAAATACCAATACTGCATGTCCAAAATATATAATAATGATTACAAACCCATTATTTACTGTGAAATTCACTTTTTAATGCTCCTTCAGCAAGTTATGCAGGCAGTGTGTGGGAGCGCCAAATTCAGACCATTCGCAATGTGCTGAATGTTACATTCGCTCAGTGTTCAGGTAGACTAGATGATGCCTCCCTTAGAACGCTGTTCTACGAAGCTATGGCCATCGTCAACAGTCGCCCATTAAATGTTGATGGAATCAATGATCCCATGGCACCGGAGCCCCTGACTCCAAACCACCTTACCACCTTGTAGAAAAACAGGAAAGTTTAACAACTGACCAATTTTCACAATATAGCTTTTAAATACTAGAGCCACATAAGGTTAGTCTTGATGTTAATGTAATAACAAGAGACATGCAAAAAATGGAGAAAGCCAGCAGAAAAGAATACATTCAAGAACCCTCTGTATGGTCATTACTGTATGCTACTCCAGTGGTCTACATATTGCCACAAACCTGTCAAATGCCATCACTTTTAAAGAGCAGGTCATAAGGGTTTTCAAAAATATATATTTTTTGCAGTTTGTAATGTAGCTATCCTTCAATGTTAAACAGTCTGCAAAGTTGTTAATCAAAAAAGTGCATGATAAATAAATATATTGTCTTTCAAAAGAAAGAGTCGACTCTGAACCGTCTTAACAAGTCGTCATATTTTTGAATCTTCTGCCTGTTACCTATATACGTCAGAAGGTAACACATTTGCATAATCCCCGCCTGCCCGCGAAATATGAACACTCTGACCTGCCCACAAACACTTCCGCTAGTTGGTTAGGTCGAGAAGACCTGTGTTTTCAGCCTCACTGGGCATTCTAACACAGTTCCCACACCTGCACCTCAAATAAGTAAATAATAATAATGAATGCAATAAAACTGCTGTCACATCACGTAAAAATTACCACAAACAAAGTTTAAACTTACCACTGAGAAATGTCCTGATCAAGTCGTGCTTGCGATGGAGTTTCCGGTTGAGCGACTGCATCAGTATCATCCTCGGACTCGGAATCGAATTGATAAGGTAATATCGATGCCATTTTTGTAACCTTATAGCTTCTTTGTTTACAAGTAACCCTCCGGAGCAAAAACATAATTATGGTAATGGGCGTTTCGTTTCCGACACGCATTGTATACGGAAAGATCAATCACAACAGACTTGGCCAGCTGACCAGTCAGAGCAGAGTAGGCTTATGGAAGGGAGGAGTTTACAGACATTAATCTCAGAACTGCTTCGAACGAATCGTTTCGAAATCATTGAAAAATGATTCTAATATTAAATGTATATTGTGAGAACATTACAGTGTTTGCTGACCTTAGATGCATTTAAACCTGTTGTAGCACAATATTAGGACACTTTAAAATATCATATGACCTGCTCTTTAATGTTGAAAAGTCACACAGAAGAGATGAATAAATGAAAAATATCTGAACCAAACATCCAGCATAAGAAATAACATGATAATGGGCTAATAAATCATACAAGAATTTAGGGTAGAATCCAGAAGTGCCATTAAGTCCATTTACACAGAGACTACATATAAACACATGCATTGGCTCATGAAGCTTCTTATGTGAGATTATAGTAAAAATTACAGTCACATTACAAAAGACAATCAGAGGATAATACAGTGCAGTTAAAGACAACAAGACATATCTGTTTTCCATTGTTTCATTCAGACCAGAGAGTGTAAATACTAAGACACTGGACTCATTCTTCAACAGTGGCTGCATCTTGAATATATGCTATAATTTTGAGGATTTTGCTAGAAATAATAGAAAACAATAGAAAAGTTATTGAAAAAAAAAAGTTGTGTAAATTTGATTTGTCACAGTGTATAGGAAATCTGTAGATTAAAAACAACACATGTAACATCAAATCCTCTGATGGTAGCATACATTGTTTTATTTTTTTATTTTTTTTATTTTTTCAAAACCTTACCATGTTCTCTGTCTGAATGCTTCCCATAGTGTTTCACAGAAGTTTGATTTGGTTTTCAATATATGGACACTGGTCTCGGTAATTGCATTGATAACAAACACTGAAAACCGTTTTAACAAGCTCTGATAAGGTCACTCTCCTCTTCACTTAAACAAAAAAAATCAATGTATGCCAATCGTTGCCCACATATACTGTAGAATGGCATGTGTTATCTCTCCATCATATTGTCCTTCAAATCTATTGCCAATCATATTTCTGCCAAAATGTTAGGTCCCAAACTACATTAATGTGTCATATATAACATAATTATAAACAAAGCTGTTACAATACAGCGCACAATTTACTGGTAAAAATGAGGGCAGACAGAAGAGAACAAGTAAGACTTGCTATGATAGGCCTTATAGCCATGGTGCTTACCACTATAGATAAAACACAAATCAAAATTAATGCATATAACAACATGACATACAGCTGCAGCAAAATAACTGTGAACACTATGGATTTATTCCATTTTCTAAGTAAGTTATTTGTAAAATGATATCTGACGTTTAACTAAGTCAAAACAATGGACAAACACAATCAGTCAAAAGCACCTTACATAACACTGATCCCAGAAAACTGCCATAAAAATGCTTGAATGCCTTCTGTGTGAACACAAACACATCCCGGGATGGGGACCTAGTAACATTGCCGGGAACAGTCCCGGAATGTGCCCTGTGTGAATAAAAGGCAGGACCAATGCCGTAATGGGTGTGTCGTAATGAGAATGTTATTGTGAGACTTTTTTACCAGGTGTTTTTAATGCAGATCAACATTCAACGAAAAATATCTGCAAACTGGAATGAACACACACACAGAGAGATTCCAGAAAATCATTGGCAGTGCAAATCAACCAAAATCAAACATTATCATGTATCATCGTGTATTTTCTGGAATCTTTGTGTAAAGGGGCTAAACAGAAATGTCACATCTGCATTTCTGATGTGTGTTTGTCTGCAAGCTGAAACAGTATTTGGGAAACATTCCTCTTGCTGGATAACAAAATATAAAATGATGTTGCACTATAGAGATTGGCCTTATTTAACTGAATACTTCTATGCAATAATATTTTGGTATTATTTCTTGCAGCTGTATTAATATTGACTGGGAACACAAGAGTCTGCATTAGTATCGCTGTCATGCTGAGATTTGATATCATGAGTGTAGTTTTAGTTATTTTTTAAACATCAAATTGGACTTTTTAATTTCAAACTTCACAAAAAAGTAACTTTGAAAATAACCCTGAAACCCAGTCAAATCCAGTATGTGCAGCCCTACTGCAAATTTCAGGTTTCTCTGGGGATCAGAGCTTCTAAGCAGCAGCAGCAGTGATTCATCAACTTTGCCATTTGGTGATTGGCTCTTTTGTTTGGATCTCCCATTCATAGTAATACGAAAGAACCGTACATCTGTCTTTGGCCGAGCTTAAAGGGGTCATATGATGCGATTTCAATTTTTCCTTTCTCTTTGGAGTATTAAAAGCTCTTGGTGCATAAAGGGACAAGGCATCACAGTATGGTAAGGGGTGTAACATTTCCGTCACACGCTTGAGGTTTTCGGCCAATCACAACACACTGGATAGCTGGCCAATCACAGCACACCTCCCTTTTTTAGAACGATGAGCTTTGTAAAAATCGACGCGTTTCAGAAAGGCAGGGCATAGAGGAGAAACAATAATGTACAGTATGTGGAAAAGTGTTTTTTGATCCTTACACCGCATAAACACATTTCATTACACCAAATACACAAAATAATGTTCTTTTTAGCAGCATCATATGACCCCTTTAAGGATGACAGAAACCACCAGTGGAACAGAAAGGGCAAAAGGAGGTTCATACAGGGGAGACTGGTGATGGTTGTACAGTTGTAACATCAGTTGTAACAATTTTGGTTTAAACACGGTGGATACAGGAATTAAATCACCAGCATTTATGACCACCACCTTCATAATGTGATAGAAGACATTAAACGATTCTATGTAAAAAAAAAAAAATACAAATAAAAATAAAAAATTGATGATATACAGTATGATAAAAATTATTCTCTTAGTTGCTCCTCTTTCTTTGTCTGGTGTTAGTCGTGTTTAGTTGCGTCTTTAGTCACGCTATTGCAGTCTCCTGTGACTATTTGCTTCTAGTTTGTGGATTAAAGATTACTTTCCTTGGACTCTTGCCTCTTGTGCCTTTGTGAGTGAGCTCTATATAGAAGTACCCTGACACAAAGATTGCACAAAATGGCAAAGTGTATAAGCCAAAACACATTTATCAGAGTGTCTGCAATGTTTTTTTTATATATATATATATTTGTTCAGATACAGTTTAAATAATGCATCTGTTTTAGTGTACTCAATCCCTAAAGGACTTTGTATCAGACTTTTGTGGGCTATATTGTTCTCAAGGACTTTTTTGTGTTGAAATGAATAAGCATATTCTTTACATCAAGAAAATATATTTCCATATATGTATGATCAATATATAAAGGCAGTAGTCATAGTTAATAGTTCATAGTAAGAATTGGTCCCCAAACTAAAGTGTGACCATAAAAATATTACTGGCAGAAGAATTGTCTGTGATGTTAATATAGCTATTTTCTCTGTGTCTATTAACATATTAATGTTAGCACCATTTTATAAAAAGCAATAGGTAAGTCAAAGCTGTACAGATTTTATTGTGGTTTAGTCATTCCATTCCACCTCATACCTAAGACTGAACACACCTCAATCAAAGTAAAACTCGTACACACAACCTCTTGTGGTTTATTACCTTATATGTAACAACAACAGTTTGACAATTAACAACAACAGTCAAATAAATATTTTTAAAAGCTCAAAAAATCTTGCCTTAGAATGTTAAAGGCCACAGACAAACACAGAATAGTCTTTTGACGGAGTATTCACTCAGATATTCCCACTTGGTTCTTGAAAAACAATCTAATAAGTTGTTGCCGTACTGTTGACAGATTTAGTCCATAAATAAGGGGGTTTAAAATGGGTGTTATGAGTAGGAATTCCAAAGCCATGAAATTGCGCACACCTTGTGGCACATTCTTTGAGCCATAACGACTGTACAGTACATCAAAAAACAATGCAATAGCCACAATGAACAATGAGAGCAGATGTGGCACACATGTTTGCATGAATTTGTGCCTGACCTCTATTGACTTTATGCACATTCTAATCAATTGAATATATGAGCAATATATCAATACTGCATGTCCAAAGTATCCCATAATAACAATGTACCCAAACACGTTATTTACAGTTGTAGAAAAGCACGAAAGTTTTGCAACTGCCCAAATCTCACAATATAACTTTTCAATAGTAGAGCCACATAAAGTGAGTCTAGCTGTTAATACAATTAGAACAGACATGCAAAAAATTGGAGTCAGCCAGCAGAAAAGGATCCATTCAAGAACTCTCTGATTGGTCATTATTGAATGATACTCCAGTGGTCTACATATTGCCACATACCTATCATATGCCATCACTGTTAATGTTGAAAGGTCACATAAAACAGATGAATAAATAACAAATATCTGAATCATACATCCAACATAAGAAATCACATGATCTTCAGCTAATAAATCATACATAAATTTAGGGTAGAATCCAGCAGTGCCATAAAGTGCGTTTATACACAAATTACATATAAAAACATACATTGGCTCATGAAGTGTGTTTTGTGATATTATAGTGAAAATTACAATTAGATTACACAACACCATTAGGGGATAAAACAGTGCTGTTAAAGAAAAAAACACATATCTGTTTTCCATTGTTTCATTCAGACCAGAGAGTGTAAATACTAAGACACTGGACTCATTCTCCAGCGGTGGCTGCATCTGGAATGATATGCAGTTATTATGCTATTATGTTATTATTATTATTATTATTGCATTATTGGAAGACTTATGCATGAAAATTGCATTAGTGTTAACTGTCATGAATTATGTAGGTGAGAAAAACAAACAAACAAATAAACTATAATGTAATTCTTAGCTGCACAATGGAAATATCCTCTAACATCAGTATTTATTTATTTATTTATTTTTTTGCAAGACGGTTGAAATCTTACCATGTTCTCCGATTGTATGTTTCCCATTGTGCTTTGTAAAGGTTTGATTTGGATTGCTATATATGGATACCGGTCTCATGGTAATTGCCTTGATCACAATTTTTGAAAACACTTTTAACAAGCTCTCCAAAGGCTACTTTTCTCTGAAGTTAAAATGATTGCATGTCTATGACAATCTATGCACACAGGTAGAATTGTATGCAGTATTTGTCCATTTAAAGTTTCCAGACATATTCCTGCTAATATGTCAGGCCCCACATTTACCCATTGATGTACAATATGAATCCTATATCATTACAAAATTATGTACAATGTTATTATTATTACTTTTGAAGTCTTAGCAAGCACTTCCCTACCAAAGTGTCTACAGTGCACAAATCAACTTACTAGCAAATGCACGGCCACGGGGAGTCAGCAACTAACCTGTTGTGCTAAGACAGGCCTTAATAGTCATTTGCCTTTCAACTATTGATAAAACTAAACCGCAGCAAAATAAAATGACACACAAATAACAACATGGCATACAGTTGCAGCAAAACTTAAGTAAGCATTTTGGATTTTCCTAGGTTTGTGCATAAAATGGTCATAGAATTAACACTTAACTAGGTCACAACAATGGACAAACAGTCTGCATAAAGGGATAGTCCACCCTAGGGCTGCCTAGAAGAGGCTTAGTTGGCTACAATTTTATTGGTCGGGACAGATCGTTAACGGCTGGTCCTTGAGATAATTATAGTATATCGGGCAGAATATCCAAACATTCGCATACCATTCATCAACCTCAAATATGGCTTTGAAATTGAAACATGTAAGTAGTAGCAACTTTATACAGCCATTCGCTCTAAAGTTACCCTAGATAAATGTGTGTTATTAGGTGCATAACCAAGTGTTTGTGTGGAAACTATTAGCACGCTTATTGCATGACATGGGGGCGCATTGGTATTTTTTTCCCGATTACAGTGGAAACAAATTAAACCTTAATTTTTGCTCATTCAGATAGGAGTAATAAATCATTCGAAACAGTCAAGGGTCTACTTTTGTTTGTATACACTCACAAAATCAACAAGACGTTGCGCTTTTGTAAAATAAAGAAAACAAAGAGGACGCACTTTCTGCCGTCTCTGTCTTTGTGTACTTGAGCATGGCACAAAACTCAACCATGGCGAAACTCAGCATATAGGCTAACTGCCTCACAAAAATAAGAAATATATCTACAGAAAACTTGAAATGTCTACTTTAAAATAAACCAATTCATACTCTCTGATTATGTAATCCATTTGAAAGGCGCATTTCTCTCAAGGCGTGTCCACTGTACTGCGGAGATGGCGAGTCATCATTCACTTCATCTTTGCAGCAAACACACTGGCTGAGAAAGCACTAGTTTATTCATGAATAATTATAATATCTCCTTGCTATTTTTCCCAACACATAGTCATTACTTTTGCTGGTGCTTTGTGTCAAGCTTTATGCACCATATAGCTATTTCATTAAATTAATATAAACGTGCGACTATTAGTTGACTTGAAAAATCTTTAGTCAGGGACCGCCCTAATCCACCCAAAAATTAAAATGATGTCATAATTTACTCATTCTAATGTCATTACACACCTGTGTGAGTTTGTATTTTCACAAAACAAAAAGCTATTTTAGAGAATGTTAGATTATTTTCTCTATCTCTCTGTATACACTTCTTTGCCGTAGTAACACGAGAAGTCAGTATTATTTCCTAGAGTAGATTATTCAAATTGCTCACTAGGAAAATGAGGTACAGCTGCCGAACTTGAGTCATCATTGATGTCATGGCCTTTAGTCATGCAGAGACAGATTCTGGTTCAGTGTCAGAAGTGAAAATTTGTTTATTAAAATGTATTTTACTAACAAAAAAAGAGGCTTTATGTATCGTTTTGTACTTTCATATAAAAAAATCATATTTTAGTGTTACCGCTAGCACTGTCTAGAAAGTGGGAGCTAGCACTGAGACAGAGTGAGACAGCTAGCACTGTCTATCTGTGAGCATCATTCTAAGCTCAGTGCTGCAGAAAGAGTATGGTGCAAATCACAAAATCCTACTGACCTTATATGTATATCGATCACTCCTCTCTACATTCTCTGCTAATGTCTCCACTGCTAAAAGGACATACTATCACAACAAAATTAAGAATTTGCCTAACTCTCGCATGCTCTTTAAAACATTTTCCTCCCTCCTTTGTCCTCCTCCTCCCCCTCCTTCATCATCTCTAACAGCTGACGACTTTGCCACATTCTTCATTAATAAAATTACAAACCTCAGTGCACAATTTGCCACACCACAAACTGTCAAACACATCTTACCAGCAAACATACACTCATTTTCATCCTTCTCTCCACTCTCTGAGGCAGAAGTCTCTAAACTCATCCTTTCCAATCATCCTACTACTTGTCCGCTTGATCCTATTCCATCTCATCTCCTTCAAGCCATTTCTCCTGCCATTGTACCTGCACTCACTCACATCGTTAACACATCCCTTCACACTGGTGTTTTTCCCTTAACATTTAAACTTGTATAACCCCACTTCTTAAGAAACCCACTCTTAACCCAATTCTTTTAGAGAACTACAGACCGGTTTCCCTTTTACCTTTCATTGCAAAATCATCTGTCTACATTGCATCACTAGGTTCTGTCATTCAGAAACATTGTCCTCATTTGTAAGTCGCTTTGGATAAAAGCATCTGCTAAATGACTAAATGTAAATGTCTATCTGTTCAGTAAATTGGGTGCTTTTTAAAAAATATTTTTTAATTATTATTATTTATTTATATTGAGACAACTCAGTACTTTATACAACACTGATGGTCTCATCCAGAATTTCTCAAAATGTGAATATGCTAGACGAGACAGTGGCAGCCATCCATAACAGCTCCATGGATGATGGACCTTAACAGAGATATACAATATAGTATTTTGTGGTGTTGTACGTTATGTTCAATTCTCTAGTTAATTTCCAAGGCAGTGTCATTCATTCAGTGTTGGGCAGTAACGCATTACTTGGTAGCGTGTTACTGTAATTTGATTACTTTTTTATTTAACGCATTATAATTTTCAAAATAATAATTAAGAGTATAGTTACAAGCCGAGGTCTCTATACGTTACTCCGGCACAGTGTTGGGGAAAGTTACTTTTAAAAGTAATGCATTACAATATTGCGTTACTCCATAAAAATTTAACTAATTACGTTACTTAGTTACTTTTTATGGAAAGTATTGTGTTACGTTACTTTTGCGTTACATTTTAAATCTGGACAGGGCTTGCTTGTTTGTTTTTAAAATAAAAAAGTTCTATTTTTGGCAAATATAAAAGCCTTTTCACACCAAAAGTGAAATGAATAAGCCTCAGGCTGAAGGGAAAGTAAATTTACGTCCGTACAGTAGAGTGAGTGCAGAAGAAGAAATTTCAACACACTTCAGCAATAAAAAAAACACACAGATGTTTGTCTAGAGTAATTTTTGCTTATTAGTATGGTTGAACTGGATCATCGAAGGTCAGAAGCAAAGACATTGGTTAATAGAATGGGATTAAATACATAAAGGATATTTGTGTTGTTTAACATTTAATTATTGCAGGTTTGCGTCACATTCTGGGTTGCATTTTTTAAATTCATTTTGAGGAATACTGAATCTGTGTTTAGTTTTTGTGAGTGAGATGAATTAATGCATATTCATATTTATTTTAGATCTACAGGAACATCTTCTGATTTCTCTCAACATGGGGACAGGAGAGCTGTCAGTCAATAAATTGGGAAAAAGTAACTTGCGTTACTTATTTGAAAAAGTAACTCAGATATTCTCTTGTAAATTAAAAAGTAATGCGTTACTTTACTAGTTACTTGAAAAAAGTAATCTGATTACGTAACTCGCGTTACTTGTAATGCATTACCCCCAACACTG
>NW_015557090.1:1266173-1267077 GCF_001515605.1 Sinocyclocheilus anshuiensis | reverse complement strand
AGTATAGTTACAAGCCGAGGTCTCTATACGTTACTGCCGCGTTACATTGCTGACAGAATGCAGTGTTTTATAATCTAGAGATTGTAAAAAGGATGTAGCAAACGCACTGTCAAATCAAGTGCCAGTGAATTAGAGACCTGCTCCCGCGAGACCCGACGCAACAGAGTGCGGCACGGGACAAGATGGGCGAGTGCTGGTGTGGGCTGCCGGAGAATAAAATGATTCATGGGACTCCCACAAAATAGAAATATTTAAACATAAAATATCTAAAACAAATAAATTGTTATTCATCTATTGCACAAAAGCAACAAGAACTAATATCAAATATAAACGATTAACAGGTGCAAGCGTGTGCAGAGTTTCTATTTCGGCTATAACACGTGTTTGCAGCGTTGAGCAATGCAGTGCTGAAATTTGTGTGCTCACAAATCCTCTCATTTAGTTCCTATTCATCTCTACTTCCCACTGCCGCAGCAGTGCCCGCTCCCCCAGGAGCCTGTATCTCTACTTCCTATTCATTTATACTTCCCACTGCCGCAGGAGCTTGTATCTCTGCTGTCCCGCGCTAATTGCATCTTTTGGGGGGAGTGCTCTGGGTCCGGTCTAAATGCCGAGCTCGGACCCCTCTCCCCGGACAGGGGGAGTACCCCGGGTTCGGGAGGAATTACCGAGCTCGGAGCCCTCTCCCCGGATAGCACGCCAAATACGCATAACCTGTTCATTTAAGTGTGAACTCGTGAAATAACACACCAATTGTAGACATTATGAAAGATTAATTATGCATATATTCATTGTGTTATAACAGAGTTCCCTTTGATTGCGATGACGAACTGCGTCCTCTAGGGGTCGCTATGGGGAACGCCTCGTCGTGACCCGTGTCTGAAGCATACATTGAAAAAACACC
>NW_015557090.1:1255964-1265692 GCF_001515605.1 Sinocyclocheilus anshuiensis | reverse complement strand
TGGTGTTTTTTCAATGTATGCTTCAGACACGGGTCACGACGAGGCGTTCCCCATAGCGACCCCTAGAGGACGCATAACTTATAACTGAAACTTTATAAAGCTCTAAAAACCTTACTGACTGATGTTTTAGTGAATGTATTGAGACGAGTTAGTACATAACTTATAACTGAAATGGTTTAATTACAGTATTTCATTATGGTTACACTTGAATTGGTTACAAAATAGATGAAGGTTGGTAAAAAATGAACAGTTAATTGTATCCAGCTGTAATGGTCTGGGTGTCTGTCCCTTTAAGACTCGGATTCGGGGTTTCCTCTGCCCCTGCACTCATGTGCATATGCTGGGGAAAAACACATTGTACTTTCTATCGTTTGGTTGCACCTTCCTTTAACATTAATACATAGGTTGATGGTGACCTGCATCGTGTGTTTCTTTCTTCCATAACGCACAATAGGTTACAAGTGGCGCCCGAACAAAATTCCTGGTTTATTTGCGAATATGTCGCGTAATTATAGTGATCGGCCTGCTCGGATCGCTGGTGGATGACGCCGCAGAAACGGACTGTTTGCGCCTGGAACTTTGTTTTCGTTTGGGAAAACTGTGTCTTATTTCACCGCAGTTGGGACTAAAAAGTCGATTCTCCGCGGGAGTGGACAGTGCAGACTAGATTTCACAGTGAGTTGACGGCATTCGGCGGAAGTTATTTGCCCTTCATCGCATGGACTTCTGTCGCCATAGAGACTGACTTGGCTCGCGTGCGTTCAGTGGTACTACGGTTTGGGTTGGATTGTTGCATTTTTCATTGACTTTGAACATCGTTCGTGAGTGGATTTCAAGTTTGAAGAAACTTCTTTATGTTTCCTTTCTGCTGATACGGGCATGTGCAAGCTGCGTTTTTTTCATCGGCTGAAGAAGAGGACATAAATTGCATAAACTGTCCATTTGGGAGGTACATAACTCTGAGAGGTGATTTTTGTGGACATTTTTGTGGAAGTATAAGAGACTATTGAAATTCAATATGTGGGGACTGGAAACACATGCAGTTTTTGTTTTATTCTGTGTAATTTCTAAACATTGTTGCTTTTGCACCTATATGTTTGAGTGACTAATCTCACTGACCTTTAAGGAAAGTGATTATTTTGTTAACTGTCAAATTGGGTACTACAGTGTTTACTGTTGTGAAAGCACAGTGGGTTGGGGAAATGGCAAAAAGAATAGACTTCGACAGTGACGATATTATGCATGTTGAGGCTGAGCCCTGCGATGAACCTCAGTCACGTCGGGCCAGCCTAGAAAAACAGGTGCATACATTGAGACAGGAGGTGAAGCTGCTCGCGGACTGTCTTCATGATTCATTCAACCTTCAGAAGGATATACTTGACCGATTTGTATTTGAACCTTTGACTAATACGGCAAAACACGCAAAACAGTGGGGGAACCCCGTTTTTACATCAACACCTGGCCGACTGAACGCATCTATGGGAGTGCCTCCTCCAGGGTGTAGTGGTGTAAGTGCTTATAATCAACATATTCCCGGTTTTAATGCAGAGCCCCAAGTGGGGTTTTCTTGTGGCAGTACTCAGCCAACATCCTCCCTTGGTGTTCATGTTACAGGTGGGGATTTTCATCTTTCAGATGCCAGCATTTTAAGTAGCACTTCTAGAGTATTGACCTCTCTCCTTAGTCATTCCAGGCTTGAGCCACCTGTGTTCCGTGACCATGGCAGGACCAATCCTGAGGAGTGGTTGGCTGCAGTGAATGGTTACAGGGCTCAGATGGGTATTTGCCCTTCATCGCATGGACTTCTGTCGCCATAGAGACTGACTTGGCTCGCGTGCGTTCAGCGGTACTACGGTTTGGGTTGGATTGTTGCATTTTTCATTGACTTTGAACATCGTTCGTGAGTGGATTTCAAGTTTGAAGAAACTTCTTTATGTTTCCTTTCTGCTGATACGGGCATGTGCAAGCTGCGTTTTTTTCATCGGCTGAAGAAGAGGACATAAATTGCATAAACTGTCCATTTGGGAGGTACATAACTCTGAGAGGTGATTTTTGTGGACATTTTTGTGGAAGTATAAGAGACTATTGAAATTCAATATGTGGGGACTGGAAACACATGCAGTTTTTGTTTTATTCTGTGTAATTTCTAAACATTGTTGCTTTTGCACCTATATGTTTGAGTGACTAATCTCACTGACCTTTAAGGAAAGTGATTATTTTGTTAACTGTCAAATTGGGTACTACAGTGTTTACTGTTGTGAAAGCACAGTGGGTTGGGGAAATGGCAAAAAGAATAGACTTCGACAGTGACGATATTATGCATGTTGAGGCTGAGCCCTGCGATGAACCTCAGTCACGTCGGGCCAGCCTAGAAAAACAGGTGCATACATTGAGACAGGAGGTGAAGCTGCTCGCGGACTGTCTTCATAATTCATTGAACCTTCAGAAGGATATACTTGACCGATTTGTATCTGAACCTTTGACTAAGACGGCAAAACACGCAAAACAGTGGGGGAACCCCGTTTTTACGTCAACACCTGGCCAACTGAACGCACCTATGGGAGTGCCTCCTCCAGGGTGTAGTGGTGCAAGTGCTCATAATCAACATGTTCCTGGTTTTAATGCAGAGCCCCAAGTGGGGTTTTCTTGTGGCAGTACTCAGCCAACATCCTCCCTTGGTGTTCATGTTACAGGTGGGGATTTTCATCTTTCAGATGCCACCATTTTAAGTAGCACTTCTAGAGTATTGACCTCTCTCCTTAGTCATTCCAGGCTTGAGCCACCCGTGTTCCGTGACCATGGCAGGACCAATCCTGAGGAGTGGTTGGCTGCAGTGAATGGTTACAGGGCTCAGATGGGTATGACAGATACACAGATTCTTAATGAGATCCAACGTTTTCTGGCAGGTGAGCCTGCTTGCTGGTTTCAGGTACTTCGGCCACATATTGTCAAGTGGGATCAATTTGCAGATTTGTTTCGGAAGGTTTTCTTGCCTTCGGATAATCAGGAGCAAATTTGGAGGGGCATTCTTGATCGCTTTCAATCAGGGGATGAACCTCTTCCAACGTTTGTGGCACACATGTTTTGTGAATTCAGGAAGCTTAGGGCTCCTCCACCTGAAGCAGAGTAAATTGAAGTGATTTGTAAGCATGCACTAGAAAAATATGCTGTTGCTTTATATGGGGCCACAATTTCCACAGTGGGTGACCTACTGCTCCGGGTACACGAAGTGCATGCTGCCTTGGGCCAATGTGGGGGTGCTAGGGTTGTAATTGATGAAGAGACACGTGGTCTTGTGTACTGTTATTCATGTCATTTGCCAGGGGTGACAGTGCGCTCATGCCCGAGATGTAAACCACCTGCCAGGAACACCAGGAATCCCCCGAGCAGGATTCTTGATACAGCTGAATCGAGGGCTGAGGACCCGGGATCAAATGGTACAATGACATTTGGGGGTGTTTCGGGTCATGGACCACCTGATTCGGGAAACGTGGGGGTGGGGGGGGGACTTTTCGTCGAGGCAACCCTCCCCCCAGGCAATAAATAGGCCTCAGGTTGGTGATAAAACTCTCCTCGAACCTAATTTAGGTCATATTGAAGATGGGTTGTCACCTTCCCTTTGGAACAATCCTTTTCATGTGTCTGTTAAGCTGAAGAATGTCGAAATGATGGCCACTTTAGACACGGGTGCTTCATTGTCCGCAATAAGGGTTGATATATTGACATCCGCCCATGACCTCACACCTTGGATGTTCTCCCCTCTCAGATTGGCAGATGCGGGTACGTGTGAACCTTTGGGAAGTACCTGGCTGACATTTTGGTTTCAGGGACAACGTTTTTTTCATAGGTTTGTCGTTCTGCCGAACCTAACAGTCCCAATCATATTGGGGATGGATTTCATGCTTCGAGCCTCAATCAGCATCCATGTTCCTAGCAGAACAATAACCATCGGAAACATGGATGTTGATGGTATGGCGGGTCTGGATTGGGATGATCAAAATAGTGTGTTTGAAGGGCCAACTTTAGCCAGCCTACAGACCTCTCTAACAAAGGTGGAATTATTAATCAGTGGCTCGTCTTTGACTGACGAGCAGGGACTGCAGCTTAGAGCGTTGCTGACGAGTTTTGATGATTTGTTTAGCAGCCAGTTAGGTCATACTACATTGGCTGAGATTTCAGTTGACACTGGCTCTGCGAGACCTATCAATTTACCCCCCTACCGTGCCTCACCGGCAAAAAGAAAGTTGATTGAGAAACAGATAGCTACAATGCTGGATGAGGGAATAATTGAGCCTGCGTTGGGGCCATGGGCGTCACCCGTGGTTATTGTGCCGAAGTTGTCGGGCGAATGGAGATTCTGTGTAGACTATCGAGCTCTGAATAACGTCACTGTTCGAGATAGTCATCCTATGCCTCGAATTGATGACTCGTTGGATTTTTTGTCAAGGGGAAACTTCATCAGCACAATCGATCTTGCCAGGGGTTATTGGCAAGTGGGTGTTGAGGAGAGCTCACGTCCCAAGACAGCCTTCACTTCCCATTGTGGCCTTTTCCAATTCAAAATCATGCCGTTCGGTTTATGCAATGCACCGGCTGTATTCCAACGGCTCATGAACTCTGTTTTGGCTGGGCTGATATACAAGTGTTGTGCCGTATACCTTGACGATATAGTGGTTGTATCCCCGACATTCGAACAGCACTTGGATGACATACGTGAAGTGTTTAGCCACTTACGGACGGCTGGCCTGACTGTGAAGCTGGGCAAGTGTCAGTTTTGCCGGGAGGAATTTAAATTCCCGGGATACAAAGTGACGCCTGGTGGCATCTTGCCTGATATCGACAAAGTACGGGCAGTGACTGAGTTTGCCGTCCCAAAGAGTGTCAAACAGGTGAGACAATTTTTGGGGCTGACCAGCTACTATCGTAGGTTAATTAAGAATTATGCAAAGCTTGCAGAACCTTTGTGTGGCCTTCACTTCCCATTGTGGCCTTTTCCAATTCAAAGTCATGCCGTTCGGTTTATGCAATGCACCGGCTGTTTTCCAACGGCTCATGAACTCTGTTTTGGCTGGGCTGATATACAAGTGTTGTGCCGTATACCTTGACGATATAGTGATTGTGTCCCCGACATTCAAACAGCACTTGGATGACATACGTGAAGTGTTTAGCCACTTACGGACGGCTGGCCTGACTGTGAAGCTGGGCAAGTGTCAGTTTTGCCGGGAGGAATTTAAATTCCCGGGATACAAAGTGACGCCTGGTGGCATCTTGCCTGATATCGACAAAGTACGGGCAGTGTCTGAGTTTGCCATCCCAAAGAGTGTCAAACAGGTGAGACAATTTTTGGGGCTGAGCAGCTACTATCGCAGGTTTATTAAGAATTACGCAAAGTTGGCAGAACCTTTGTGTGCACTGACACGAGATGCAACACCGTTTGTGTAGGATGATTCTTGTCAGAAGGCAATGGATGACTTAAAGTCGTGTTTGACCTCTTCACCTGTTTTGAGGTTTCCTGACTTTGGGAAGGCATTTTATTTCCACACCGATGCATGTGATGCAGGGCTGGGGGCAGCACTAATGCAGCAAGATGAGGAAGGATGAGAGATAGTTGTGGTGTACGCGAGTCGAACTCTGAATAAGGCTGAGAAACCATACTCAACTCCAGAGAAGGAGTAGGGGACAGGCAGCAAATACGGCAGGTTCAGTTGGATGATTCTGAAACTGGTGTGCTGCTTCGTAAGTTGGAGAATGTAGAGACTATTGAGGACGGTGATAATTTTGAGGGCCTTTACATGGTGCAAGACGGACTGTTGTACTACAAAGGTGTGAACGTCCAGTGTGGTATGCACCCATGGAAAGATTTAAAGTTAGTGGCACCATTGGCAATACGGAGATCTATCCTAGAGTATTATCATGATCACCCAACTGCGGGGCATCTTGGTATAAAAACAACCCTTGCCAGGCTTACACTGAGATTTTTTTGGCCTAAAAAACGTGGATACGTCCTGAAATGGCGTTTGGTCTCGTACTGTATCGCGTACCTTGTCAGTGTCGTGCGCTTTGCTTGGCCATTTGTTGGGATAAACAGGAAAGTGTGTCCAGCTGAATTCAATTTGAGTTTTACTTTTATTTAATTTGAGTTATTTCAGTACTTCAACATACAAAATGGAAATGAAATAATATATATATATATTTAATGTATTTATATATATGTACATGTATATGTATATGTGTGTGGCTGTACAAACACATATGTAGTTGTTTTTTGGTGTTTGGCTTAGTGTTATGTTAGAATCATTATTATACTCCTACCTTTTGTTCTTTCAATATTTTTGAATTGTTTTTAGCTTTATTTTTAGACTGTTGTACTACAAAGATGTGAATGTCCAGTGTGGTATGCACCCATGGAAAGATTTAAAGTTAGTGGCACCATTGGCAATACGGAGATCTATCCTAGAGTATTATCATGATCACCCTACTGCGGGGCATCTTGGTATAAAAAAAACCCTTGCCAGGCTTAGACTGAGATTTTTTTGGCCTAAAATGAGAGGTGATGTGCGCACGTATGTATCTTCCTGCACAGTTTGCCAGCTCACCAAACCATCCCAACTGAAACCAGCGGGCTTGTTGGTCCCTGTGCATGCCAATGAACCCTGGGAGTATGTGGGGGTTGATTTTGTGGGGCCGTTGCCACGGACTGCATCTGGAAACCAGTACATCTTGGTTTTTGTTGACTATTTCAGTAAATGGGTGGAGGCTAGTGCTGTCAGGGAAGCCAGTGCACAAGGTGCCGCAAGCAAATTTGTGGGTGACATTTTTGCACGATATGGAGCTCCTAGGCACCTTATTTCGGATAGAGGGGTTCCATTTGTGAGTGCGTTGTTCAATAAAGTGGTTGAGATTGTGGGGTCTGATCATAGGCTGACCACGGCTTACCACCCCCAAACCAACGCTACAGAACGAATCAACAGAACTTTGAAGACTGCCATCAGAGCCTACGTGGGAGATAAGCAAACGTCTTGGGACAGATATATCCCACAGATTTGTTTTGCTTTGAGGACAGCACCCCATGAAAGCACAGGATTTAGCCCTGCATGAATGCTTTATGGGCATGAGTTGGCAACTCCACTGGACCACCTCATTCAACCGCCTACTGATTATTTAAATGACCCTATGCTTAGTCAACCCGATGTTCTGAGAAGCACGTTATCCATGACTCATGATCATGCAAGGGTAGTCCTGGAGGCTAGCCATGAGAAACAGAAGCGTCACTACGATTTGCGTCGACGGCCAGTTGAATATGCCCCCGGAGACTTAGTGCGCTTGAAAACGCACCCCAGGTCCGATGCAGCAGCAAACTTTGCGGCTAAGTTGGCTCCACTATATGGAGGCCCCTATCAAATCATGCAGCGGTTATCTGAGGTAAATTATAGGCTGGCTAGTGTTGATGGTGCTCAGGATTTGGGTGTGGTGCATGTTGTGAATCTACAGCCCTTTCACACTTGGCAAACGGCTGAGGCGCATACCATTCAAGTTCCTGGTCCGAGTGGTTCTGATGCTGGAGATTCCAGTCTGGGTGTTCAGGAAATGAGGGGCGGTGGTGATTTGGAGCTGAACCCATCACCCTGCATTGAGAGAGAAGATGACTTGCTTAATGATGGGCAGGCAGGAACGGTTGACTTTTGCCCGATGGTGCAAGGCACCGCAAGGGATGATAATGTTTTTCCTGATCCTTGTGTTTTGGATGATCCCGTACAAAGCCCAGTACAGGGGTGTCACTACAATTTAAGGCCCAGAGTTCATCCCAGAGTCACAACAGACTGGTTGACAACTAAGTGGACAAATGAGTTTCATACTAAAAAAAGGGAGTGTTAATATTACTGTGAGGGGGCCTGATTGTTAACTATAGATTTAAGGGTTGAAATGTTGCTGTTAGTTTCGGTTCTTGGTTACTTTCATAATGGTGTTTCTCTCTATACATGTTTGTGAGGGTACAACAATGCTGTTATGCTCTGTATGTTCCTATGGTGTATTTGTGATTCGGCCCAGTGTATTTTATTTTCACATTTGTTTTCCTTTCTTTTCTTTGAATTGTTTAATACATTAGAGGCTATGTTATTATCTCATCAGGCAACATGTATGTATGTATAATGCCTGTACTTGTCAGCTGCTATATCTAAGCATCTAACCATGTATGGTAGTTGTGTTAGGATGTCTGCCTGTCATTTACAGCTGAGGACAGCTTTTTTTTTCTGCTGGGGGAGATGTAATGGTCTGGGTGTCTGTCCCTGTACACAGCATGTATGTAAAATGACCGAGTTACAATCTTCTTTTCTCCCTTCCTTGACCATGTGACTAAAAACCAAATATGAGACATTCAAACTGACCAATCAGCAAATTACAGCTTTTCCCACTGTGCAAAATGTGTGACAATTAGCAGACACCCGATGTATACACATCTTGGCCTACAGGCCTTGATCACAATCAGCACTTCTGTGCCTTCAGGAATTCCAAATGGCCCTTTTGTTACTTAAGATAGGTTTGGGACAGGACAACATAAGTCGTTGATCATTTTCAACACTACAGAATAACAACAATGATAATAATAATAATAATTGTTTTTGTTAAATTGTTTTTGATGTGGAATTAAACATCATCAAAACTAAAAACAGGGTTGAGTCTACTTAAAATTGCAGGTACAAAACAATGCAAATACTTTTTACTCTGTTTAATGTGGTCACTGAAAAGGGGTTGGAAATGAAAGCTTCAGCGTAAGTTCTGTCAGGAAGACTCCAATGCCATGTCATTCACTCATAATAACAGGTCTGGCCAATCACTGCATGACACTTGGAGTATATAAGCACTGAACTCAGTTCATTTTCACAGTTGATGACTGTAACAACGTTCGTAGGTCGGGAAGAAAGAGGTGGGAACCGGCGAATGTTCAAAGAAAACTTTAATAATAAAATAAACACAAAATAGCGTGAGGGAGCCGATCACGGCAGCCGCGGCGTACCTGGGGGTAAGGACAGACAGATGAGGCGAGAGAAAAGGAGACAGAAGGATGAGGAGAGACAGAGACGAGAGAGGGGAGAGAGGAAAAAAAAAATCTTGTTCCAGTTCCCAGACACACTGCCGCTCGGCCCTCCACCAGCTGGGTAAACTCTTCCGCGATGCCTGGCGGCGGCACTAGATAGCCCTCGGTGGACGGCCCGACACTCCGCCGCCTGGTGGACGGCGACGGCTCCTCCGGGTTCGGGCAGCCGGCAGGAGTTCTCCGTTCCCTGCTCCTCCCCATCATGGCGGATGGCAGCAGGCTCCGGCCTCAGGCAAGCGGCGACGATGTTCACCGGTTCCTGCCTCCTTCCTCCCGGGTTTTGGCACCAATGTAACAAAGTTCGTAGTCATGGGAAGAAGGAGACGGGAACCGGCGAACGTTTATGACTTTAATAAAATAAACAAACACAAAATGAAAGTAAAGCGGCAGCCCCTCGCGGACGACTGCCGCACACAAAACACAAAATAAAATCCAGGCCTGGTCCTCTCTCGTCTTTCACTGTCGTAACTCCTCCTTTTATACTTCCGGAGCTGCTCCGTGGGACTCGAGACCCACGGAGTGGGTGCAGGTGTCACTCATCATCAATTACTCCACCGGCCTCGCTCCGTTCCCACAGCTCTCGGTCCCGCCCCCACTCGTCACATACCCCCATCGCCCCTCGCAGGCCGGG
>NW_015557090.1:1254181-1254884 GCF_001515605.1 Sinocyclocheilus anshuiensis | reverse complement strand
CTCTCAGGCTATACATGTTTTATCAGTATGTGTGTTCCCTGGGAATTGAACCCACAACCTTTGCGCTGCTAACGCAATGCTCTACCACTGAGCCACAGGAACACAATAATTAATATCTAAGACCAGCTAATGACCATCTCAGACTAGCCAATGTCCATCTTAGACCATTGAATGTCCATCTTAAACTAGCTAATGTTCATCTTACCAACTAATGAACATCTAAGACCAGCCAATGACCATCTCAGACCAGCCAATGACCATCTCAGACCAGCTCATGACCATCTTAGACCAGCTCATGACCATCTTAATTTACATCATTTACATCTTAAACCAAACCAAAATATAAGACTGATTACCACTTGTTAACTATATGGTCTTTAAGACAGTTAAGACAGTCTTTACATAGTGGTTGTGCTCATGCAACTGGTCCAGATAATGACTGTAACAACGTTCGTAGTCACGGGAAGAAGGCGGCGGGAACCGACGAACATTCAAAGAAAACTTTCATAATAAAATAAACACAGAATAGAGCGACAGCCCCTTGCGGACGACTGTCGCGCACAAACAGAACCAAAACACAAAATAAAGTCCAGGCCTGGACCTCTCTCGTCTTTCACTGTCGTAACTCCTCCTTTTATCCTTCCGGAGCTACTCCGTGGGACTCGAGACCGGTGAGTGGCGCAGGTGTGCTCATTATCAATTA
>NW_015557090.1:1253501-1254071 GCF_001515605.1 Sinocyclocheilus anshuiensis | reverse complement strand
TCAAAACTAATAATAAAATAAACCCAAAATAGCGCGACAGCCCCTCGCGGACGACCAGACAAACAAGGCGAGAGAAAAGGAGACGGAAGGATGAGGAGAGACAGATACGAGAGAGGGGAGAGAGGAAAAAAATTAAAAATTATCGGTCCGGTTCCTGGACACACTGCCGCTTGGTCCTCAACCGGCTGAAAGGCTCTCACTCGCGGTGCCATGCGATGGTACTAGACATCGTTGGTGGACGGCCCACTGCTCCTCCGCCTCCTGGCGGATAGCGATGGCTCCTCCTATTGAGGGCAGCCGGCAGCGAGTCCCCCGTTCGCTGCTCCTCCCCAATCATGGCGAACGGGGCCGACTCCTCCGCTCCCTCTCGGATGGCAGCCACCCCTCCTCGACCCAGGAGCGCGGCAGCGAGCTCTCCGTCCCACCTCGTCTTCCATAGTTCCAGCACCACCGCCTCGGGCAGCCACCGGCGGTCTCTCCGCTTGTTCCTGCTGCCCGATCTCCTCAGCTCCGCGATCCCCCTCAGCAGCGAGGGCTCTCTGACAGCGTGTCCCTCCTTCCTCCCGGGTT
>NW_015557090.1:1250135-1253386 GCF_001515605.1 Sinocyclocheilus anshuiensis | reverse complement strand
GAGACCGGTGAGTGGCGCAGGTGTCGTGCATTAGCATTTACTCCACCGGCCTCGCTCCGTTTCCATGGCTCTCAGCCCCGCCCCTCTCGTCACAATGACGTTGATGTTCCCTACTCTGTCAGGGAAACTGTCACTTGAAAACTTTAGCCTGACTTTTCATTAAATTACTTACACATTATTTAAATTTAAAGCTGCAGTCCGTAACTTTTTTTTTGCTTAAAAATTATCCAAAATCAATTTTTGAGCAAGCACATAACCAGCCAGTGTTTAAAACTATTGACGGCCTGCGGCTATAATCTGGTAAGTAGCGAGGGCGAAGTGAAGTGTTCTGAACCACTGAAGCTTTCATCACAATAGTATCGGAAAAAGGTTCTTTGCTCGAAGCTTTTTAAAACGGTTTATGCTGTGGCCATCGAGTGGTCATAAAAATAAATAACACCTTCCAAAGTGTTATGTTCCATTACAGCCAGTGGTTTCACATCTAGTTCTACAACTGATTTTTTTGTTTTATTATATTTTATATAAATAATGGTTATTGTCAAAGTCATTCATTTGTGTCAGTGTACTGGCACTAAAATAAGTTAAATAAATAAAACAAATTCATAAATTAAATATATGATCTGTTTATTTTAACTCTGCCTCTGCCCTTAGACTGATATTGTCAGGCGAATGAAGCTTCGGACGTCATAGATCACATGCTTTTCTCAAAACGAATCCAGCTCCGATACAGTGCTTCAATGTGAAATGTGTTGGTTTTTTGATACAAGCTTTGAAGCTTCGGTGTTGAACGTAACATCACTACTGGCAAGTACTTTTTAAAAAATGTTCTAAAAAAATAATTAAAATACTCCGTATCAGAATGTGATGGTATAATCATCAAACTGAAACGATTTAGTTGTTGCGTATGTAGCTAACGTGATCGAGTACGTTGCGATGTTATTTGTAGTGTGATTTAACTAAATTTCAACAATTTAGGGGCAGAGTTGATTCACAAATATTAATTTGTGGCACTGTTACATAACCTAAATTGAAACAGAAGAAAAAAACATTAATACCACTTTCATGCAATCCTAATCGATGTTTAGAATTAAATTACGTTAGCAGTAATCGAAGCCAAATGTTCCGTTTTCAAATTGTGGTAACGTTATGTCTTTGACATGTCTCTGCCTCACTATTAATATGTTTTGTTTTGTTTTTCTATACAGGTCAAAGCTTGTGACGCCAGAGCATATGTGAGTAAAATTACATTTTGGAATTTGGGGGTTGAGATAAATTTCCAACGACTAAAATTACCTACATTTTAAAACTCCAGCTGATTTCAGAGGTTGGCATAGCTCAATGTGTTCTCGTTTTCAATGTGTGGTCATTTTCATGAATTTGATTTGAGTGATGTATTGGAAATGCAGGTTATGCGATTCCTCCTCACTTACCAGAGCACAGTTACATAGACATTATGGTTTGCAACATAGCCATTTTTCAAAGGTTAGCCCTTTACCTTGTACCTATGACCCGTGCATCTGCATATTTGTTTCATTTAATGCACTAAAAATTAATGTATCACAATTTCCTAATGAGAAGGATCCAATTGGTGTACACATGTCTTTTATGTGGGTTCAAGCAACTTTTTTCAGAGAAAAATCAGAGTCAGTGTGACCCACAAGTCAGTGTGGGTGGTATGGCTGGAAGACAAGTTTAAAGTTAAATATGGGCAACTATTGCACAAAACTTAGCAGATCTGGTTGTGAAGAGGTGGCTGTAAACTCAGGGAAGAGAAGCCAAAGTAACCCAGAGGCTGCCGCGCTGTCAAGGCAGCAGAAGTACTGAGAAACAACTTTAGTGCCTATGATCTTCTGGTAAATTTTATGTTAATCACATTTATAGCATAAGTTAATTGTTTAATGTGCACAAGTTTTACTTCATGAACAGACACCGCTATCTGTTAATTGTTTAAACCTTTCTTTGAATTCTCTCGGTTTACATTTCTTTCCCTCTGTCATCTGTCCTTTATCTCTATTATTTTCCTTAACTCTTGCACCAACACAATTCTGTCTTTTTTCAGGAGACCTACGATATTAGCAACAGACGTACAGCTGCACTTCGAGCCCTCCCTGTCTATTTGCTCGAAGATGACTCTGTGCTTTTCAAGATGTTGAATGTAGGTTCTATACATATCATTTGAATTTTAATATTATTTGTCTGCTTATGCTCATGGAGTTCTCTCATGCTTTTCAGACTGAAGAGGTGGATGAGCCAGGTATTGCAGATTCAGCTGTGGCTCATGTCAGCATGGTGAATGGAGACTCGAGTTCCGCTGTTCAGTTTGACTCTGCTGAGATTGCTATTGTACTGGAAGGTGGCATTGTTCTGAGGGACATTTCCAAGATGGGTGATGCTTTTCTTTTTATGTTTAGTTTGATATATGCATTACATCTTGACTATCCAAAAGAGCTGACCCACACCTTCAAGTTCATCCAAAAAGTCTTACTGGGCTTGGAAGACTCAAAGCCACGTGGACCCAGATTGCTGAGTCTAAAAAAATGATCTACTGATTAAGGAGTAAGAGGAATGGATGTACGGGCTCAGTAGAATTTATTTTCTGTTCTTTTCAGTTGTTGTGACTAATGTTGTTACACTATTTAAACACTGAGTTTAAGATTTGAAATTTCCCAGTGAAGTACAGATTTTTATGTTAATTTTATTATTCATTAGTATTGCATTACTGAAAACCACTAGCACCCAGATTGCTGTCTAAAAAACTGTTTGCTTGCTAAGAGATCTTATTTTATTGTATTTGTTTATTGAATTTGATTTGACACAGATTTAATGTTCACTTGATATTTACTGGGATTACTGGGTTGCTGAAAGCCACTAGCAGATAATAGTTACATTCTACTGTAATGCAGAGCTCAGGTTATAATGCAGAGCTCAGAAAACTGTTCTCGTTGTGCAGTGACTCTGATTTCTTTTAAAAGACATCAACAGTGTAAACACTTCTGAAATGCATTTTGAAATGCTTTGTTATATTGTATATTTCTACAATCCCTATATATTGTGACACAAGTTAATGGCAGTTTTGCATAGATGTTAATGCATCAGGTTTGAATGGTTATTCCTTTTGCAAAATAAAACATATTTTTGCATATGGAATTTGAAATAGTCTTCTTTCCAAATGTTTAAAGAATCAAATTTTGTTAATGCTAAATTTGAAGTAATATTTGAAAGGCTTTTTTTTTTTTACTTTTAATTAATGA
>NW_015557090.1:1247475-1249909 GCF_001515605.1 Sinocyclocheilus anshuiensis | reverse complement strand
TTCTGATAAAGAAAATTTATTGAGTTTAAAATACACAGAAAAAAAACTTTGTTTAAACATAATTTTGAGTTCATTGGTTCTATGTATTTAAGTGTAAAATGAACTTAAAACAATTAAGTTTTTCAACTTAAAAGTTTTGAGGCAACAAGTTTCCTCAAATTTTTTGAGTTATCTTAACTTATCGAGGGTTTACAGTGTGCCACAGTGTCGAGGCTGCCAAGTTGTTAGTGACCAAGACTCGCCCTCTCTACGACAATTGTGGTAATAGCCAGTTCCGTTTAGACAATCGGGCTGACACCACCTCCAGCAATCCCTCCCAGTTTCTTATCTGAAAATGTTCATTTCCTAAAAAAAACACCTAATGGTTTCATCCCTTCTCTGCCCCATTGTAAACCACATGGAAGTTTTGGAGGTCCTACATCTATCTTCCCACTTACCAATAATATATCCCTCACTTTTCCCCCAATTCACTCTGGCCGAGGATGCCTTTTCATATTTCATATTCCAATAATTTTCATTAAAGTGGTCATCAGATGCCCATTTCCCACAAGTTGATATGATTCTTTAGGGTCTTAATGAAAAGTCTATAACATACCTGTTAACCCGCACCTGGATGCTGGCGCACTGAACGCTCTTTGTTTGCACGTGTCAATGTTTACGAATAGATTAAATGAAAAGGGACATAATTAATCTGGACAAACTATATATCATTCTGAAGGACTAAGTCTCAAGCATCGATGATAGATCGCTGTTTTTCAATGGAAAGCTTATAAAGAATGTATTTGCTAAATTTGTGTAAGCAGTACACATCAAAACATGCATAATCAAACCGCAGTAGCCTACGTACCAGACTCATCGTAATAACGAGTCATAAACGCATCCACAGCTGTAAATCTCGGTTTAGTTAGAAAGGTAAGGGTCCACTGAACAACATCCCATAGAGCACCTTTAGTCCAACGAAACAATAACGTTGTAATATGGATGGTAATTCCTTTGTTTACGTCTCATTTCTTCTGGGACATTTACTGTTTGTATCCATTATGGAATAACCTGCGCTCAAAAAAGCTGCATCTTGGTAGTAAAAAGCAACATGGTTTTGTAGCATACAGTGTCACAAACCGAATGAGACCATCCACTAACAAAAAGTCAAAGACAGGTGGAATATTGTTTATTTGAATTCTGACGCTCTCTCATGACGGCTCATGACGCACGCTGTGACGCACCTGTCATCTGATGGGGGCGTAACTTAGCGATCGGCTTTTTGCACAAATCTTTTTTTTTTTTTGTTTCTTCTGCTCCAGGACTGATTTAATGTATTTTTATATGAAATAAAAAAAAAATTCAGTGTGGTACAATTTTTGTCAAGGCACTTCAGTGTCTATAACTTTTTATCTTTTTGAGCATTATCAACTCTATAGATAGTAAAGCCCAAAGGGTCTTCTTTCCAAAGACACCAAAATTGTGTGTGTAGCACACTGTTGTCAGGAAATGTTACCATTTTAAGTTAGGTAGGTCATTTTCAGCTGAGAGTCCCAAAAATGGGGGGTGCAGGTTAACAGGTTAAAATTTCTCAATGGTAGTGTAAAAAAACACCCTTTTTTACCCTGTCAAAATCAGCTCTGTTTTCCGCACGCTGTTTTTTAGTCCATGTTGCTTTAAATGCTAATGAGCTCTGCTCACCCCACCCATCTCTTCCGTGGGGTGACGAGCAGACTGTAAACTTCATCTCAGAAACCGTATATTACGGTGGCCTAATACTGCACAACACAATTAAAAAAGCAAACATAAGCTCACAACGCAATTTAAAAAGCAAACATAAGCTCACAACGACATTAAAAAAGCAAACATAAGCTCACAAAACAATACAATTCAAAAAGCAAACATAAGCTCACAACACGACATTAAAAAAAAGCAAACATAAGTTCACAACACAACGCAATTCAAAAAGCAAACATAAGCTCACAACACGACATTAAGCCACAACACAACGGAAATGCTCCCGACCACTAGCGGGCAGTGTTGACAGTTAAACACCGATATTTCCTCGAGACGCCACAAGAAATTCTCAATGTAAGCGATTGATCCTAATATGTGTAATCGGTTTGTAAATGAACAACGTGTTTTTACTGAATGTTTTGATATCCTGGTAATTTCAATGTATCGATTCATGAGTCGAGCAGAAAATAAATCAATATTATTTTCGATTTGGACAGTTTAGCTCTGCTCTTGCGCACAATGGACTCTGCATGGTCACTTCCGCATTTTTCCTCAGGGGGCTTACTTACCCAGGTGAAAAAGACGTAGTATTAAATGTATTAAAAATATACTTGAAATTCAAGTAGTATGTTTATAATACATTTGTATTCCCAACATGCTTATTTGAAGTGCAATAAAAATATATTGAATTGCATTTTAATATATTTCTAAAAAGTAT
>NW_015557090.1:1214431-1246276 GCF_001515605.1 Sinocyclocheilus anshuiensis | reverse complement strand
ACAACGACATTAAGCTCACAACACAACGACATTAAGCCACAACACAACGACATTAAGCTCACAGCACAACGACATTAAGCTCACAAAGCAAAAAAGCTCACAACACAACGACATTAAGCCACAACACAACGGCGACCACTAGGACCACTAGCGGGCAGTGTTGACAGTTAAACACCGATATTTCCTCGAGACGCCACAAGAAGTAAGCGATTTAAGCAATTGATCTTAATATGTGTAATCAATTTGTAAAGAAACCCTGCCACAAATCTGATTCAGCATTCACACATCCAAAGCCGAATGGGTTTCTGGCTGGCACTGGCACAGGTGTCGATGGTGATGCATGTCAAGACATGACAGCTGGATATACCTTGTCAGAATCTCAACCCAGCTGAGCTTTGACCACGCGATTTCCATGGAGTGAAAAATGAAAAAGACGTAGTATTAAATGTATTAAAAATATACTTGAAATTCAAGTAGTATGTTTATTTGTATTCCCATTTGTATTCCCAACATGCTTATTTGAAGTGCAATAAAAATATATTGAATTGCATTTTAATATATTTCTAAAATGTATACTAGAAATACTTTTGTATTAAATATATGCTTAGTTATACTTCTAAGAAATATGCTAAACAGAAGCATACTTTTAAGGAATATGCTAAACACAAGCACACTATTAGTATATTTCTAAAAAGTATAGTAGAAATACTATCTTAATAAATATATTTTTAGTTACACTTTTAAGGGATATACTAAACACAAGCATACTTTTAGTGAATTTACAGAAAACATACTTATGTTACCCTTAAATGGAAAAGATAGCTCTGCCATAGCATTTCAGTCTTTTTTTTATTTATGTATTAAAATGTATTTGAGTATGTTTGTAGTAATACAAATAGTAGTGTAATGCTAATGCATTTCCAATGAGCTGAAATACAATTGAAATGTACATTAAAACGATACTTCAAATATACTCTAACTGTAGTTCATGAAGTATTAAAATGTCCTTTTAAATGTATTTTAAGAAATACACTTAAATTGCACTAAATATACTTAAAGTGGTTCCAATTTAACACAATTTCAATATTAAATATATTACAAATAGATTAAAATCAAACAAACATCTTGAAATACACTTAAACTTGGTTGTTTCAAAATAATACATTTAATATGCACTTAGTATAGTATAATTTAAATATAGTATGTCTGAAAAAGCACAATTTAAATATATTTCTTTTTCACCTGGGTAAATCCGGTGCTGTGCCGAAAGCCATTGTTCCTTACGTAGAGCTTTGAAATTGACAAGAGGAGAAGATGATTTTTCAGTTTACAAGAACTTCCCCAGATTACTGTAAATTTAATCGCACGGAGAAGGGCATTAAACATTTCAAGTTACATTGACAACTTTAGGGTGAGTATTGTTCTATCATCTTCTAGCAAATCTTGCTAATAAGGCTTGATAACGCTGCATGACTTCTGCGCCGATTTGATCAGCACTTAAATAGCAGGGCTAAGTTAGAGTTTAGCTTTAAACTCCGTCCACCTCAGGTTTTTATAACTCCTAAGAGATAGTAGCAATAACATCAGAGCTCCCGGTAATCCACGTTTGTTTGCATCTGTGGCTGTGATAGGAACGTCTTAACTTGATATAAAGTATTTTAAATACTGTTCCCATTTTTAGATTGCCATGTATCATAATAAACCTTAAGTCTGACCGTTTCTGGTAGTTCATTGTTATATTTTCCTGAAGCTTGAATTGATCATTTACATTTAATATAGCAGTTTTCCAGGGATCCCTAACACAAACACGAAGCTGTTCAGTAAAAAAGCAATTAAGATCAGAAGCAAACAAGATCAGGAATGGTTAAGAGTAGGGACATCCTTTGAAATATTACTTAACTCTTTACAGTGTGTTGGCATGTTTGTAATATTATATAGACTTAATTCTTCATAATTTATTTTAAATATATGTTTGCAAGAGAGGAAACTCGCTGAGTGGTTAAGGTAGGAGTAGACTGTCTAATTACATCATCTTTTCATATCTTGCTATATTCATAATGTATAACATGCCTATATGATTAGCCCTAGCAGAAAAAAAGACAAAAACACAATCATATCGGATATGGCTCCATTCATAATGTATGCAACATGTAATGAGTGGTGGAAGATTTTTATTTTTTTAATGGTCAATTTACACTATACCTTTGTTTTTCATCTCAGGAGAATGTTTACAGTGGCGTGACCACTGATCTGCTTGACCTATCAGTCCTCCAAGTGGCAGAAGTGTTAAAACCATACCATTACACTATCACAGTTATTAGTATCTTAAATAACTATTACACTGTATCAAAGTTTCTAAAATTAACATGTTTATATTTACATGTTTAGATTACACTAGTGAGCAAGAAACCATATTAAAGTTATATATATTTGCATTTACATTATATTTAATATTCTAGTCTGTACAAATAAAACCAAATGAATCCATCCCAAGTGTTTTGTGTAAGGCCAGATCTCTCTGTGGAAGACTGACTGAAAGGTGGACCATGAAAAGGAGGAACTCATCGAAGGGCTGCAGAGACTGACACTGTCAAAATACATTTTAAATAATTATGATACATGCATGTAACGTGCACATCAAAAAATAAAAATAACATTTTCATGGTCACAAATAATATAATATCAATATTTACCATTGCATTGCTTGTTATTCCAACTTCTCTCCTCGTTGTAGCTGTCCTCGCTCTGGTCACACAAACCATGTGTAATGCAGGTTCAATAACTCCAAAAGGCCATTAAATGGTTCTACATCTCAAATCTAGATTGAATGAGACATGTTTTCAGAGAATACACACCACACAAGTTTGCCTACACTGAACCTGATGGTTACTTTAAAAATGTATAATGTATTGACATGCAAGTACTCTTATGAAAACAATTATTTTAATTGGGTTAGCTTATTCTCCCTCGTGTCATTCTAAACCATTATGAATTTCTTCTGTGGGGGAAAAATATCTAAATAGCTGACTGACACTAACATTATTTACAACATTTCTGTATGCCAATGAAGAAATCAAGCCATATGGGTTTACAACTACATAAAGGTTAATATATGATGACAGCTTTATTTTAATTTTTGGGTTAATCATCTATTAACTCGTTAACACATATTGCCCAGACCCACAGGAGTGGTTTTTAAAAAACAGGCAACCACAGCGACAAAAAAAAAAAATTCACAACAGGCCTACATTGTGCATGGTAGTAATGTAAATACGGGTTTAGATCTTACCTAGTGTAGAACCGTATGTTGTTGTTACCGTAAGTGGTGCCTGCAGACTGTAGTATCAAAAGTGATGTTAAAATCCTTACATATTCTACTCTGAATCCACTTATTGCGAGTTTCTTCATCCAGGGGAGAAGTGTGAAAAACGTTTGAGAAGCCTCACAAAACGGGACACGGCCATAGCGGGACAAACCACCCTCACGGATGTTTAAACTTTATGGAACTCTACATTAAATAATCATATTACTGTGGTATAGTTAATTTGTTATATTATAGCAATAAAATGTATAAATATTATTTTATATTAATCGTTCATTGACAAAAGATTGCGGCTGGTAATGCACTCACGCTATGGCTGAATACAGACCGGAACCTTTTATGCACCCTGAGATTTCACCGGAAATACATAGGCTGCGTGCCGTGTATAGAAATTTTCAAAGTTTTTAAATTCCTTGTTTATTGTTGTGATTATTTTTTTTCTTTTCTTTTATGTAAAGCACTTTGAATTACCATGGTGTATGAAATGTGCTATATAAATAAACTTGCCTTGCCTAGAGTCAATTTCCCGTTTCTGCAGACCAACTGCCCCCTAGTGGTCGGGAGCATTTCTGTTGTGTTGTGGCTTAATGTCGTTGTGTTGGGAGTTTATATTTGCTTTTTTAAATTGCATTGTGAGCTTATGTTTGCTTTTTTTAAAATTGCGTTTTGTTGTGCACTACTGGGCCACCGTAGTGTGTGTATCATTTAGGCAGATCGGGATCGTCGCATTCACTTCAAAGCGAAAGTAACGTTAATCCTCTGCATCTTCAGCGGCTCAGATGTCGGAAGTAAAAGACTACTGTTTTGTTCATTATTACATCCAACAACAAAACACCTCAATCGCATAATCGGAGACATTCTTGTCTTCCCCTGCACTGCTCAAAAGTAAATCATTATAATAGAACAAAACACAACAAAAAAGATAATATTTCTGAAAACGTCAGCATCATCAGTGTGTAAAGCGGGGTGCCTGGCTGCTGGTGTAATGTGCTATTGTTGCCATGTAAACGTGCTCAAACCAATACAAACCAAACACAACCCAATATCCCAAGTCCAAGACTCCTTTGTCTCTAGTATCTGTTTTTAAAGGAGCGTCTGAACCACAGCGGCAGGTGTAAGCAATAGACTGCAGATTGAGGTGAGTCATAGGTGGAGCTACAAATCACCCAAATGCCAACGGGAACCTTCACACCCCTCCCCATAAGACAGGGACTCCCACAAAGATCCCTGTAACAAACATCGTAAAATACAAAACAATCAAATATTATACACAAAACCAACACCAAAGACAACCCCCCAAAACACTAGAGGAGGGGTTTTGACACCAAAAATAAATCCAAGAGCTACATCATGTACTTGGAATGCGCAACAGCGCATCCGCTACCACATATTCCGATCCTCGAACGTGCGGAATATCAAAGCAGAAAGACTGCAAAAACAGGGACCACCGGATCAACCTTTGATTCGGACACTGTGGAGAATTCAAAAAGGTCAAGGATTGTGATCTGTATATATCACAATTGGTGCACTGGAATTAAAATAAACAGCAAAGTGCTGCAATGCCCAAATAAGTGCTAATGCTTCTCTCAACTACAGAGTAGTGTCGCTGATAAGAATTAAACTTTCTCGAAAAGAAACTGACTGGATGATCGATCGACGACTCCTGCATCGGACTGCTGAAGAATGGCCCCAGCTCCCACGTTACTGGCATCAACATGCAAAGTGAACGTTTTATCGAAACACTGCACCGGACACACTTTCCTGGATCAAACACGCGACATTTGACTGTACGATCATACAATCGCTTCATATTTTGTTGGCGTTTTTCAAAATTTACTTTTGCGAGTTCTCTTGCCTGAATGAGTCGGTTCTTAAACCCCAAAACATATGCCAAATTTTTCGGAGGCTTCGCAACTTTACCAGCCTCTTGAAAAACAGACAATAGACCACGAACTTTATGCCCAAAGACTAAATCATTAGGACTAAAACCCGTATTTCCCTGTGCTACTCCGCGAGCGGCTAACATCATCCAGGGTAAGCCCTTTTCCCAATCTCTATCTAACTGCACACAGTATGCTCGAAGCAGCGATTTTAAGGACTGATGAAATATCTCCAACGCACCCTGACTTTGTGCGTGGTACGCAGCAAGATTACCGATTTCTGCAGGAGTGACAGCCCACTGGAAAAGCTCATCCAAAGAGTTATCAGCTCGCTGCTCTTTTCCAAGTCCCTCTGCCAAAACGGGAAAAGACAAATCAGTGCAAGCTTTATTACACGGTTTCCTTTTGATCAGTCAATTCCCCCTTTCGCTGTTTCATTGCACGAGTCACTACACATGTGGCATCTTGACTTCGTTCCGTTTCATTTTTATTATTAGCAGTAACTATAGGGAACACTGAACTGTCAGCCCATACACGCTCACCTACTAGTCCGTTTCCTAAAATAATATGAACTCCTTTAATTGGCAAGGCCGGTCGTACTCCCACTGCAACCTCACCTTGAATCAATTCAGACTGAAGTCTTACCTTATGAAGAGGCACAGACAGAACATTCAGTCCTATTCCCCTAATTAACACAGTCGCACCAGTATGGGATAGCGAGGAAAACGGCAAAACAGACTGCAAGATGAATGAATCCATTGATCCAGTATCCCGTAATATTTTAACAGGAACTTCTTTCTCCTCTCCTAAAGATACAAGACCTTCTGTAATGAAAGAGGAGTAAGACGACAAAAATTCAACATCGGGTTTTTGATCTTCAAACATTTCAATCTCTTCAGACAGAACTGGTGCCACCGAAGCAGCAGGCTTAACAGGTGAATGTGCTACAGTTAGTTTGGATTTATTCTTAAGGACTGGACAATCCAATTTCCTCTCTCCCGGCAGTAATTGCATATTTTACTCTGGTCAAATTTTCCCATGAAAACACGGTCATTTTTAGATGGAGTCTTTACAGAGGTAGCAGACTGAACGTCATGAACATGCACATCAACAAAAACAGATTTGTGCGTCAGTACAAAGTCATCAGCTAACGTCGCCGCTTCCTCAGGAGTTTCAACATTGTGCTCATTGATATATATGGCAACACGACTCGGAACTGTGTTTTTAAATTGTTCTAGCACAATCAAATGACTTAAATCTTCAAATGTCTTAATGTCTAGTGCTGTACACCAACGATTAAAGTTTCTCCTCAAATCTCTGACAAATTCTAAAGGAGTTTGTACCTCTTCTTTTTCTGCAAACGAAAACACTGTCTGTATGCTTCTGGTACTCATTCATATGTCTTTAAAATTACAGATTTAACTTTATCATAATCTCTACAGTCATCGACCGACATTGAAGAAAAAACTACTGGTGCTTTCCCGGTTAAAACACATTGTAGCAAAGTAACACAATTATCGTTTGACCAGTCCCTCATTTCTGCCATGTGTTCAATCAAAATAAAGAAAGTATCAGGCTCTTCCTCATTGAACTTTGGAACAAGTTTTAAATTTGAAGTAAGCGAAAAAGACATACCTTGTTCCTCACCAGAATTAGATAGCCTACCCTCCTTCATAAGGTTAAGTTTGAGGGCTTCTACTTCAAGTCTTGCTTTTTCCAACTCCAGCTTACCTTCTTCAGAACGCTGTTTTAGTTTCTCATGCTCCATCTGCAAAAGCAGCAGCTCTTTTTGCTGTTCAAAAGACAAACTCGTTTGCAAATTAGATGCACCTGCTACAGATTCATCCATATTGGACTTTAAAAAGCCTTTCCCAATCAGCTCAGTTTTCAAAATTAATTTAACGCTTTCTCTGCCGAGTCTTTTATCCTTAATCACTATTTTATAATATTCAGCTATTTTTAACAATTGTTCTTTAGAACACCCTTCTAAAAATTAATGCGAAGGTGAGCTAATAAACAAATCAATATCGGCCATGAAAATTCACCAGAAAACAATTTAACTTACACAGTGCAATCAAATAACGAGAGTTTCCCCTCTATCTGCCTACCCAATATTCTACCTAACTCAACCATAGTCTTCATGCGATTACTTGTGGGGGGTACTTACGCACTGTAGCCCGCTGGGTGAAAACGCAACCGGTAAAACCAGCGACGCCTTCAACACCACGGATGTGCCCCAGAGATAAATAGTACTACCCACGTTCACCGCAACACTACACAAAAACAACAAACTCGACACGTCTCAAAAGAAACATGCCGCTATACCTAACAGGGAAAACTCACGTTCAAAAAGAATATTGCACATATGTACTTAACAACTGGTGATTTCGCACGACAACTAAAACTCGGGTATGAACTAATATGCGTGCGTCCCAAAAAACAATTACCAAAGTATCGTACTTAAGAAAATTGTTTTTCTTCTTTTTTCGAAACTAAACAAGGACAAGCCCCCAATTTGTTACAACCCTTGGCTCAAAGGGAAGCAACAAAAGGAGGGACACACGAAATCATAAGGCTTAATAGGAAAAGGCTTTATTAAGCTCAAAAGTAAATCATTATAATAGAACAAAAGATAATATTTCTGAAAACGTCAGCATCATCAGTGTGTAAAGCGGGGTGCCTGGCTGCTGGTGTAATGTGCTGTTGTCACCATGTAAAAGTGCTCAAACCAAACACAACCCAATATCCCAAGTCCAAGACTCCTTTGTCTCTACTAGTATCTGTTTTTAAAGGAGCATCTGAACCACAGCGGCAGGTGTAGGCAATGGACTGCAGATTGAGGTGAGTTGTAGGCGGAGCTACAAATCACCCAAATGCCAACCGGAACCGTCACACTTCCAACAAACATTTATGTTCAAACATCAACAAAAATCAATTTTGCATCCGATGACCCCTTTAAAACTTTTGACATCATCTTGGCCCTTTATAAACATGGTAACATCATCAGCATATACTGACAAGGATTTAAATGTACTCTTTAAATCTGAAATTGAAATTCCAGTTAGTTCCTTTCTTAATCTGCACAAAAATGGTTCAATTACCAGACTACATAACAGGAAATAGGGCTGCGCAATTAATCAAAATTAAATCGCAAAGGCGATAAATCACAATTAGGCAGAAGCTGCGATTGTCATGCGTGATTTTCAGTGAAGCATGGGTCTGTGATCTGAAATTCCAGATCACAAATTACGCCCCGCAGAAGAAACCCAGGAAATCCCTATAGCGGTTGCTGAATAAACAGAAGATTTAACTACTTTGATTAATTCAACGTGACTAGTAAACACTAATAAAAACAATATATGGTTTATCTGAGTTCGTCTTATTGTAATTTTTATTATAATAAAGTATATAATAATGCAATGCTAATCGACATAGCCTTTATGACTGCTTAGAATACTATGAAATATGTTGCGTGCCTTATTCTGTGTAAGAAGCCACATCGACTGACGTTATGACGTGAGTTTGGAGTAAAAACATGTTATTAAATGTGGTATTTTCACGTGCTTTCAGATAGAGCAGCATTTACTACACAGAGCCATAGTTCACTGACAAGCTACACAAACAGCTTTCATAATCGCAGAACGATTTCTTCGATTTCGTAATCGAGCGATTATGCACTCGATTTTGCGTAGCTTGTCAGTGAGCTACGGCTCTGTGTAGTAAATGGTGCTCCATCTGAAAGCACCTGATGGAGATTTACTACTAATCACAGAACCGGCTTTACTGACAAGATGCGCATGACAATCACATTCGATTAATCATGCAGCCCTAACAGGAAAGTGGACATCCTTGTCTGATACCCTTGGACATCTTATAGGTGCACTCAAACCACCTCCAGCTTTGACCATAACAAATGTATTAGAATACAACAATGTTATATACAAAATAAAATTCTCACCAAACACAAATTGTTTTAATACAGTGAAAAGATACTTATGATTTACTTGATCAAAAGCTTTTTCTTGATCAAGCGAACAAACCCCTAAATGAAAATTCTTACTTTGATTAAAATCAATCACATCACACAATAAAAATAAATTATCCATAATTGAACTATATGGTACAATAGGACTGGTCTCTATGAACTAATGCATGTAGATATTTAAGTCTATTTGCTAACACCTTTGAAACTATTTTGTAGTCTGAACATAGCAACGACACTGGTCTCCAGTTTTTTAATAATCCCAAGTCTCCTTTTTCAGGAATTAAGGCACCAACTTGTGGGTAATGTCTTTCTTTAGATGCAATCCATCACCAATTCATTACAATCCTGTTCAAATAATTCCCAAAAAGCCTGATAGAACTCCACAGGTATACCTTCCAGTGCTGGGGATCTTCCAGGAGATAATTGTCTCATTTCATCTGCGAGCTCTTGCAAAGTTATTTGTTCATCCAGTGATTTTCTTTGTTCGTCTCCCAACTGAGGCAGATCACAAAGCAATTCAGCAATACTTCCAGAGACACAACTCTGAGCACTATATAAATTAGAATAAAAATCTACTGTAATTTTCCTCATTTCCATAGGGTCAGAAGTTATAGTTCCATTCGGACGTCTTATATGTTAACGTCTTAACTGTTTTTGTTGAAAACTTTTATTTTCCAGATTAAAAAAAAAGCACTAGGAGCATCCATGTTACGGAGTAACCAGAACATGAGACGTGCGGATCCATGTGCAAAGCTTTTATTAAAAGATGTGGTCACAAACACAGGCAGGGTCGAAACACCAGCGAACAGGTATGGTACGGGCAAATCACAAGAGCAGTCTAGTAAACAGGCATGGGTCGATCGACGGTGAACAATATCCAACAGTGCAAGGCAAAGAGAGATAATCCAGGTACATAGCAATAATCCAGGCAGGAGCGAACAGAGTCCGAAACAGCAAGACAAAAAGGGTAATCCGAAAACACAGGCAAGAATCTGAACGCAGGAAAACAGGCAAGGCGAGACTATGACTAAACTAGCAAAACTGTAACTGGCTCCGTAAAGTGCTATCACTAGGAGAGTAATAAACGCAGACAAAACTCGGTGACTTGAGCAGGATCTGGGTGGATGTTATATAGTGTGTGTAATAGCTTTTAGGTGAGCGTGTGATTGGTTACAGCTGTGTGCAATCAGTGCAATGGACGATGGGAAATGTAGTCCAGGGTATAGTGTAACCGTCTGTGTAGTGTGAGAGTCCATGTAGTGAGCGGGTGACCTCTGGTGGTGAGTGAACGGAAGTTCATAGACCGGATTCGTGACAATCCATATCTTTGATTGAGCAAATTTTGGATCTTATAAGTGCTCCTTTTACCTTTTCTTGTAAAAAAGATCCAAGTTCTTCTTTTTTCTTGTTTAACCTTTCATTATTCACAGCTCCACTATTATTCAAAATGTCTTTTCCAAAAATGCAATGTCTCTATGTAAACTTTTAACTGTTGTTTTCATCAATGCAGTAGAATGTGAAGTATAGTTTTGCCAAAAAAAAAAAAAAATCTGAATATTTGCTTTACTGCCATCCAGGCCTGGATTGGCTAATCGGGAGCACCAGGAGGATTCCTGGTGGGCCGGCCTGTTTTTTTTTGGCTGCGAGGGCCGCGGTTTTGTTATGCCACTGGGTTGAGACTGCCATCACTCATACAGCAGCCCCACTCTTTTTATTTATTATTTGCTCACAGCCCATATTATTATTTTCACCAGACCATTTCAATAACAAATTCTCAATTGAAAAGAAATCATTCTCTTTTGCGCAAATCATTGTTTTATTTGTGAAGTAGCCATTTGGGGAAGGCTTTAATACCAAGCGGAATCCTCTGCTGGTTGCTCCTGCTTCACAGCAAGCGGGACTCGAGCTAACGGCAATTCCCTTCACCATCCGCGTTTTGATTTCGCCAAATCAGTTTGGGAGAATGCAAACAACTTATTGATCACTAGCCCAACATCCAGCAAGGCAGGAAAACATTCAATCTACCTGAGGGAAAACATATTTCATTGTAATCCTGTTAAAGAGAGAGAGAGAGAAAACTTCTAGCGTATTCTTAAACTTGGACCACATTATTGAAGTGCAAATTCAAGCACCAGAAGCAGCCCACACTCTCTAAGTTTTCTTTAATTGAAAAATATGCATTATCATTCATTCAAAGGCTATATGGTTGCAATAATATTTTAATTCAAAACTTTAAGTGCTATTGTTTAAAAAAATGCATGCTTTATTGACTGACATTTCATAGACCTTCAGTTGTTATGTATGTTATGTAATTTCACAGTATTTTCACCTCCTAAATTACTACACTTGTGAAGTCACGGTTTTATAATGGTACAATTTACACAGGTCGATGACATTTTTTGTATGACATTAAAATTATTTTTATAATAATTGTACATAAATAGGTTAAACGAATCAATTGCGATTATTTTTGATAACTTTTTAACTGCAGGCAGACAGTTATATGGTACAGTACAAATATTTGGACCATCCCTTATTCTGTCTTAATTTCTTAAAGAATAAACACTTATTTTCTACAAGAATAAACACTTTTTTGCTTAAAGAATAAAAGATAAAGAATCACAATTGTACCTTATTTTCCATTTCTGAAGTTAATTTGCAACCCTAATGATGACGTAATTATCTTTTGACTCCCCTGACAACGGCACCTTGCTAAAAAAAAAAAACCTTCAGTTGTAGGAAATATGCAAGCAAAAAATAATAGATAAAAAATGGATAATAGAAAGTGCAAAGGAGACACTGAAAAGGCCAGTACAAAAAACAAAAAAAAAGGTGGGCTTGAAACTCCAGGGCTGAAAATGAGTCCCACTCCGGCCCTGCCGTCATCCCACCAATTACCAAGATTTTTAAATGTGTCTTTCTTAAGTTTCCACTTATCCCCCAAAAAATCTTAAACTTTTCACAGAAACTAATGTCTTGTAACAATTTGACATTAAAATGCCAAAATTACAAGGTGTAAACACTTTTTTAAAAACTGAAATCAAAAGTAATCATATGGTGATCTGAAAACTCATTAGGCAAGATAGAAACATTCATTACCTTATTATTCCAAATCTTCCCCAAGTAAAATCGGTCTAACCTTGCACCACAAACTTGATTATCTGATACCTTTAACCATGTATATTGTCTAACTCCATTTATAACTTTTAACAGCTGCATGCTTGATTGATTATGAGGCTCCTCTCCATTCCTATCAACTATAAAATTGGTTGTGCAATTCCAATCACTCCCGATTACCATGCACATATTATCATCAAAGTTCTGAATGACTGATCTCAATTCCATTAAAAAAAAAAAAAACATGTCCATTATTAGGAGCATATACATTGATTAAAACAAATGTTATTCCTTCAAACCCTACTTTAGTTAAAAGTGCTCTTCCTTTTACAATTTCCTCCACTGATAAAATATTTACATTAATTTTTTTGGAAAAAAGAATAGCTACCCCAGCACTTGTATTTATTCCATGGCTAAGAGCACACTTCCCTTCCCACCACATACCCCCCGGAGTCTCATTACCATTACTTGTATGTGTTTGAGAAAAAAAAAAAAAACTAGGCCTATATTGATTTGTTTAACAAACTCTGCAATCATGGCTAATTGATTCCTATCTCTGCCCCCATTTATATTTAAGGAACCTAGTTTTAAAAGTTCCATAGAGAGATATTAAAAAAATGAAATATTGATAGAAACAAATACAGGAAATAAAATATTAAATTCACCCCGTGCATTTGAACATTTTATTTTTGCAAAGCTCTTTTTTCTTTCCGTAATTTGGCTGGAATCTTCTTCAATCTGAACCTCTTCTTCTTAAATAGGGCTTCGTAGCTAACAACTTTCTGCATTGACACCACTGACCATATTCATTTGTCTATATCCAGAAAAAAATCCTTCACCTCAACAGTTTTTCCAAACGTCAAGTCCAAAAAATCATTAATCTCTTGCACTGAGTATGTTTCATCTATGTTCTGTGACTCAAACTCAGAAATGTCAGATAACTCAGACAATGTATCATCATCAATTTCATTATCCTCACTTTTTTCAACATCATCTGATCTTTCAGTATTTTCCATACTAATCACTTCACAAGGAGCACTTTCACTTACTTTCTCTGCCACTGTGACTGTACTATGTTCCAAGACCTCATGTTCCTCTGCCACATTCACCGTTTTATCCTCTTTGTTTTGATTTCCGTCTACACTTTCACATGATTCATCATTGAGCAATACTCTCCTCTTCAGGCTGAGGCTGCATTGTTGTATTATATACCTTAGCTACAGATACACCGCTAGGCCCTGCGGCCTCCTCATTAGCCTGGGCTCTATGTGGGCATGCCAACTTTTTGTGCCCAATATCTCCACACTCAAAACACTTCAAGCTACCTGTATTGACATAGAGCATATATGATTTTCCTTCATGTACTACTCTGAAAGACATATCTAATTCCGGCACATTCAGAAACATAAACACCTGTCTTCTGAAAGAAATCACATGTTTCAATGCTTCATTTTTTTTACATTCTAATGGGATTGTTTTAATCGCACTAGCACATTTACTATACTGAGCTAATGCACATTCAATATCCTCATTTCCAATAAATGGTGGAACATTCGATATATAGACTTTTGTCGTAGGTGTAACAAACGGTGAAACAGTAACAAAATCGCCACTTATCACAATCCCGTTGCTTATCCCGTTGCAGCACCTTGCGCTGATTTATCTATGGGCAGAAAGAAAATTAGACAGATTTCCAGGGCAGAAAGAAAAGTAGACAGATTTCCAGTGAGACAACACGAGAGTCAACTATGGAGCCTGTTAAAAGTGCTGACGTGAATGTTAGCATCGGCTCCTCTGTGGATTTGAGTTCATCAGGAAACACTGAGGATCTTAACAACTGGTTTGACTCATGCCCAGATATGAGTGATCTCCTTGCGATTCCCCTACCTGAAACTCCCTTAAAACCTGCGACAAAGAGTGCAATAGAGTAACATCCAAAATTAAAAGAGATCCTATGGATATTAGCAACACCTCAACGGAAATTCTGATGGCCATTTGTGAGCTCTCTGGAAAATACCAACTGGGTCAACGGCTAAGCAGATTGAGACTTTGTCCTCTACTGTTACTCAGCTTGTTACTGAGGTAGCAACGCATAAGGAGTCTCTGAAAGTTGTGGCTACGGAGATTCAGGAGCTCCAAAATGCAAATAAAACCTGAAGGCTGAAATTGGAGAAAGCAAGCTTTACAGCTGGAAATGGACATTAAAATTACACGGCGTGAGAGAGAAGGATGGAGAGGATGCTCGGAAAGTTGTTATTGATGTCCTTCGCAATGTAGTGCCTGGCATCAGCGATGATCTTGAGGGTGCCGTTGACATTGCACATCGTCTTGGCCCGAAAAGCGGGGATGGTTCCCACAGATCCATCATCATTTTGTTTGCACGCCGTCGTTTTCGCAACAACGTTTGGCAAGCTGCCAGAGGCTGTAAATTCCTTCTTGACAACAAGTTGCGACTCACCGAAGCCCTTTCACCAGAAGATAGGATTGCCAGAGATAAATTTTGGCCTCTTGTTAAAAAAGCCAGAGATTAGGGCAAACAACGCATTAAACGACGGGAAAAGATTCAGTGTAGAAGTGATGGGGGACTTGAAGTTATAAACTTTCATAACACCGTTTACACGTTTAAAATAAACTGGCTAAGAAGTTGTTTAATAAATCCAAATTCTGTATGGTTCTTTATTCCTAATTATATTTTCAATAAAATCGGAGGCCTCCCCTTTGTCTTAAAATGTAATTATATGCATAATAAACTCCCGCTTAAATTAGCTAATTTTCATCAACCGGCTCTTTTTGCATGGAAGTTGTGTTACGTTCACAACTTCTCACCACATAAAACTCTCTTGTGGAATAATATGGATATAACTGTTAGGAACAAATCTCTTTTTTCACTAATTGGTTTAATAGAGGTTTAATTTATATTTTTTTCTTTATTTGATCATTTTGGTAATGTCTTGTCGTATGAACGCTTCATGACTGTCCATAACTTTCCTATTCCTTTCAAAGAATATAATAATGTTCTTGGAGCTATTCCCACAGGTTTAATGCTTTTGGTCAAGGGCCATATATTATACACCCACAAAGATATAAAGGAGTTGGCTTTGTTGCTGGGAGGCATTGGCATTTATGACAAGAAATGTAATTATAAACATGTTTGCCAGATATTTCAGAAGAGAGACTGCATTGTTCCTCAAGGTAGATCCCATTGGGCTGCCTTAATTAATCATATAGATTGGAGAAGAGCGTGGTTGTTGCCTCATAAATATTTTCTTCCTAATAAGATCAAAGAAGACCATTTTAAAATACTGCATAAAATATATCCTGTTAACTCAACTGTTTCAAAATATGTTTATATTCCTAGTACCTGCACATTTTGTGGCAACGAAGATGAAACCTTAATACATTTATTCTATTCTTGTGAATTTGTTCAGAAGTTTTGGGTTGACTTGTAATTCACATTTAAACAAACCTCCTATCTTTGCACAATCTTTTAGCTTGAAAGATACTATTTGTTATTACTCTGACTCTGCCAACAAATCTAAAGAATACATATTCAACTTTTTTTTTTATTTTATTTGGCAAATTTTTCATCCATAAGCAAAAAAGTATGGGCTCAATTCCTACTCTTTCACATTTTCTGATTGAGGTTGACTCACTGCTCACATCTTTTTGTTTGACTAGCAATAAAAAATGTGTCAGGTTTTTGGAATTATATGAAAAATGTATTTCTATTGACTCTGATTAAGTTTAGATATAGCTTTCCTTCATTGCTCTTTTATTTTTATTGTTATTGCTATAATTTTCCCTTTATTGTAAGCTATACCCCCTTATTGTCTTATTGTGTTTTATTTCTCCTCATTTTCTTACTTCTATCTTCTTTTCTTTAATGTTCTCCTGAAGGTGATAATATATTTTCATCCAATTTCTTGAATAAATAATTAAAAAAAACAATACGTGGTTTTAAAAATATTATGTATTAAATCACCTTTTTAAATCCAAATCAAATAAAGGAAGATAAAAAAAGAGACTTTCAAACACCTCTCCGTAAAACCCCTATTTTTTTAAGCCGGGTAACCACAGTGGATAAATCTGAAAACGACACCCTTGTGTTTTAGTGTACAGCCAATCCGTATATTTTGTGAAACGATGATGTCATCACACCACGTCTCGACCCGAGTCAGACACCGCTACGTCACGTAACAGCAACAACAACAACAACAACAACAATGGTGGTCTACATGCTTGTGTTCGTGCTGTAGAACCTACTGAGCCTATTAGCTTTACTAAAGCAAAATCAAAAATTACTAAAGCAAAAATGTCTTCTCTGCTTTTAGTGAATCTCTGTGACAGAATTTCACATTTTTTTTAGAACGAGGTAAAAAAAAGATTGGATAGGGAAAGCTCTGGCTTCGTGTGGATGTGGCCTTACTTAAAGACATCCGATTTGAACTTCACAGCACATTGGGCTCATTTTCATTCAAGTTTTGGTTACACAGACTTATAACTGCTCTGTAATTTCAAATATGTTGACTGAAATAGAGGAGGGTTCCTCAAATACGGTCTTGGAGGGCCGCTGCGCTGCAAAGTTTAGCTCAAACCCTGATCAAACTCAGCTACCTGTGATTTTCTAATGATCCAGAGGACCTTGATTAGCTTGCTCAGGTGTGTTTGATCAAGGTTGGAGCTAAACTCTGCAGGGCATGGGCCTCTCCAGGACAAGATTTCTTTAACAAATATTTTTCTATTAGGCTAGTATTTGGTTGAACAAATGATTTGTTTTAAAGTAATGTATTTGTGTCTTTCCAAATTAGGCTTCAAACACTGTAAAACTCTTACAGAATTAGACCCAAAACAGAAGGAAAGCGTATGTGCCTTTTGAAGATTAGTTTAGTTATGACATATTATGAACTCCATTATAGGCAATTAATTTTAATCTAGGGGTGCACTTATCATATCACTTTAACTGTTCACAGTCTCCAGGAATACAATGTAGAGACCAATGGTAAATACATAAAATTGAAGACAACCTCATTTCTTGTTTTATATCCACCCTTGCCTAAGCTTTTACCACTACACCACATAAATCAACCGATCTCATCAATGCCAAGGTTATGGGAAAAACACTTTGATCTCAAAGTTTTGTTGTTATTTTGATTGAAATTGAATTACTCAATTTAAGAGTTCCATTTAGGACCATAGATTATCAATATGCTTTTTTGTAAGTTAACATGATATAACCATATTAAGATATGGCTAGTGCCCATACACTGGATTTTTTTTCTTAACACAGGGGTGTCGAGCTCAATTCCTGGATGGCTGGAGCCCTGCAGAGTTTTGTTTCAACACACATACCATGTAGTTTTCAAATAAGCTTGAAACACTTGATTAGTTGGATAAGGTGTGTTTAATTAGGGTTGAATCTAAACTCTGCAGGGCTCCGGCCCTCCAGGAATTGAGTTTGACACCCCTGTCTTAACAGAAAGTGTGTGCCTCATTCATCACATACAGTCATATTATATATTTGAATGAAACTAAAACAGACTATACATTTGTTGAAAACGACATGAAAAACAACAAGAAATTCACAATTTGAGAGAATCAAGTGTACAATGTATTTAATGTTTTCACGAAGAATAAAAAAACTTTAATGATAAAACCTTGCAAATGATTTGAATGAAATAGAACAATTTCTATAATACAAGTTGTTTTTAGAATTGAGCACTAAAATATAGCATTAGAGTGATTAAAATCTAAGATTTGAATAAGAAATATTCACTCAGACATTCCTTTTTTTTAAAAAGAGTCTCATTACTTCCTTTCGTAGTCTTGTCTTTATGAACAGTACTTCCCATTACTTTCAGTGCTGCAGTTAATTACTTTTGCTATATGTAAATATCTAACTACACTGTAGTAACATCATTATATATTTTGTATGTTCCTCGTACTTTGTATTACAAGTGTTTTGAAGCCATAAAACATCTGTTTGCTATGTAATTGCTATGTAATTTGACATGTAGTTATGGCATTCACTAGCAGGGGTTAATAGTTAACCAAAGCTTTGCGGAAAACAAAACCTGCATCCTAATTTGTAGGAAGGACCTCTCTCTCGCCAAAGGCAGGGAAACAAACTGGACATATAGCCAGTCTCAGGCCTAACACAAACACATTCACAGGTGATTTAGTGTCTCCATTTCATCTGACCTACATGTAAGAGAAAGAGTACCTGGAGGAGACCCACAGCAACATGGGGAGAACATGCAAATGCCACAGAGAAGGGCCTCCCTGCTGCAGCCGGAACTTGTTGTAGGGCCTATATCTCTGTGAGGCAACAGTGCTACCCACATTATAAAAAGCAGTAACTTGTCATTGTTACCTTAAAGAGCTATCTCTACCTGGTATAACCCATAAACAATAGTTTTGTTGGTAAAAAAATATGTATAAAGTTTGGTTTAGTGAAAGGTAAATATAAGGTGAAGGTAAATGTTCTACTTAAATAAAACCAGTTAATTTAGATGTTTCGGTTACAATTATTATGTTTTTTTTGTCTGCACTAAGCCACTATGTCCCTATTCATCTGACAGTATTGAAGTTCATCAAACAGACTAGTTACGGCGACCCCTAGTGGTTGCTAGTGGAGGTCACAAAATGCATCACACACAGAGGATCCAAAGATATTTCTCTTTCATTAAGAATTTTCCTACTAGATGCTGCTTCAGCAAATCATTTCAGTATATTTACATAGATAATGCAAAGCAATATGCAATCTTTTAGTGAAAATAAAGCAAGTCATAGTGTACAATACACTGTTAAAGAATTTAGAGTGAAATTACAGTATATTCCAGGTTAATAATTGCATTATTTTCACAGTAATTTCACAGTGGGACTTCTCTTGTATCTAAGTGTTACCATTGTTGTGTTTTGTATGTTGAGAATTGATGTCACATCAATTAAAAAAAAGACGTATCTTTATTTGTCACACTTCTGACATGACTAGATCAGAAATCAGAGTGTGAATATACAAGGTCTGAGATCCCAAACAAATGCTAATCACTAACCACCATTATGGCGACTTCAAAACAATTACAGCAGTAAACAACTAAATTTCTCATAGTGTGGCACAAAGACAACTTTATTATGAGAATTTACAGTAAAACAAGAACAGTAAATTACTGTGATGTTAGCATCAATCTGCTGTTCATTCACAGTAATGTGTAAGAAAATGACCCAGCATGCATTGATTTCACAGTGAATTTCTGACTACAGTAATTTATTGTAAAATAATACTCTTTAATCCTGTAAATTCCTGGCAGTTTGTTTTTACAGTGCAGGCTCCCCTTCTAATGGAACTCAATGCTGCATCATGGCATTGATGCTATGAAAAGCAGATGAGCAGGGGCCTGTTTCAGTAATCTAAGAGATTCAACCAACTTAGAGTTAAAACTTGAACTCTGAATTGACTTATCCTGAGATGGGAAACTGAGTTTTCTGGTTCAGAACAACTGAACGGAGTTAGTTCAATCAACTCTGAGTAGGTTCAATCTGCTGTTCATTCGCAGTAATTTGTAAGAAAATGACCCAGCATGCATTAATTTCACAGTGAATTTCTGACTACAGTAATTTATTGTAAAATAATACTCTTTAATCCTGTAAATTCCTGGAAGTTTTGTTTTTACAGTGCAGGCTCCCCTTCTAATGGAACTCAATGCTGCATCATGGCATTGATGCTATGAAAAGCAGATGAGCAGGGGCCTGTTTCAGTAATCTAAGAGATTCAACCAACTTAGAGTTAAAACTTGAACTCTGAATTGACTTATCCTGAGATGGGAAACTGAGTTTTCTGGTTCAGAGCAGCTGAACTGAGTTAGTTCAAATCAACTCTGAGTAGGTTGACTGAGTTAAGTGCGTGCACCACGACTATGAAAAGCCATTATCAATGGAGCTCCGAAATTACTATTCACCATGGCAACAGCACCCGACAAAAAGACGTCCGCATACTTACGAGTCAATGCGTAACTTTAATTCTTAATCACTGTTATAAAATCAAAGGTAAAAACTGGCAGAACAGTAAGTTATTGAACTAATAGTAATTTTCATGGTATCCCCCAGGCAAAAGAAAAAGAAAGAACAGCTAAACATGAAGTAAAAAACCAATTCAATCAGGTAAAGCTTTAAGCATAAAAGGTTCATGGGTGTAGGCTACATGACTTTACAAATATTTGACAGATTAAATAAATATCATTCAGTGTCTATTTCACTGTGCAGCAGCTTTTTCCACATGCTCTTTTCACATAAATTCATGTTTTCTAGTTCAAACTGTTGCATTTCTTAATTAGAGTAATGAAATTAACATTTGACTTCTACTCAGCCAACAGCAAGAAGGCTCTCAAAATAATGAAGAGGGGATGGCCACGATACCAAGTATTGGAAGAATATTAAACTCCAACAGGAAAATAATAGCTTTTGCTATTGTATTTGTAGGAAATAAAGATGACCAAATAAATTTAACAGCTGTGGTGGTGGTTAAGGCATATATCTTGAACTACCCTTCCATCTGGCATCCTTCCATTCCATACATTAATCAGCTTAATTTTCGATGGGTTTGTGCCAAAGAAACTACACAAATATAAAAAGAGCGTGAGAGTGAGGCACACTTTCCTCGCCACTTTGCATACAGCAACCTTACTAATGTGCTCTGCAGCGCTGATGTTATATAGAATACTACCATTTATAAATGGTACCGCTCAAATAAATATGCATGTGGATATGGCTGTTACGGGGCGAACGAGACGAGAGACATGCGGATCCATCTGCAAGGCTTTATTTAAAGACATGGTCAACACAGGCAAGAGTCGGACAATGGCAGACAGGTATATAGAGGGCAAGACTGAAGAGTAATCCAAAACTCAGGCGATGGTCAATCCGAACAGAGCGAGAGGGGTAATCCAAGACAAGCTTCAGGGCAGGCAGAGATCATACAAACACGAATGGCTAAGGCAATAAACAAGAATAAACAGGAATAAACTAGACTTTCACTCAGAAAACTCAGAATGGCTCCGTAAAGCAGCTATCACTAGGAGAGTGTTAAACGCAGAACAATACTCGGCGTTGAATGGTGGTGTGAGACTGATTTATATAGTGTGTGTTATTGGTAGCAGCTGTGTGTGATTGGTTTCAGGTGAGCTTGTGATTAGTGCAATGGAGCATGGGAAATGTAGTCCAGGGTGATGTGTAACAGTCTGTGTGGTTTGAGAGTCACTATAATGGGAGGGCGACCTCTGGTGGCAAGCAGATGGAAGTTCAGGGACAGGATTCGTCACAATGGCAAAAAAATGTAATAAATAAATAAATAATCCTCTCCCGATGTAAATGTAACTCCCTACAAATTAATGCAGCCTCCTCATCTACAGGATTCTGTATAATAGGACATGCCGTTTTTGTCACTTTCAGAGAGTCTACATGATGCAAATATGTGCCATAAATGAATGCAAAAAATGCTTTTCTCACTTAGTATTTTTGTCTTTTTGTTTCCAGTCAAAATATTCTTAAATCAAGATGCATTTTCTACATAAGAAAAATTTCATAAGGACTTTAGTCTTTTAAGTGTATTTTTTCTTATCATGCAAATTATCTGTCAATGGGGTAAGAAAAAATAAACTTGCTTCCATCTGCATTATGATTATTTTTCGTGTTTTATGTAAAATGCACTTAATTTAGATTCCAAAATACTCACTAAGAAAAGACATTTTTTGCAGCGCGAATTAATTAATGAGGTATTTAAACATTGCTTACACTTTAAAAAGGGGTAGGAGACTGAAAGAAACTCTGGGTTTAACGAAGAAAATCTGCTCCCGACCAGGTTAGGTTCGAAGAGTACGTTACCATGGTAACTGGGGTTTCTCAGGTTTGACATACGCTCATTTCAGGGTTAACATACTCAAGTTTTCACTTAACCTCCTTTCTGAAACGGGCCTCAGTGGCCTGTAGCACAAAGCTAGTTTCAGTTTTTACCCAGTTAAGTTCGCATTTAGTTTGAGCAAACTGAGTTTTCGGGCTCAAGAAGGTGGGTTGGTTTTGAGTGGGTTTCCTCACAATGGTAACTTATGCTACACGGCTACCCTGCTCCCGAGCAGGTTTTATTCTGAGTTAGAGATCGCAAAACAAAGCTGGACCAATCAGCTCTGAGCAAAGTAACATATATCTGACGCAATAAAGCCACCCCCCTTTATCTCAGTTTATAGTGATAAAATTTTAGAGACAAATCTTTTGCTGCTAGTTGTTTATTATATTTGTATTTTATAGATTATAATTATGTATAATTCATATAATATATTAATATAATTAATTATATGCTGTCACACCAATTGCTGCAAGGATGATGAAGGCACAGTGAGTATAATAGAAATAAATCCTTTTAATAGATAATCCACAAGATGAAGAAGTTCTCACACACACAGGGTAATATCAAACACACCTAATAACCGGCCACTGAAGGAACAGAATGGGGAGACTTAATACAAACGCAAATGAGGGACTAATGACATAATGAACTGGACACAGGTGAACAGAATTAACTAATCAAGGGACCTAAGGAAAACTAGGTCAAGAGACTGAAACAAGGCAGGAGAACAGAAAAACACAAAACAAGGTTCAAACTCTGACGTGTGCGTTAACAAATAATATTAACCTTATCATTAAATTAACCCTTTAGGCGCCAAGGTTTTTTTGGAAAAAATGCTGGATTTTGACATCAAGATACATGTCTGCTATCTAGTGGTAGGGAATACAAATGAGATATTACACCATATTAGGATCTACAGCCTATTTTATTAAGTTTGACGTCTTGTCGCAATTTTGCGACTTTGGCGCTTAGAGGGTTAATAGACTATAACTATATACATATAAATACAAGGTTCAGTGCTTTCCATGTTACGTGTGATTGGCTGTTTGCCGCATGTGTCACACTTTCAGGTGCATGCGCCTCACAAACTCTGGATCAAACCTGAGTTGACAGAGAACCTTTATACCGAGCGTTGTGCAACAGCTGATCCAGCTGGTTGGGTTTGTCAGGTTTTGTCAACTCAAAACTTACTCTGCAACTTACTCTGAGTTTGTTCATCTCGCTTCGTGCTACGGGCCACTGGTGCCTGAAGCATGTATGCAAACACTGCAATCTTGATTGGCTGAACGTGAGGTCAGGTGATGTAGCACAAGCCATCAGCAAGACCATAATAGGGAACCTACATCACAAAATCCCTAGCTTCTTTGTCTTCAGGAATCCGCATGAATTTGTATTTGTGTGAATTGTCACACTCTGTGTTTTAGACAGTATGGCCAGCAGAACTGCTAAGTTTAGGAGTTGTGTGTCGCCGTTCTCCCGCTTAGGGCGAGCACCTGTCCTGTATTTTTCTGGACAGTCCCCAAATTGGGAGCTTTGACCTGCATCCTGCAAGACATAATCAGTGTCCCGCATTTCCGTTATGTCCGCATTTTTTTTTCACTCCTGAAATTACAATACCACAATAAAAAAATACAACTAAAAATGCAATTGGTTAAAAAAAATAAATTAAGAGAAATTCTAGCTGTCGTGTATCAAGTGTAATGCGTGTGACGTCATTACGTATAGAGAGCGAGGAGTAAAGTGTAGAGTGGAGTTCAAGAACGTCTTGTCTCGTGTCTGATTTAATTCAGAGTCTTTAGCTAGGTTAAGCAAAGACATAACAATGGCGACGAGGACAGTTACTAGATCATAAGCAAGTTAAATCTGATCATGAGTTATAAACTCGGAAGATGGACTCTACCACATCAGTATCGAAATTCAACTGCTACAGTGAACCCACAACTTTGGGACCGCGATGGACGTGATGGTTGTCGGCGTTTGAATTGTTTGCAGATGGAAAAGGGTTGCTGTTGGAAGAAAATGCAATTGTCACCAAACAACGGAGAAGGGCACTACTACTTCATCACGTGGGCACGGATGTGCAGGATATATTCTCAACGCTGGAAGACACAGGGACCGCAACCGATTACAACACAGCGGTGGCAGCTCTGAATGCTTACTTTGTTCCCAGAGTAAACACCGCATTGGCAAGACAGTCCTTCTACCAAATCACACAAAGTCATGGTGAGACTGTGCAACAATTTGTCACGCGACTATGACAAGCTGCTAAAGACTGTGATTTCGGTGTTGACAGAGATAATCAGCTGCGTGATGCCCTCTTAAGTAAATGCAGTTCGTATTACATCAAGAGAAAATTGTTAGAGGAAGGAACGGAACTAACACTTGAAATTGCCATGCAATGTGAACGTGTGGAGTTACAAATGTCTGCCATGCATATCAGTCAACCAATGGAAAAGAAACGGTACATAGAGTTGTAAAAAAAGAGGAAAATATCAAAAGACAAACCCAAAACAAACAGGAGAAAAAAAAGAGAGACAGTGTTACAGTTGCAGGCGACTGGATCATTTTGCAGAGACGCAACTTGTCCAGCAAGGGGCCAAGAATGCAGAAAGTGCAAAAGTACTAACCACTTTGCCAAAATGTGTAAAACCAAAAATGTGACTAAACAGACAGCTAAATATATTGGTGGAGAGATTGGTAGAACTGATGATGATCAATACGCATTCATGGTGAAAGACCCAAACAGATTTGCTGTTGGTGGAGTTGACCTGGACATGTTGATTGATTCTGGGGCCACAAGCAATGTCATAGACGAAGCGGCATGGGATACATTAAAAAGCAAAAAAAATGGCATGCCACTCATACAAATCTGATAAAAGGTTATATGCGTATGCCTTTAAAGAGCCCCTGCCTATAAAAGGATCTTTCATATGTGAGATAAAATGCAGAAAACTCAGCACCCAGGCCGAATTCATAGTAATCAGGGAAAAGGGAGAGCCACTATTGGGCAAAGAGACGGTCACTAAACTAGGAACACTGAAAATTGGGGTTAACATAGCTACCATCAGTGATGTGGCAAGCCGAATTCGGGAACAGTACCCAGTTCTGTTTAAAAGGAGTTGGAAAGCTCAACACAAAAAAGATTATCTTACACATTGATGATACTGTGACTCCAGTAGCTCAACCGATACACCAAATTCCATTCCATTTGAGAGAAGCAGTAGAACATAAAATTCAGTTGTGTCACGGTTCGCAGGTCTGTGGATTCCTCCTTTGTTTTGTGTGTGTCTGTGTGCGTGTTTTGCTGTCACATGTGTTGCTGGGCAACTCATGATCGCTGATTAGCGATCAGGGTCAGCTGGTGATGATCAGCTGCACCCTTTATATTGAGTTGTTTGTTGTTCATTCCCTGTCAGATCGTTGTTTGCTCACTCTTGTTCTCTGTTCAGTGTTCTCCTGTCTCCCGTTTGCTGCACTCAACTCAGTGCGTTGTTGGATGCTTCCTGTGGAGTGACCGCCGGACTATTGTGGAACCAGCCACCTGTTACTGTGAGGCACTCTTGCTTTCTCTGTGGAGGCCGTTGTTCCTGTGACTGTTGTCCGGTTCTCGGTCATTCTGCCTATTGTAGTCCCTGCGCTGCTGAGGAATATTCTGCACCCTCACATTTCCTGTTGTCTTTTATGCTGTGACTGGTTTGGTCTTCAGAAAATAAACCTTTGAACACTTGCAACTGAATCTCTAGTCTTTTCCTGAATTATCCTGACCAGTAGCTTCTAGAGCTGGACATCATTGAACCAGTCACTGGCGCCACCCCATGGGTAAAGTGATCGTTCCTAAGCCTGACAACGATATTAGACTATGTTTGGATATGAGGCAGGCAAATAGAGCTATAATTCGGGGCCAATACCCAATTCCAATTGTAGACGAGCTCCGTCAAATCATGAATGGCTCCTTGGTTTTCAGTTAGGTTGACCTTAAGTGGGGTTACCACCAACTAGAGTTTACGCCACAGTCTAGAGGTATCGCCACATTTGCTGTACACAATGGTACGTATCGATACAAGAGACTGATCTTCGGAGTGTCGTTGGCCAGCGAGCAGTATCAACATGAAGTTGCTTCAGCCCACGCCAGAACTGAAAGAGTGGAGAATATCTCTGATGATATTATCATACATGCTCCTTCCCAAGAGACACATGATCATAGACTATATGCAGTTTTACAGAGGCTTGTGAGTTGTGGTTTGACACTCAATGGGGAAAAGTGTCAATATAATATGAATAAGCTGGTTCATATAATGCTGCTCTCAGAAAAAGGTATTGGCCCCACAGCTGAAATGGTTCGTGCTGTGATCAATTCTAGAGAACCAGAGAATGCAATGCAAGTATGAAGCTTCTTGGGACTGGTGGGATATAGCAGCCGGTTCATCCCACAATTTGCATCTGTCACTGAACCACTAAGGAGACAGACAAAGAAAGATACCCCATTCAAGTTTGGTCCCAAGCAAAGACGAGCATTTCAAGCCTTAAAGCAGAAGCTAGCTGAAGCGGGAACCCTTGCTTATTTTGACAAGGCACTGACGAAGGTTATTGCAGATGCGAGTCCAGTAGGCATCGGGGCTGTGTTGATTCAAGAACAGAATGGAGAGAATGTCCCCATATGTTATGTCAGTCTCAGCTTAACTGAATGTGAGCAAAGATACTCACAGACGGATCTCTGTCCTTAGTATGGGCATGCGAGAGACTCCATCCATACATATACGGACAAAAGTTTGACTTGATCATGGATCATAAACTGCTGGAAGCTATCTATGGCCTGCGGTCAAAACCATGTGCTCGCATGGAGAGGTGGGTGCTTAGACTACAACCAGATGACTTTCGTGTTGTCTACATTCCAGGCAAGCAAAACATAGCAGACGCTCTTTCACGTCTTGTCTGTGGAAAGAAGGGACAACAGACACATAAGCATGAAGCTGAAGAATATGTGAAATTTGTGGCTGTGAACGCTACTCCAAAGGCACTTACAACAAGAACTGTGGAGGAAGCATCGGCAGCAGGTGATGAATTAAGGAAAGTCAGACAGGCCATACAGACTGGTTGTTTTGATGAATGCAATTCGTATGCCCCCATTGCCAATTAATTGAATATGATTGGACAGTTAGTTTTGAGGGGAACACGCATTGTGTTACCACAGTCACTTAGAGCGAGAGCTTTAAATCTAGCTAACAAAGGACATTTGGGTATAGAACCTCAGAAGTAATGTGTGTTGGCCTGCCATGGATAAGGATGCAGAGAGGCATGTCAGATGGTGTCACGGATGCCAATTAGTGATGAAACCTGAAAAACCAAAGCCACTGAAAATGACACAGTTACCCGAAACTCCCTGGCAGGATCTAGCCACTGACATATTAGGTCCTCTTCCAACTGGAGAATCCATACTATTGGTAGTTGACTACAGCCACTATTATGAGTACGGAATACACAAGTCTACCACAGCTGATAAAATCATTGACTGTCACTAGCTAGAGCGGGGAAAATAACCAACCAACGCATTCATAAAGAGGGATTTTTCCGCTAATGACAACTGTGTAATTGGAGCAAAGGAATCAGTGTGGACCTCATCAAAAGTCACAAAATACAGCTACACCAGTAGGGTGTCCCGTATTTTACAAAGGCCAAGGATTTTGCAGGGTGGATAATACTAATAGCACTTATAATTAAACAAATTTCATAAGAAGTATTAGAGAAGATCATTTGCGCGTGATTGCATTTTGGCGTCTTTGTTTCCATAGTGACAGAGCTTCCTGAATGTGTTCCGTTAAGGCAGGTAAACCTGCGTGGCTCATGTCCGCCCGGTCTGCCCTTTGAGCACAAGAGGCTCTCCAGATGTAGGGCTGAATGGGAAAGTTATCAGTGGGTCTGTCCAGTAACTAATGATGAACGCGCAGTTTGCAGAGAGGCATTTCAGTTTCTCACAGTGGACTGACTTAAAGGGATAGTTCACCCAAAAATGTCATCGTTTACACACCCACAGTTTGTTCCAAACCTGTAATAATTTCTTTCTTCTGTTGAACATAAAAGAAGATACTTTGAAGAATGTGGGTAACCAAACAGTTTCTGGTCCCCAATGACTCCGATAGTATATTTTTTTCCCTACTATGGAAGTTACTGGGGACCAGCAGCTGTTTAGTTACCCACATTCTTCAAAGTAGTCTATCTTCTTTTGTGTTCAACAGAAGAAAGAACTTTATGCAGGTTTAGAACAACCTGATTAAATTGTGAGAGAATTTTCATTTTTGGGTGAATCATACCTTTAAAGTAACAGACACATCCATGCTTCTAAAGGTATCGGCCTATTGTTTTATAAAAATTTGGATAGTCTGTTAATATAATATTCCATACATTATCAGAGCTTGGTAGACATAATTATTATATTCGTAGACATTATTAGACATATGAATTAATAGATTATAATTAATGTTAGTTTTTTTAATTAATGTTAGTTTTTCCTAATTACTAATTTATCATTTATATTAATCATAAATGTATACATAATAAATCATCATATTTGTCATATAAAATTTTACTTTTAAACGTTTTAAAAAATGCTAAATTATTTAGATAAAAATGTAACAAATAATTGAATAATATAGTCCTAATTTAAGCAAATGAATAAAAAAAACGTCTCCAGGTTACGCATGTAACCATGGTTCCCCGAAGGGAACGAGACGCTGCGTCAAAACGCTCCGGGAATGCCTCCAGCGTGACCACGCTCTGAATCACATGTGTAATCAGTCCAATGGATGGGCGAGAAGTCACGGGCGGGGTGACGTAGCGACCAGGAAGCGGTGAAACCGACGTCAGCTTCTAGGATTGAAGCAAGCGCTGCCAGAAGTATGGCCCTGAGACGTAGCGTCTCGTTCCCTTCAGGGAACAATGGTTACATGCGTAACCTGGACACGTTCCCCTTCAGGAACTCGAGCTGCGTCAAAACGCTACGGGAACGAGAATGCCCACACTGCCAGACTTGCAAATCCCTGCCTAATGTGGAAGAGCACAACTGAGGCGAGAGAAAAGGGAGCCAGGAATGGTTACAGTAGGCGGGGTCTGCCATCACGAAGGCCAAATTCTGGAGGAGTGAGCCTTAACCCCCGAAGGAAAGAGGAGATCAGAGGGCTCAAGGCTATGGAATAGCATCCTGATCCACCACTTAGCATAAGCTTCTCTGGCCGGAGGCCTCAGCCTCAGCGCACCGCGGAGGATACGTGTAAGAAGAAGGTGTCTTCCCACTGAATGGCCACCGAGAGGGGCGTGGTAGGCCGCAGTGGCCGCCACGAAGACATCTAGGGTGGAGTGGGTCAACCCTGCGGATAAACAGGCCTGCAGGAACTCCAGAACTGTACCAACCGGGCAGTTAGCTGGGTCGAGGTGGCGGTCTCCGCACCAAGAAGTACAGTTTTCTCATAGAGGGAGCTCTGGATGGAGGATAGTCTCAACAACCTCGGTTGAGAGACCAGCACAATTTTACCCCAAATGATATATGGAACATGGATGAAACTGGTGTGAACACAGTGCAGGCCCCAGAGAAGATAATAGCCACAAAAGGAATACGCCAGATTGGAGCAATGACCTCTGGAGAAAGGGGTAAGCTAGTGACCGTTGCAGTGGCCATTAATGCCCTGGGGAATTCGATCCCTCCATTTTTTGTTTTTCCCCGCAAACGATTTTACTCTCACTTCATCCATGAAGGGCCACCTGCATCAGCTGGAGCAGCAAATGGGTCTGGTTGGATACAGGCAGAGGAATTTTTGCAGTTCCTCCTCCACTTTGCCAACCATACGAAGCCCTCACTGGACTCCAACGTACTTCTCTTACTGGACAATCACGTGTCCCACCTGTCTGTCCCAGCCATGGATTTCTGTAGGGAACGGGGCATCGTTCTACTTACTTTTCCGCCACACTGCACTCATAAGCTCTGTCCCCTGGACAGAACAGTTTTTCGCTCTTTCAAAGGGAGGGTCAACACGCACCTGGACCACTGGATGAAAGCTCACCCTGGCCAGAACGCCACAATATACGACCTCCCTGGGATTGTTGCAAAAGCGTTGCAACATTCAGCAACGCCTGAGAACATCATGTCAGGTTTCAGGTACCTATCCATTAGAAAAAAAATCCTTAATGTACTTCAGGATGAATAAATTATCTGTCTATCTATTTAGGTGCACTGGCATCTGGCCCTACAGCCCTGATGTGTTTGGAGAAAATGACTTTGCTCCTGCATATGCAACCGACAGACCAGAGCCAACTACATCCTCTGCAGGTTCTGCCACACTCCACCAGGACTCCTCCGCTCTCCACCAGGGCTCCTCCGCTCTCCACCAGGGCTACTCCGCTCTCCACCAGGGCTCCTCCGTTCTTCACCAGTCCGCTCTCCCCCAGGGGTCCTCCGCTCTCCACCAGGGCACCAGTGGTATGTTGAAAATGTTTCCACTTACTGTGAGATTAACAATTTGTTCATTTGTTAGATTTATAATTTGTTTAATAACACTGAACACTGAAAAGTTTATACATACCTACAGAAACAGAGTGAAAAGATGTCAAACAGTATCAAATGTTTAAATGTGAAAATAAAAGTTAAATGATTTTGAAATGTTAGCCTATCGGTTCATTAGGTTGAAACCTAGGCCTATATACAGGTCTGTTTTTAAGAGTGACACGTTTTTAATTTATTTATCTACTATGGTAATAAACATTTTTTTTTTTATTGAAACAGTTTGCTAATGTTGCAAATAAATCAATTTGTCTACACTCAAGAGTATTGTTTTAATAGATTAATAAATGGACATCTGACTCTACCAGCAAGTGTTACAACTAACCCTCTGTCTGTTACAACTAGCCCCACCCGCGGGGTAAGTAATAACATTTTACTTCTGGCACTTTTGGCGATACTGCACAATAACGGTAGGTCCGACGAACATACAAACAGTGCTCATTTGTAGGAGAGGCTTGTATGTTGTTTGTATAAAAATATGGTTTGTGTAACCCCATTACTTTGTTCATTATTTGGCCAAAACCAAAAAGTCTTACTTTGTGCCACGCTCTCCCCTACTCAACTTCTGTCTGCATGACCACACGTTTCTGTGGATTAACTCCTGATAACACCGAAAAGAACTTAAATTTCACTTTCAGTTTTGATCTTACAGATTAGAGCAATACATCAATCAAATCTGTAAATGGTCTACTTTTATTTGTATACACACATAATAACAACAAAACTTTGTGCATTTATAAAATAAAGAAAACAAACATGGTGCGCTGTCTGCCGCCTTGGTCTGCGTGATCTTTATTTAGAAACGCGTCATTAAAATGAACTGTAACTCAGCAAATACTCAACAAAGAGACATGAGAGATATATCTATAGAAAGCTTGACATGTCTACTTTTAAACTAAGCAAGTCTTATCGAAAGCAAATATTCTGTGATAAAGTAATCCATATGAAACCAACGCGATGTCCAGTCTTTCACGTCTCTCTTCATTATATCTAATGTGACCAGGCCCACGCGTTGAGCGCGCTATAGATATTATAATCATCCACGTGAAGCGCGCCACGTGTAAACGCCCACATCACAGCAAACAAAGCAGCAAGACC
>NW_015557090.1:1203617-1213979 GCF_001515605.1 Sinocyclocheilus anshuiensis | reverse complement strand
AATGTCAGGGCATGTCAAAACTTTTCCAGGCCCCAAAACACCCTCGGACCCCAGAGGGTTAAGGATGTTGTTTTATGGGGGCAGCATCACCAACATCAATGTCGTGAACACACACAGTAGTTCTACCTGGCACGTCCCTAAACAGTGTAGGAAAGGCATACAGTAATTCAATTACGTCCTTAGACTGTTCATCAGTCAGATGAGAAAGGAAATGTGAAAGATTTTGCAGAACAGCAGAATTCTTCAGACGAGTAGTGGAAACTGGAACATCACTGTTCATCAAGCCATCCTCCTCTAAGGAGTAATTTGCCACTACACCCACAGTGGCAATAGAGGCAGGCAGCGGAGAACACTCACTCTGCTCTGCAGTCACTTCAGAGTGAGGTCTGTCTACATAGCTTTTAAGCCTATTTACATGACACACTCGGCTCTTAAATTTCCTGTCAGTAGTAGCAATAAGAAAGTTGGTCTCATTTAACTTCCTTTCAACCAGGTATGGCCCAGAGAATGTTGCATGTGAAATAGAACCGGGGTTTGGAAGTAGAACCAACACGGGATCGCCAGGGCGAAAGTTTCTATATACCTGTAGCCAATATACACTTGGCTAGGGAAGGGTCTGTTTTTTGTGCTGTAGCTAAGTGTTCTCGATCTGCCTTCAGTGGCGTTTCAGAGTTTAACTTCTCAGAGGCTACAGCAAGGTCAGGGTCAGAAATTATAGACAGGACACACTCCATAGAGTTAGGATCCTTAACCAGAAAGGAATTTGAGAGATCCACCAGCTCCTCAAATTTCTTTGACTGGGCACGGGTAACGGCACAAGCGGGAAATGCAGAGGGAAAATTCACTGCCTGTTTGTTTGTATATTGTACTACAAACAAATCAGGTTTGTTTGTAGTACTAGGTTTATACGATACAACTGGCCTAGGGAAGACTGTGCCACCCGCTAGGTCATTCCCCAGAATCAGATAAACCCCCTCAACAGGTAACTGTGGGCGCACAGCTAAGCTGACCGGGCCGCTCACAATGTCAGACTTCAGATACACCTTGTGAAGTGGCACATTCGCACAGTGCATATTAATTCCACGAATTAAAATGTCGTTACCGGTAAACGAGTCAGCCGAAAAAGGCAAGACGTCTGCCGCTATGAAGGACTGGGCTGCACCCGTGTCACGCAAGATTGTTATTGTTTTAACGATAGAATCGGGAGATAGAGAAACTGTGCCTTCAAATAAGAAAGGCTGATAACTCTCTTCACTAAGAGAGCTCGCCTTACACAAGGTATGTACCAGTGCTACATTTTTGGGCTTGGAAGCCACTCTCTTCTGTTTCCAAGCCTTACAGTCTGCAATCAAATGGTTTGGATCAAGGCAGAAAAAACAAACGCGCCTTTCATCACTGTTCAAAACCTTACGACCAAATTTAGATAGCGTCTCACTTTTAGACGGGTGCACAACAGGCGGGGCACCCAAGCTTTCCACATGCATCAATGGAGGTTTGGCAGAGGTGTGCATGGAGAAGACATTCCTGTGTGTCAGTACAAACTCATCTGCCAAAACTGCAGCACTAGCCAACGACGTCACTTTTTGTTCATTTAAGTGTACGACAATCTTTGTAGGAACACAATTTTTGAAATCCTCTAACAAGATTAGTTCCTGCAAGTCCTCCAGGAAGTAACCTTGCTAGCTAGGCACCACTTTTCAAAAAGAACCCTCTTCTCTCTTACAAATTCGACATAAGTTTGGTTGACTGTTTTTGAATGAGTGTGGAATCTCTGTCTATAGGCCTCAGGGACAAGTTCATACGCTCGCAAAACTGCAGATTTAACAATGTCATAGTCAAGAGAGCTTTCTATTGGAAGGGCAGAGCAAACTTCCTGTGCTTTCCCTGTAAGGCTACACTGGAGTAACAGAGCCCACATATCTTTTGGCCACCTTAACTTACCAGCGACACGCTCAAATGCAACAAAGTAGGAGTCGACTTCTTTCTCTCTGAATGGGGGCACGAGTCTAATATACCTACTAACATCAAAACTATCACTGGAGGGCGAATGAGAAAAATCCTGCGTGTCTCTACTACCAGCAGATGTTAAAGGTGATGAGACTGATGGGGGCCTAGCACGGGGTGATGGAACTGGCCTTTGAGCCAACCGCCTCGATTTGAGATCCAATTTACGTAATTGGATATCTCGGTCAGCCTGTGTCTCTACTACACGAAGCCTAATCATTTCTGCCTCACACTCCTGTTTTTTAATCAAAAGATCAATTTCCTTCAACTTTAAGGCAATCCTCGGATCATGAGGCACAACAGAGCTGAGATTCACATTTTCAGCTGCAGTTTCCACTGCCACTTCAGACTGAACTTCAACGCCACCCTCAGACTCTTCTGGTAAAATACCCGCATCTACCAATTTCCCAAACAGGTCCTCCTTAAGCACTTCCTTTGTAACATCTTTTCGAACGTCAATACGGAAGAACTCTGCAACCAAAATAAGATCTTTTTTCTTACAACGATTAAAGGCTTCAATTGTAGGACAAAGAGTAAATTCAGTAAAGTCAAACTCCATTATCCGTATGCCTGCAATACTTTCCTCCCCACCTACAGTCGAAAACAGTCAAACAATCTGAGAGAAAAGAGTACTTACCAACAACCAATTAAGAGACGAGCGGACGAGCCCCCACTTCTTACGATCCCATCCCCAGTCTAGGGTTGGGAGTGGGAGTAACAGGTTAACTAAAACTTATACGGAAGAAAAAAAACGTGGAGGAATCACTCCAGTCCTCTGCTCCAAAAAAATGCAAACACAAACCACCTAGTTTGGCAAACTTACTTTATTTAGGAAAGCCAGAATTGTGGAAGTAGTAAATGTCTTCAGGAGAGAGCCTGGCCAAAACAACAACCAAAATAGCAGCTGACTAACAGGAGGAGTACTAAATAACCTATGCGAGTAAATGAAAAGAAATCATCAACATAAGCTTTCCTCAACTCCCTCACTAACCAAAAACAGGGATAAACAGGAGTACAAAATAAAATGGCACCTTCTCCCTACAGCTTCCAACCTAAGCACAAACCAAATAAACCAAAAGGAGTTACATTACCTTTTAATACCTTAACAAGAAAAGTAAGATTAAAGTAAATTTACATACACTATATGGTTACAACGCAATCAGCTAGTCAACGGGGATACAACTCACTTTCAGACGTATTCACTTAACAGATAACTATTTAAGTTACCCCTTCAATCAACAGACGTCTTAAAAAAAAAACACCCAACACAAGTTTGGAGCAGGGGTTGAAATGAGCCTCCCCAAACAGGGTTCACTCGAGAGCCGTCGAGGAGGGACACCAAGTCTGAGAACCATACTCGGGCCGGCCAGAACGGGGCTACTAGCAACAGACGGACCCCATCCCGGCGTACCCTCTCCAGAACCCCCGGGAGCAGAGCGATCGGGGGAAAAGCGTACAGATGAAGCCTCGGCCAAGTCTGCACCATAGCGTCCAGTCCGAGTCCCCTTTAATGCTGCTTATTATAATATTAGGCATAATATGCTTGTGTAACTGATGCTTGTGCAACTGGCGAGCTCATTGACGCCCTCATCAACCTCCTCGGAGGAAGACAGGCGGAGCGTCGAGCCCTCTCACTGGGGGGAAAGAACCGCAGCGCGGGCTTCAGAACCCCGAGAGCGGGAGCTGGATCTGGTAGGTGAGGAAGAAGATAGGGACTCGCCCGTCTACATTCCTTCCACCGGATCCCTTCCCTGACTCTGCGTGTTTTGCTCCCAAGCAGACAACACACAAACTGTGTATCCCCACCCGAAATGTAGCGTGGGCAGGGAAGAACACACATACAGCACACTCTCTGATGAGCACCACCTGTGGGTAATTTGGAACTGCCCAGCAAGCAGAGAGTGAGAGAGATCGGAGGAGAGAGAGCATGCGCACAGGGGACACATAACCACACCCAAAAGGGTGGAAAAACACCTACAACAATTACTCTTTTAAATACATACATCCTAGGGATGTAACACGCGTTGTAATGATGTAATACACTGAGAAAATAGCCGCAGCAGCGAACTCTCACTCAGAGGGGGAAGAAATCGCAGCACGGGCTTCTGAGCCTCGAGAGCGAGCCACGCTGGAGGCGTTCCCGTAGCGTTTCGACGCAGCTCGAGTTCCTGAAGGGGAAATGGAAATTCATTCCATCCAGGTAACAGCTGCAGAACTGTCAAAAAGACTAATAATAAATAATAATTATACATAAATTAAAAATAACAATATAAATGTGTTCTTTTGCAAGTTTACATACTTTAGCATGCTTTCTGATGGTTTATTGTTGAGCTTTGAGTTCCACACTGATTATTTGTGTCCTTGGGGGGGTTGGGTTGAATGGTTGTCCCTTATTTTGCCTCGCTGAAGGTGGCAACCCTATACACCAGCCAGGACTTCTTATAGACACTTGCTGGATAAGAACATTTTCAACCCTTCCAAATCCCACAATTTCATGATGCACTGAATCCAGTAAAATTAATTTAATGTTTGCATAGTTTAATAAAGTAAATAAACTAATTGCTACTTCAGGACATTTATTTTAGTATAAAATGTGATTTTTTTTAACCTACTAGCCTATTATTCAGTTCAGTATTAGTAGACTGAATAGCCCGTTGAGTAAATTACATTATATCACTCAAATGCCCCTGCACAATTTAACAAAATCTAATACAGCTGTCACAAATAAAGTGAAAATGAAATTAAAACTGTCGATGGCAGCATTAAATTTAGATCTGCTCGTGATACATCATATTTCTTTTTACATGTTTTTACAGCGTTGTACATTATAACCAATCACACTCTGTGGACTCTCTGTTGTCGGAATCATTCAACAATCATGGTGAGTAATGGCTTCTTCTCCTGTTATTGTCACTTGCACTGCTTGCAATATATATAGTGTAGCTTTCTCTTTTAGTCGCGAGGGATTCATATGTGATAAATGCAGGGAAATAGTTAGGCTGACAGAGAATGTTTCAGAACTAGAGACACGCATCTAAACTTTAATTGAGGATAGTAAGAATGTGAGGGCCTTAAATACAGCTTTGGATGCGACTAGCTTAGCGAGTCCCATACATTGTTCGGTTCCGGTTGCAGAGCCCCCGCAAAAGGGTGACTGGGCGACTGTGAGGCTTCATAGTTGCGGAATAAAACACTCTTCCGTTCTGATCAAAACATTAAACAGGTTCTCCCCACTCAGTGACGCACCCACTGAGAAACCTGATGAAAGTGCCCTAGTTATTGGCGATTCTATTGTACGGAACATGAAAAAAGAGACACCAGCCACCATAGTCCATGTCTTTTTTCTCCATCTTTTTTCGTGTTCACTATTGACGTCCAAGTGACATAAATAGTGAACATTAAAAAGAACATGGGTTCTTTTTATTATGTGTCTCTTGACTAATTATAAGTACTCCCTTTTACCCCAACTTAAAAAACAATATTCTCTAACTGGTGTAAACCGATGGGAATGAAACTGTCAAACTTGGTATTTAATAACACAACTAACTCTGCTCAAAATGCCAAATTAAGGAAATTCGTTTTTTTTTCTCTCCAGAAAAAATTTGAATTTTATTTATGAAATTGAATAAGAAATACAAATTACAATTCCCCACACAAATAAATTACTTGAATTTTTCTAATACTCACAATGTAGGAGAGTTTCAGTTAACTAACACCCAATATTAGGCCTGCATATAATATTACTATTGCTAACACCAAAGGATGACCCAGTACAAATGAGTCTCGTTCACTTAAAGTAGGCCTACATACTCAAATAAGTATGTAATTTTCGGTAATTGTGTACATTTTATGTATTAACTCAAGTCAACAAATTACAGAATTAGTATACTTACACACCCAAACGTTTAAGGTGGTACTGAATGAATGTGTGACATCAGTGGCAAACATCCAATCACATGCCTTGCAACACAGAGCCAGCGAGATTCAAAACTCTTTTCTTAAAGGTTAAGAGATCAAAGAATATGAGGAATATAAATGCATTTACACTGAAGTACTTGTCCATGAAAGAGGACAAATAAAAGAAATTATCTTGTACTATTAGTGCAGTCACAAGTATATATATATATATACTGTATATATATATATATATATATATATATAGCATTTTTTATTTATTTAAGTGTTATCTATTGATTCTAGCACTTATGTATATTACATATGATCTGTATACAGTATATTAATATTAATTTAAAATAAATGCTTTATAATAATGGTTAAACTAAAATTGCTTATGTGTAATGGATTAATGGTAATACAAATCATATTATAATTATACAGTATAAATCAACTGGAATAATGGTGGCAGGGAGGTGTTAAAAATCCTAGTGAAGATCCCATTGAGCTGATCAGCGTAGATCTGGAGCACTTTGCCTGGCACTCCGTCAGGATCGGTAGTCTTCCTAGGGTTTACTGTCCTCGTTTCCTGAACCAATTTTGCATATCTAGTCTTTCAGACTTCCAAGAAAACTCTTAGCCAGACGTTCAAATATCGAACTGCATGTCTACATTCAAGAGGGTCCCTATTCAGAAGTTCAGATATTGAACCAGTTTTGCACATCCAAAAGGGGTCTTAGTCAGGCGTTCAGATTCTGAAACAGTTTTGCATGTCTACAGACATGCAAAAGTGGTCCTAGTCAGACGTTCAGATATTGAACCAGTTTTGCACCTCCAAAAGGAGTCCTAGTCAGACGTTCAGATATTGAACCAGTTTTGCACGTCCACAGATGTCCATAAGGGGTTCTAGTCAGATGTTCAGATATTGAACCTCTTTTGCAAGTCCAAAGACATCCAAAAGGAGTCCTAGTCAGATGTTCTAATATTGCACCTGTATTGCACTTCCAACAGACATACAAAAGTGGGTCTGAACCAGAGCATGTGAGCGGAGTGGTAATATTTCCTTAAGAGCAATCATCTCAGTTAAACTGTAGACCTAAGCTAACACACAGCTGTATATAGGCCTAAATACAGAACTACAGAGTACAGAAGATATTAGCCTACACCACTTAGGCCTATTAAAATATTATTTAAAAAAACAAACTGACCCGAACCAATAGGTAGTCCTACAGAATGTAGGCTAGATATAGGCAGCAGTAATTTATAATCTAATATAATGCACGCAAATTTGTTCTTTACAGAACGGAGCAGGATCTGAGCGGGAATTGGTTTACGATGAGCGTGAGTGGAATATTAACGGAGCGCTTGCTTGGGCGGTTAGAGCGACTGAGTGGAGCGCACCTCCATAGAGCGGAAAACGTAGCGGAGCGTCACACCGCTCCGCTTCGCTCACATGCTCTGGTCTGAACTGACGGACGTTATACAGACGTGATCTGTACGTCTCCCTGATGTTGCATGTTTGCTGGTAGAGCACCTGACATCTCGTCAAATTTAAAAGTGCTGGCTAATGCTAAACGTAAATTCTGAAATATTGTTATTTACGTCGAATAATGATGTTCGACTTCGCAAGTCGGAGATCACTAAAAATAACATTAAAGGGGTGTGTGAACTTGCAAGTACAATGTCAGACACTGTAATATGCTCTGGTCCCCTCCTTGCTTACCGTGGTGATGAGATACATAGCAGACTGTCGTCACTCAATGGCTGGATGTGAAAGTGGTTCAGGATGGCTTATGCAAGCAGCAAGTTGAGTGTCGTTACCCTGTTCATCAATTGGAGTTCTTGACGCTCAAATGAGCGGTTGTAGAAATGAGCGTGACAGCTCATCACTGGTTAGCCGCCTTATCTACCTACAACTTCAGTTTGAAGTACAAGGCAGAAAGTCACAACATTGATGCTGTCCCGTTACCCATGTGAAACAAGCACTGACTCTGGGTGGAAAGCGATAACTAATCTGGGGTAAAGGCCATCTGTCGGTTAGCTGTGACTACAGAAAGTGAGGAATCATCCTTCAGACTGGTGGATCAGTTTGGTGTTTCACCTCAGAGCATTCTGGAGACTTTCTCTTGTCCCACAGTCTTTGGTATTAGCCATATGGAACAGTTGACTAATACTGAGTCAAGGAAATCTCAAGAGGAGGATCCTGTAATTGGTGAAGTGAAGCGAGATGTGGAGTCTGGGAAAATACTTCCGTTGCTAAGAGTTCCGATGCTACCGTTGCTCTGCAACAGTGTCAATATCCCAAGTTGATGATCCAGAACCAACTTCTGCACCGTGTCACCAAGAGTCCCTGTGGGAATGAAAAGATACAGCTTTTCTTACCTGAGAGGTACTGGTCCCATGTACTGAGCTCCTTGCATGATAACTCTGGACTTTTAGGAGTAGAGAGAACTACAGAACTCCTTAAAGATCGCTTCTTTTAGCCTAGCCTCCTGGGGTCGACGGTGGCACCGGCGCCACCACTTGCAGATGTTAGTGATAACAGCGAAAAGAACTTAAAATGCTCCATCATATTTGATCGTACATATAAGAATAACAATATTCAATAATACATCATTTAAATCTGTAAAGGGCCTACTTTTATTTGAGTACACTCACAATATCAACAAAACATTGTGCTTTTGTAAAATAAAGAAAATAAACAGGGTGTGCTTTCAGTCGTCTTATTCTCCGCGCATATCTGTTTGAAATGCGTTACTAAAATGAACTGAAACTCAGCGAATACTCGACACAGAGGCATGAGAAATATATCTATAGAAAGCTTGACATGTCTAATTTTTAACGAAGCTAGTCATGTTGAAAACAAATATTATGTGAGAAAGTAATCAGTATGAAACCAACTGCCTTCATTATCTCTAATTAGATCACGCCCACGAGCCGCTTTTGATATTACAATAGTCCAAATGAGACGTGTGGCATGTAAACGGCCACATCACAGTAAACAAAGCAGTGAGACTTTTCCTCAAGTTCATCTCGGCTACTTTGTATCTGGAAGAAGACGCGCTGAGAGGAATAAGACAGAATTTGCCTTAGATGAAGATGCGCTGAGAGGAATAAGACAGAAGTTACCTCAGATGAAGACGCGCTGAGAGGAATAAGACAGAATTTACCTCAGATGAAGAGGCGCTGACAGGAATAAGCTTTGGATTTTCCTCAGAAGAACGCGGCGGCTTGATATCCAGTGGAGGATATAATTTACACAAGTAAGTCTTTTTTTATTAGCCTACTTGCATTAGTTGATATTGTGTTACTGTGATATAACTTGTACATATTTTACTAGTTAGACTTTTTCCAAACCATGATTCCTGACTAAATGTATAATTAAGTGAAACATTATGAAGATTCATTCACTGCATCTTATGTCTCACGATGCCAGGATGCTTTTTTTATGTTCTATAAAATAGACAGCAACGATATAAAAGTAATATAGTATTAATATAGTAATTACTAATATAGTAAGTACTTTTATTATGCCTAGACTATATGGTAACATTATCTGTGGTTGATAGTGTTAAAATTTAGTTTCTTTGTTATTGGCATTCTGTTTTCTCATGAAGTATGCACTAAGGTACTGTGGGGAAAAAATGCTAACGATTGTTTATAAAATTATTTTAGGACTGTGAATACACCACTCTTGCCTTCACCTGCATCTCGCACAGGAAGGGGACGCTCGTTCAGTTTTCAACTCCATTCAGAATCTTAGAGTTAAGTGTGCATTCACTATTTTAAAGATGTTACTTTCATTTGATTTATTTACTGTATGGTAAAATATGTTTGCTATGTGGTAATTGTGTTTTTTGCTTCGATAAATTAGTGCTAGTATCAGTGAACATCACAATAATGTTAATAATGTAATCTGTGTAAACAGCATGCTTGCTTTTTTATTTTTTTATCGGTCATGGAAAACAGAGACTGACGTTGACATGTTCCACAGACTCTGAGATTCCTTCCCACACAGGAACCTGGACCACAGCTGAGACCATGTGATGTACACACTCCCATGAGTCTCTTCAAAATGTTGTTCAAGTTTCCTGCCGCTGTTTTAGATATTTTGGATATTGCACCCATGACGTCTTGACTCTTGTGTTTTAAACTTGTGTCTTGTCTAATAAACTGTTTAACTGCACTCGCAAGTGAATCTCAAGTTATTGTATGTGATAGTTATATATATTCTAAATAAACTACAAACAAAAAATATCAATTTATTTTTTCCTCACATTCTTTCTTGTAGCAATTCCCTCTCAGTCACACACCTGACTGAAAGGCTCATTATGCAGCTCATTATCCAGGCCTTTGTCTTCTCAGGTGTGAATCACAGCATTATGCATCATCATTCACGCCTCCTCGCATATACCTTTTCTACACAAAAAGTGTCTTAGAAAATTTAAATCAATATATTGTTTT
>NW_015557090.1:1193364-1203209 GCF_001515605.1 Sinocyclocheilus anshuiensis | reverse complement strand
TTGAGTAGTTTAAAAATGGTGTACTTTTACTTTTACTTGAGTACATTTTAAGTGATGTATCGGTACTTTTCCTCCACTATTTTCCTCCGTTTGTGGTCGTTACATGCTTTTTAATTTTATTTGTATCCATCAACGTGATTGGATAGATCTTCAACTGAATTCTGTTTCCGTGCTGTTTTGATGTATTTTAAAGAGTTGGCAGTCAAAAGTAAAACTGCTGGATGAAAGATATTCTTCATTCTTTATGACAAACAAGATAATGTGAATTACAGATTGTACAACGTTTTTAAAATGTATAAATTGCGGTGTACAGCGTTTATTATGAGGGGGTAGAATCCACAGCTCAGTACTCACTACTCAATACTCATGAGTACTTTTAAATAGGCTACTCTTTTACTCTTACTCAAGTAGTTTTTATGGACAAGTACTTTTACTCTACTCGCACTACATTTTTTGGAAGGTAATGGTACTTTTACTTGAGTATATTTTTTCAGTACTCTTTCCACCACTGGCCCCAAAACACCCTCGAACCCCAGAGGGTTAGAATGTCCGCATACATTGAGTAGTATGTCAAGAATTGTGGCCGTTGTATAGCATGTAAGACAATACCCAAGAATGTTGCATCTTTACACCACATGACCAGCAGTGGGCCTTTTGACTTAGTGTGCATCGACTTCTTGTCAGTTGAACCCGACTCAAAAATTATGGGTAGTGTACTAGTCGTCATCGACCACTTCATCCGTTACACCCAAGCATTTGCAACTAAATATCAGAAAGCTCTAACAGTGGCAAAAATACTGTGACAAATTCTTTGTTTGCTACGGCTTACCATCCCATATCCATTCAGACCAGGGACGGGATTTTGAAAGTGGTCTCATAAAGGAGCTGGTGAGAATGCTTGGGATACGAAAATCAAGGAATTCTCCCTACCATCCCCAAGGTGACCCACAGCCTGAAAGTTTCAACAGAACGCATATTTCCATGCTTGGTACACTGGACCGTGCAGAGAAAAGCAGATGGAGTCAACACATTAATCAATTAGTACATGCTTACAACAGTACTTAGAATGAGGCCGCTGGGCATTTGCTGTATTATCTGCTTTTCGGAAGGGAGGCTTGTTTGCCAGTGGATCTGTGTTTCGGGACATTGCCTCATGGAGTGGGAGCCAGAAATCATCACCAATATGTGAAAAGAATGAAGTCAGAGTTGCAGAGAGCGTATCAGTAAGCAACTGAAACTGCTCTGAAAAGTCAACAGAGGAACAAACGGTTGTAGGACAAGCAAGCAAAACATCAGACTCTGGCAGTGGGAGATCGGGTGCTGATAAAAAAATATTGACATTGACTGGAAAGCACAACCTCATCGACAACTGGAATTCGGTACCCTACCTGGTGGTGGAAAAGCTGAAGAACTTACCTGTATACCATCTGAAATCTGAATCAGGGATTGGAAGTGTAAGGACTCTACATAGAGATCACCTCTTACTTGTTGGGGATGAAGTGAGGTTGTCTGTTCCTGAAGAGCAAAGGAAAGTTTTTGCACCACCGGAGACCAGGACATGATCTGTGGAGAGAAAACAAAGAAAATGGTTAAGTGGCACTGACTGAAGGTGAACCAAGGACTTATTCTGGAAGTGAGGAGGATGATCTGTGGTATTACTACCCGGATAGGGTAGAGAGACAGCCCAAGCCAAAGAGTGATGCACAGGATGGATCTGCTGTGGTGGAGGACACGGTTTGCCATGGAGATGAATTGGATAAATCCCATGCAGAAATGGCTGAACCAATTTTAACAGAAGGAGGCCATAAAGCAGTGTTTCCCAACCGAGCACACTAGTGGAAAATGTGGAAAATTATCCAAACTTCCTATCTCTATTAAATTTCATTATTATTATTTTAAATTAGTGCTATTGGTCTTTCTTTGGTCTGTGTGAGGGTTTTACAAAAATGTTACCAATGAAAAGCATTCAAAAGAGCTTGTGACTAAACCTCGTAACTCCATTGGATCTTCAAACTGTGAGCGAAACCTCAAAACTCCACCCGCCTCCATTCAGAATGAAACGTCGCACACAGTCGGGATATGGATCTCCGCTTGTTCGCAATGCAAGGGTAAATAAAGAACTGATGTTTGAATAAGTACAGCATTTCCTTTACTCAAGAAACACTATGTATGTAAAGGCTAATGTTTTTTTTTTTTTTTTTTGTGTGTGTATTTGAAGAGCGGAGAAGAGTCTTTTGCCGTCTAGTAACCAATATACTTTTGTACGTTTTAAATATCCTGTGCATAGCGCTTCATCTTTTATATTATGAGATTTTGGCAAAGTGTATTAAAGAACAAGAAAATCTGAGCTCCCATATAACTACAATAAACTTTATAACCTGTAAGTTGATGAAAACATAATGCGATGCACTCACTGCTTCAGATGCGGCTGTTCTAATGACAAAACACATATTGCCATCATTTGCTGGTCAAAAACCTTGTTAACTCCATTTGAGCTAGATTTTCATAAAATGTTAAGTGCAAGTGTCTGATAAAGCCATAATATCATCTCTGACATTGCAGTCTTTAATTAATTAAAAAAACAAAAAAAAATCCCCCCTTTGTATTTTTTTTTGTAGTTCAGTGCTTAGTTGTGTGCTGTGGGATTTATTATTTATCAATAATAATCTGCCGTGGCAGAAAAAAGGTTGGGAAACACTACCATAGAGAACTCTCCTTTCAAATTACAGAAGAACCAAGAGATCCTGGTTTAGAAGGGGGGAGCCTGGCATAGATAATGCTACCAGAGACATATATAGACTGTTTATTCTTGCCCCAAAAGAGACCTTTAACCCCGGTTCATAGAGGAATGGAACCCCTGTAGTGTCACTCCATGGCACATTGTACTCAGTGTGCTCAAGTAAGTGCTTATATGGAGCCCAGAGTTAGAGTTAACATGTAGAGAAGTAAACTCATGGGGTCATGAGATGTTTAGAACGGGGAGCATGTAACCCACTAGAATATAATTCTAGACTGTAGTGGGTAATATAATTTCATTTACTGTTGTTTTGTTTCTTTTAGTCTCTCATGCAGTGCTGAAATGATAATGGAGTATAACTCCTCATATACAGAGTCACAAAATATGTGTGTCTTTAAGAATGCCGTTATCTTTAGTAAGTTTGAATATTGGGCACATGTGAAAAACATGCTTTTGCCCTACAAGTTAGAATGGGCTTTATTTTCATTTGTTTGTGTTAAGATCCTCCCTCCCTGGGAAATGGGAAAATGTGAGTGGTTGAGAGGGAGAAGGGGAGAGAAACGAACGGGGCTGTTTGGAGCGATTGAGCTGAGTAAATACAGTGAATTAATCAGTAACTCATCGAAGAAAAGTAGTTTATTTTAATTCTAAACAACTTTCTAAGAGTAAATGTCTTCATTCAGTGACATCAGACTTAATGCATAATCTCTTAGACATTAGTATACTGAACCTGGTGCTGCTCCTTACTAAGCTGTTAAAAAAGGTATGGGCGCTACATTACATAAGGAGAAAAGTTTAGGAAAAGTAATTATTCAGTCACTGCATAGAAAGCAGTTTGTGAGGGCAATGTGAAAATGTAAAAAATTTTAATTACTTCCCTAAACTTTTGTTTAGAGACATCTAGAATTACTCAGACAACCTTAAAATAAGAGAAGTGATTTTCAAACTTTCTAAAAATGAAAAAGATAATCAGGTGGTCTGTAAAACAAAGATAACGAACAGTTTCAAAAGTTTTATTTCAGTTCTAATGTCATTTGTTATACTTTTGCCACACACTTTGGACATTTTTTAAATTTAATTTACACATATTAGTAACGTGGTGCATCAATGGCTTGCATTGTTTCCTCACAACAAATATATCATTGATACAGTAAAAAAAAGTCATCATCATCAACATGTGACAGTTAAGCTAAGTCAATATAGTTTAATACATATGACAAAAAGCACAAGAAAAAAACCTACTAGTCATCACAAATTGTACATTGATTTCAACAAAATGGGGGGGAGGTCTATAATACAAGTATAATACAATAATGTTTAAGATAACAAAAATCTATATTTTAACAAACAAAAATGTACTCAAATATTTCTGCTTCTTTTTTTAAAAAGTCTCATTACTTCCTTCCGTAGTTTTGTCAGATTTAGTCCATAAATAAGGGGATTTAACATGGGAGGAACAAGTAGAAATTCTAGTGCCATGAAATTACGCAAATCTTGTGGCATACTCCTAGAACCATACCGAGTGTACAGCACATCAAACAGCAATGCAACAGTCACATTGAGCAGTGCAAGCAGATGTGGTACACATGTTTGTATGAATTTGTTTCTGCCCTCTGTTGACTTTCTGCATTTTCCAATCAAGTGAATGTATGAGCAAAATATCAATACTGCATGTCCAAAATATATAATAATGATTACATACCCAATCACATTATTTACTGTTGTAGAAAAACAGGAAAGTTTAACAACTGACCAGTTTTCACAATATAGCTTTTCAATACTAGAGCCACATAAGGTTAGCCTTGATGTTACTACAATTAAAACACACATGCAAAAAAATGGAGAAAGCCAGCAGAAAAGGATGCATTCAAGTATTCTCTGATTGGTCATTACTGAATGATACTCCAGTGGTCTACATATTGCCACATACCTGTCATATGCCATCACTGTTAATGTTGAAAAGTCACACAGAACATATGAATAAATGACAAATATCTGAATCAAACATCCAACATAAGAAATCAAGTGATATTGGGATAATAAATCATACATGAATTTAGGGTAGAATCCAGCTGTGCCAAAAAGTCCATTCATACACAAATTACATATAAATACATACATTGGCTCATGAAGCTTCTTATGCGAGATTACAGTGTAAATAATGATCACATTACACAACACGATTAATGGATAATACAGTGCAGTCAAAGAAAAAAACACAAATCTGTTTCCCATCATTTCATTTAGTCCAGAGAGTGTAAATACTAAGACAATGGACTCATTCTCCAGTGGTGGCTGCATCTGGAATAATATGCAAAGACTTATTATAATGCTATCATTATTCATTAATTAGAATACAATTATTTGTAAGTTAATTTGAAATTAAAGGTTGAATGAGATATATCTTACCACAGTCTCTGTTTGTATGTTTGACAGAGTGTTGTGTAAAAGGTTGATTTGGTCTGATATATATGGAGACTGGTCTCATGCTAATTGCCTTGTTTACGAACACTTGTAACAAAAAATCTCTCTTGAGAATCGTTTTAAAAATATGTCAAACTATACAGTATCAAACGTCATGAAAGTAATGTGCAAATAAGCACTCACGTATAAATGTTGTCATTAAATAATATTATTCATTTTTGCAAACCCTGTTCTTTGAGTGCAGTTGTTAATTACTTTTGCGGTATGTAAATGTCTAGCTACACTGTAATAACATTATTATATACAGTATTTCACATTGTATTTGTTTTGTATGTTTTTATTCTCTGCAATATGCTTTATATTTGTAAATGTCATGTTTGAAAAGAGTTTTTATTCCAGAATCTTAATTAAAATCACATGCAAGGAATTAATCACAAGGAACAAACAATATTATCGATGTGACAAAAAAGCTTGGGTAGTGATGTAAGTGCAAAACAAATGTGTGCAGCTATTATAAGGAGTTGTGTAACTACAGTGCAAAAACCGTTGATGGCCCCCCACCACCCCCCATAGCTGGAAAAAAAATGGTAAAAGAAACAATAAAATATAATACTGTCAATTTATTTACAGTTTTCACTCAGTCACTCACTCGATATAATATAATTCTTAAAGGAACTGCAGTCATGCCTGGCTCCACAAGGGGCTAGAGTGGGCTGGTTTGGTTCACCCAGGCAATCATTCAGACTTCTATGCCCCAACTTACGTGAGAAAGTTGCAGCTGAACCTGCTATAAGTTACACCACCGCTGTCAAGCTCCAAAAATGGAAAACTAAATATAGTACATGTTCTTCATACTTTGAATTACAATGCTTAATAACAGCAACTACAGTAACATAAAGATGTGAGTATATATTCTTGATAAATAAGTTGTGTCTTATATTTTACTCATAAATTTAAAATTCTAAAAATCCTTTGGGAACTCATGACTATTTATCTCTCCAGGTTGTTATCATTGAGATATGTAATTCGACATGTAGCTAGCAGGGCTTAATGGGGCCATGACAACCAGCAAAACCTTGTGGAAAACAAAACCTGCATCCCAATTTATAGGGGCCTATACCAGGATCTCTGGGAAAATGCAGGGAAACAACCTGGACAGATGGACAGACTCAGGACTGTAGCATATTAGCTCAAAAGGGAAATGTATATAAATAATTACAATTAATAATAATTAATTCAAGTCCCTGTAAAGTCAATATTAAGTATGTGTTCTGAGTTATTCACACCACAGAAAAATGTGTTATTAACCACTCAGCCAAATTTGAATGATAAAAAAATCCGCTAAGTACATAAAATAAGTTATCAAAATCTCGAAAAAATGGCCGGTATCCTCTGCTCACAAATGCTAGGGGCGTGTCCGCTGTCTGCACTGAAACCATGCCCACTCGTGGGAAAGCTGCCACCTCTTAACTGTCAAATACCGCTACAGCCTGAATGGCTGCTCCTAGCAGCTTAATAGGATTTACAAAGCCATACATGTTTGAGCCTCCAACATTATGTTCCATTACACTCAGCCCAACCTTACATAAAATGATATAGTGATCACTACCCATATTGAGATCTTCTTCTTCTTCTTCTTTTGGAGTTTTATGGTGGTTGGCAAACGAACGATAGGTGCATTCCCGCCACCTACTGGGCTGGAGTGTGGACCATTGATGGAAGAGGAAGAACTAAACAAAACAAAACAAAAATGTATATAATAATAATAGAAAAAAATTTAAAGTCCCTGTAAAGGCAATATTAAATATGTGTTCTGAGTTTGTCACACCACAGAAAAATGTATTATTAACCACTCAGCCAAATTTGAATGATGAAAAAATCCGCCAAGTAAATAAAATAAGTGATCAAAATCTTGAAAAAATGGGCGGTATCCTCTGCTCTCAAAAGCTGGGGGCGTGTCCACTGTCTGCGCTGAAACCACGCCCACTAACGGGAAAGCTGCCGCCTCTTAACTGTCAAATACCGCTACAGCCTGAATGGATGCTCCTAGCAGCTTAATTGGATTTACAAAGCCATACATGTTTGAGCCTCCAGAGCCAGAATCCAATTCAGAGGACCGGCTACCCGAGAATCAACCTTGTCCCTCTCGGTCTGCTACAGAATGGTAAGGACACCGAGCTGTTTCGTAAGTTATCACAACCAGGTGATATGCATTTCTGTGACGGAGGCATAGCTAGCTAGCAAACTGTAGGCTGTAGTAACTAACGGTACTGACAGTAACTCGCGATTGTGCGGGTGAATTGATTAGAATGTGCTCTAGTTATAGTGTTAGGGGAGGGGCCGTGATCAGTGGCTCCAGTGCGTCATCGAGCCACCGTTTTAGCCCCGCCCAAAAAATCCTGAACACAAAATTGGTGAAAAACTGTTTAACTGTTTAACTGTCTAACTCCACTATTCAGTACTACAGAATTTACAGTCTTTGCAATGTGTTTCAGCAATACATTTGTAACATTTATAATGTTTAGAAACAATTCTCAGAATTGACTTTACAGGGACTTTAAAATTATTTATATCAGCTGCCAGTAGTACTGTAGCAGAATTAATATTAACATCACTAATCTGTTCGTCCGGCGAACATTCAGTGTAATTTCATATCAACACTAAATGATATTTTCGTGGCCACAGAAAATAACTTTCTTACAGTTTTAATGCATTAGAGCATAAGAAGATCCAATTGTAAAAAGGGACATCAATTTAAAAGCAGTGACGGAATCAGTGTCATGATCTCCTACTGGAGTGCCCATGTGCTCCTATAGAGGGCACTCCATCCAATATCTGTTACCTTGCCATTGTTTCACGGACTACATCTCCTATAATACCCCATGCCAGGAACTGATTACATCTACAGCTGTTTACCCTTAGAAGGACTATTTAAGTTTCACACATTCTGACTCACATTACGAAGTAATGTTTAGCTGTTGCAGACTCTACCAAGCATTTTTCAATTGCTTTTGCCATAGCCTTGTTTCATTGTCTTGTTTATTTTGTACTTTGGACTGCTCACTTAGATTTTGACCATTGCCTGTTCATTTGGATTACTCTTTTGCCTTGTATTATATTGTTTGCCAGATTTTGACGTTGCCTGTTTTGACCACACTGCTGTGTTAATAAAGCTTCTATTTGGTTCTATCAAGTGAGTCCCGTTACAATCAGAAACGTCTCGGTTACGTATGAAAACCTCGTTCCCTGAAGGAGGGAACGGAGACGTCACATTGCTGACCGACGAATTGGGATCTCGCTTAGAGAGACCAATCCCCTTCGAGTGTAATCTAAACGAGCCAATGCACATTGGCATGCGATGATTGCATTCAGCTGCCACTGATCACAGCGTGAGCATAAAAAGTCAGCCGGTGCAACACATACCACGTTTTCGCTGAGGAGCCGAGCCGGTGACCCGTCCGCTCAGCGGTGGTACAGCAGCCGTGGCGACGGGTTGTGACATCTCCGTTCCCTCCTTCAGGGGAACGGAGGGTTACATACGTAACCGAGATGTTCCCTTTCAGTCGGTAACCGACGAATTGGGATCCCTACCAAAGCGCCATGGATGCTGCCCCTTCCAGTGTCCTGTGGAAACCGCCTGCGCCCCTTTGTGGTGTAGGCCGGGGCTCGCAACAAGAAGACCAGTCACCGTTGTCATAGCACAACCCACTAAGTGAGATTGGATAACACTGGGAAAATGTACCCGTTCCACTTGGAACAGGAATGTTGCGGAAGCCCCATCCTTCCCGAAGGAGGTTTCGGAAGCACTTACAAATATGACATCCGTTTAGGTGCATATAGAAGATTAGAGGTGATTGTAACCCTCATGGAAATGGCAGAAGTCTGCCGGGGAAACACGGGCTCTGAGGCTATACCGTGGACTTTACAGATATGGGAACCACTTAGGCCTCTACCGGTTCTCACGGATTCAGTTGCGCGTTCCGCCACGTCTGGCTGCCGAGGGGATAGAGGAGCTCGACAGGGCCTACAGTATGGACACTCTGGAGCGGTTTTATCAAGCCGACACTAAACCGGGGCCTCTCAGCGCCTCTACCCGTTTGAGGTGAGAACACAGGAGGATACCGGCTCCACACGAAGGCTATAGAATCTAGCGAACGTGTTGGGGGTCGCCCAGCCCGCCGCTCTACAAATATCTGTCAGCGAGGTGCCACGATCCAGCGCCCAGGAGGATGCAACTCTCCTAGTAGAGTGAGCTCGCAACCTGAGCGGGCAGGGCACACCCTGTGCCTGATAAGACAGGGTGATGGCATCCACAATCCAGTGGGCCATCCTCTGCTTAGAGATGGCATTCCCCTTCTGCCGGCCTCCGTAACAGACAAAGAGCTGGTCTGAGGTCCTAAAGCTTTGTGTCCGGTCTACGTAGCATCTCAAGGCTCGGACGGGACAGAGCAAAGCTAGGGCTGGGTCTGCCTCCTCCGGGGGAAGCGCTTGCAGGCTCACCACCTGATCTCTGAAGGGATCTCTTAGCCGAGCCCAAACTCTAGGCACGAATCGTCGACCGAAAATGCAGGTCCCCTACCCTCTTGATGGAGGCCAGTGCAAGCAGGAGCAGAGTTTTCATTGAAAGAAACTTTAGCTCAATTGAATGCAAAGGCTCAAATGGGCCCTGCTGTAGTGCTTTGAG
>NW_015557090.1:1191861-1193201 GCF_001515605.1 Sinocyclocheilus anshuiensis | reverse complement strand
CGGTTGAGCAGACCCGGAATGTGAATGGCACGAAGTGACCTCAGAACCTTCTGACTCCAAAGGAGGAGTTGGCGGGTGAGTTGTGACATGCGACGGGAGTGCAGACCACCTTGTCGGTTGATGTATGCAACGGTCGCCGTGTTGTCCGTTCGGACCAGCACGTGCTTGCCTCGTAAGCACCCTTTGAGACGGTTCAAGGCAAGGTGCACTGCTAACAACTCTAGGCAATTGATATGCCAGTGCAGTTGGGGGCCTGTCCATACCCCCGACACTGCGTGCCTGTTGTACGTGGTCCCCCAGACCGTGGTGGAGGCATCCGTGTAAACCACAGCATGCCTGGAGACCTTTTCTAGGGGCACTCCTGCCCGGAGAAATGTAATGTCTGACCACGGAGTGAAGGTTTAGCAACAGGCCAATGTAACTTGGACCCGGTGAGTGCCGCACTGCCACGCCCACCTCGGGACTCGGCCATGAAGCCAGTGCTGGAGCGGTCTCATATGAAGCAGCCCCAGCGGCGTAATTGCCGCTGCAGCTGCTATATGCCCCAGGAGCCCCTGAAATAGTTTCAGTGGGATTGCTGTCCTGCCCTTGAACGAATTCAAGCAGTTGAGCACCGACCGCGCACGTTCCTCTGTGAGGCATGCTCTCCTTTCGACCGAATCCAACTCCATACCGAGAAAAGAGATCCTCTGCGAGAGTTTGCTCTTTTCCCAGTTGACCTGAAGGCCCAACCGGCTGAGTTGACCCTGTCTGCACAACGTATTCTGAGACTGAGCTAGTATGAGCCAGTCGTTGAGGTAGTTGGGAATGCGAACGCCCTGTTCTCTCAGGGGAACAAGGGCTGCCTCCGCAACTTACGTGAAGACACAGGGCGACAGGGACAGCCCGGAGGGCAGGACCTCGTACTGATATGCTCGTCCTTCGAACGCGTACCGCAGAAATGGTCTGCGGTGCAGAAGGATCGACACATGAAAGTACGCATCCTTCAGGTCGATTGCTGCAAACCAATCTTGGGGACGGATGCACACGAAGATGCGTTTCTGCTTTAAACTCTTGAACGGTTACCAGCGAAGGGCCCGGTTCAAGACACGCAGATCCAGTTGGGGGTGGAAGCCAGGCGAACTGAATCGCATAGCTGAGGCTGATGGTCCGCAGAAGCCAACGAGACGGGTTGAGTTGCGCTAGCCAGGTACCCAGATACTGTGCAAGTGGGACCAGCGGAACCATCGCCGTACCCGCAGTGGGGCAGCAAGGGACCCACTCGGGCGGCTTGTGAGTGGACCGAAGAGGGGTCTGAGTGTGCGGTGCAATGCTTACCTGGTTCCACAGTTTGGCAGAGA
>NW_015557090.1:1190125-1191830 GCF_001515605.1 Sinocyclocheilus anshuiensis | reverse complement strand
TCTCGCGGTGACCTTCGTCGCTCGGAGCGCGAGGTCAGTAGCGGTTCGGAGCTCTTTCAGAACTTTTGGATCATGACCACCCTCGTGCAGGTCCCTCATTGCCTTGGCCTGATGAACCTGCAGTAATGCCGAGAGGGCCCAGTGCATTCCTTTGGCGGCTCAACTGGTTGAGAAACGCTAGAGGAGCGATGGTCCCCCGAGGGTTGGTTCCCTGAGGGGTTTGCCACCACTGTAACCCTCAGACCGCCCGTGCTACTGCCCGAAGTAGTCCACGCCTGGCTGCCGCCAGGACGAACACTAAATCGTGGCAGAGGCAACGGAGCTCCACCCCCCTGGAGGAAACGGAGCCTGGCCCGCAGCTCCGAGATGGTCATCTTCCCGCAATGGGAACATGACTCATCCGCGAACGCCACCTCAGCGTGTTTAATGCCCAGACACATGAGGCAGCGATCGTGACCATCACCCGGCGCCAGATAACGACCGCATCCAGAAACGCACGAGTGAAACGGCATCTTTAAAAAGACGACCTGTCGTCTTTACAAAGATGCACGTGCTTATTGTACTATTTTAAAGAAATTGGCTCTTTTAGGGAAATGCTCTTTTATGTGCTGAGACAGCACGACAGGGGGTAATGCAGCCTGAAGTGCGCAACACACTTGACACAGGAATGACCACCGCTGATGGTGCTTAGGGATCCCAATTCGTCGGTCACCGACATGACTCAGAGTGACCGACTGAAAGGGAACTCATGTAATTTGTGTACAAAAGTTTTATTAACTAAACGCTAACACATAACTAGTCTAAACGAACAAATATACACTCATGCATACATAAAAAGGGGGAGTTAAAGTGGATGAATGAAACCATTGGAGAAAACAGAGCATGCAGCTTTGGAAAATGAGTCAGTTAACCACCTGAGTGAAACCATCAGTGCCGTTTTACAACGGGGTCTACAGCTTATATTAAAGGTGACATATCATGAAAATCTGACTTTTCCAGGTTTTAAGTGCTATAATCAGGTCCCCGGTGCATCTACCAACCAAGGAAACGTGAAAAAGGTTAACCCAGTAACTTTGTTTTGGTAAGCCTTTTCCTGCAAGTGTCTGAAAAAGCGAGCATGTCAGATTTCGCTCCCCTAGTGACATTGCAAAGGGATCTCATTATAATATTACCGCCCCTTAATCTGTAAATTTCCACCCACGGTGCCGTCATTTTGATTTTGCAAGCGACAACGGTATACTAGCTCTAATGCCATGGCGAAAGCTCGAGCAAAACATACTACTGTTCTGCCTTTGGCTGCACAGATGAGCACAGAACACTATTTAGAGTATTTATATTTATTACACTATTTATATTGCTGCTGCCACACAGATCTAAAATAAACATGCAATTTATTTCCCAGCTGTTTACCTTCACGGACATAACTGACTGTGTTTGTAACTCGTGTGTTTTTAACCTAAACTTGTGTGTGAATGAGAACTTAGTTTAGTACTCACATGCTGTGACAGCCGCTTTCTGTCCGTGTGCTTCGAATGTGTGCTCTCACAAAACCGTATATCAGAAGTTTAAACTCACATGGTTTAAAAAGCATGATTTCAACGCGATAAACATGATAATCTGAACCAAAACAGATGTTTTTAGCAAGTCCGAGCTGTAATGGCGCAGCTCTATTCTGGAAAAGGGGGCGGGGAGCAGCAGCTCATTT
>NW_015557090.1:1186794-1187454 GCF_001515605.1 Sinocyclocheilus anshuiensis | reverse complement strand
AACGCCACCTCAGCGTGTTTAATGCCCAGACACATGAGGCAGCGATCGTGACCATCACCCGGCGCCAGATAACGACCGCATCCAGAAACGCACGAGTGAAACGGCATCTTTAAAAAGACGACCTGTCGTCTTTACAAAGATGCACGTGCTTATTGTACTATTTTAAAGAAATTGGCTCTTTTAGGGAAATGCTCTTTTATGTGCTGAGACAGCACGACAGCAGCCTGAACAGCCTGAAGTGCGCAACACACTTGACACAGGAATGACCACCGCTGATGGTGCTTAGGGAGTCGGTCACCTCGGTCACCGACATGACTCAGAGTGACCGACTGAAAGGGAACTCATGTAATTTGTGTACAAAAGTTTTATTAACTTATTACCTAAACGCTAACACATAACTAGTCTAAACGAACAAATATACACTCATGCATACATAAAAAGGGGGAGTTAAAGTGGATGAATGAAACCATTGGAGAAAACAGAGCATGCAGCTTTGGAAAATGAAACCACCTACCACCTGAGTGAAACCATCAGTGCCGTTTTACAACGGGGTCTACAGCTTATATTAAAGGTCATGAAAATTTAGTTAAATGTACGATTTAACTAAAATCTGTTTGCCTTGGCCGTTGAATGAGTGTCCGGATGCAGTCTTGAATTAAT
>NW_015557090.1:1186309-1186762 GCF_001515605.1 Sinocyclocheilus anshuiensis | reverse complement strand
CGCTCCCTTGGTGACGTGGCAAAGGGATCTCATTATAATATTACCGCCCCTTAATCTGTAAATTTCCACCCACGGTGCCGTCATTTTGATTTTGCAAGCGACAACGGTATACTAGCTCTAATGCCATGGCGAAAGCTCGAGCAAAACATACTACTGTTCTGCCTTTGGCTGCACAGATGAGCACAGAACACTATTTAGAGTATTTATATTTATTACACTATTTATATTGCTGCTGCCACACAGATCTAAAATAAACATGCAATTTATTTCCCAGCTGTTTACCTTCACGGACATAACTGACTGTGTTTGTAACTCGTGTGTTTTTAACCTAAACTTGTGTGTGAATGAGAACTTAGTTTAGTACTCACATGCTGTGACAGCCGCTTTCTGTCCGTGTGCTTCGAATGTGTGCTCTCACAAAACCGTATATCAGAAGTTTAAACTAATATGGTT
>NW_015557090.1:1177146-1185201 GCF_001515605.1 Sinocyclocheilus anshuiensis | reverse complement strand
GAAAACCGTATATCAGAAGTTTAAACTAATATGGTTAAAACACATGATTTCAGCGCGATAAACATGATAATCAGAACCAAAACAGATGTTTTTTTAGCAGGTATGAACTGTAATGACGCAGCTCTATTCTGGAAAAAAGGGCGGGGAACAGCAGCTCATTTGAATTTAAAGAGACAGGCACAAAAAACAGTGTGTTTCTGCTTCCACTCAAAATAGGCATCTTCAAAATGATATAATAAATGATCTGTGGGTATTTTGAGCTGAAACTTTACAGACACATTCTGGGAACACCAGAGACTTATATTACATATTGTAAAAAGGGGCATCATATGTCTCCTTTAAACCTCTCTTTTGTTTAGTTAAATGTACGATACTTGCATTGCCTTGGCCGTTGAACAAGCATCCGGATGCAGTCTCGGACGAAAGTCTTGATGGTTTGAAGGTTTAGTCGTGTTGGAATTGTGGTCACGTTCTTCCGGGTTTGAAGAGGGATGAACTTCCAAAGATGTTATTCTGACTCAGTGGTGACTGGGAGAGTTGTCTCCCAGATGGAAAGTGAAGACATGGTTGTAGTCCAGGCCTGCCAGGTGCGACTGCGCCAGCCCAGCAGAAGACGGGAAGGTGACGAGAGAGAATGAGACGAGAAAAAAAGCCCAAAAGCTAGGCGGGTCACTGATGTGAGACCTTTTAAGTTCTGTGGGGGTCACACCTCTGGGGGATCAAAGAGCCAATGGTGTCTTGAACATTTGGAGGTAAAGTTTACAACTCTTTGTCTTTGAGGATGGTGTTTTGCATATTTAACTGGATTGGATGTTGCATAAATATCAACATATTAAATACACTCTCATTTAGATCATGAAAATACAAATTCATAGATATTAACTAAGCATAAGCATGTATAAACCAGTATACAACACAAGAGAATATACACGAATAGTAATAATACACACAGTGACCTGAGGATATGTGTGTTCATTCAAAGAAAGGTTTGTCTATTAATTAATTAGAGAAGAGTCCATTTCTATGGTCATTATGTGTTTTATTATGTTCCTGTGAGGAAAATGAGTGAGAGTTACTTTGCCCGCATTCCTTTGAGCAATAAAACCAGTGTTATCAGATGATTTGTCTTTTGTTGCCATGGAACAAGAGGCCTGTTTTGCCTTTTTGAGGTGTTAGTTGCATTTCGGGGGAAGGGTCCATAGACCCTCATAGTTGGCTTGTTGTTTGGGTGAGAGGTGTTAGTGATCATTTGTTGAATATAACAAATAATTGTGTGTCTGATTAGTCCACACGCTACAGGAGTAGCACAAACACATTCAAAGGCAATTTAGTGTCTCCATTTCCTACATGTGGAAGCAGGGGCATCGCTAGCAATTTTGGGTCCTATGAAAGAAAATGAGGTTGGGCCCCCTACCGCACCCATTCCGCACCAAACATACAAGCCAACCTAGTTATCCAAAATCTTTGTCTGCAATTTAATAATTCTGACCTATTACTTTTGCTAGTGCTTTTGACCACTAGGTATCAGTATTTGGTCAGAGACCTACACATAGCTGCGGGAGCATATTTTATTTGGGGGTGCTGGGGGTGGGGCTTGATGTTGAAGGGCAGGGGATTTTAAACAAAATCCTAATATTAAACAGCCCAAACACTTATAGATGAACATACAAATTAATGAAGACAGAGTTATATGAGAACAAATATATATTTGTGCTTTTGTGATTTTAGCTCAATAATATTTTTTTTCTTTAATATTTTTATTATTTTAAGGGGATTTTACTAAATATTAACCTCTAAATTATGCAACATTTATCATCTGCAATATCAGGGTGTAACCTCTAGATGGCTGTATAGCCCTATATATAAATGCATATAAACCGTTTGCTACAGAATGTTGATTTGAAGTGTAAGTTATTATTATTTTAGTCAAATCTGGACAGAGAAAGCATTTTGTTAGGCTACTCATACTAGCTACAGAGTGATCAGTCACACGAAAGTCATCAGAATTAATATTGGCTCAGTGTAACCAGGGCAATATTTTAAAACATAGAATTGAGTGTTTACATACCATGAACAGAGACGTTCTGTGTATCCTACTTGAAAAAATCTGCATCGCAATCAGCAACTGGTAAGTTGAGATTCCAGTGGCTTTACTGAAATTTGTAAAAAGGCTTTACAAAGCATTGAGAGCACTTCGATCCAATGATGTGGAGCATTATCAAATTTAGAGGCTATGTTACGTGACAGCGTTTTGTGCTGTCAGGATCTGTGTATCTGTGACAGCCAATCACGAATGACGGCTCGGTATTTAAGAAGTTCATGCTCGTGCTTCAAGAGAGAGACGGAGTTGGGCCTTGCTTCGCCGCTGCTCATTTTTGCTGCTGTTAGTCTCTCTCTGTATACTACTTTTAGGACTGTGTGTTTGTGTGTGTGGTTCGCTCCTAACCGTTGTTTAGTCAGTGGACGCCTTCCCTGATCTGTGTTACACCTTCCCGGAGAGAAGAGTGACATCACATGACATACATATTACAACACGCAGGTTTGCCTTTGTTAAACACACCAGGTCAGGAGCGTGTGCCACTTTATGTATATTTTGTTTTAGGACAGTGTAGGTTAATTAGGGCGAGTGACGCCGAAGACTCGTGTTTCTTTTCTTTCGTTTGTTTTCAGTTAGGACAGAGGGAGGGGTTTTTAAGTTAGCATTTTATGTTTTGTTATTTTCTTTAATTTAGCATCACTCATTCTCCTTCTCTCTGTGGTCTGGTTTTTCTTTTGTTGTTTTGATTAAGTATAGTTTCTTATGTACAGTTGTAAATAGGCTCATGGTTTATTGCACGATTTGCACTTAGCTTTCACATGCTGGGATGTAAATATTTAAAATCTGTTAATAAAGCGAACCACCTTCATTTGTTTTGAAACTTCCAGTTGTCTTGGCTTCAGTCATTCCCTGTGTTCCTCATTATTTGTGTATAAACAGTAGGGGTGTTTGTCTGAGTGGCCTTTATGTACGTTCCCCTTTTCCATTAGACCGCCACACCACTAGGGGACGTACCAGGCTACAATTCATAGTTTTCAGTCATGTGACTGGCTCGAAGACCTGGCGGTCAAAACATCCATAGAATTGCAGCACAAGCCTGCCAATTTTGTTTCCAATCCACAAATATTTCGATCTTTTGATGACTGGACTTATACTTCTTTGTCGAACTCGAAGACATCTCTAATTTGACAGGTTACCATCTGATCTCACTCAGTGACTCTAGGCTACGTAGGACGGGACAGAACCAAACAGATGTCTGGGGGCCCCAAAAGTGCGTGGGCCCTTAGAATTGTCCCAACAACATGGGAGAAAATATACACACGCCACACAGAGGGGCCTCTCTGCTTAGCCTGAACTCATGCCTGAGACTATATTGCTATTAGCTGACACTGCTACCCACTAAGCCACCATGTCCCATTTCACCTGACAGTTCATTGTACTGATGTTGGAAGATATTTTCATTCTCTGTCATTACGAATTCCCTAGCAGTATTTCTCCTACTAGATGGTGTTTCATAAAAACATTTCAATATATTCATACTGGGAGGACACTGCCAGACTCAGGGAGATATTTAGAGTTGAAACCCAATAGCAATATTTTTTAGAACATGTGCAACACAGGTAAGATGACAACCACACATCACCATAAGTTTTATCATGTCCTTGATTGCAATAGTGACAGATGACAGTGTTTAGAACTCAGGAGGCTGAGATTGCTGCTTATGTGTGGAGGGAGAGTCTGGCGAGGGTGTGACATTAGCCCCCCCCCCACACACAGGGGCATAATGCCCCAATACCATGGCCGTTGGGATGATCCGCATGGCAGTTGGTGAGAAGGGTCTGGTCCAGGATGTTGTCCTACAGAATCCAATATCTTTTATCTGGTCTGTAGCCTTCCCAGTCTACTAGATATTTGAGATGACCCCTGCATGGAGAAAAAGAGGGGCTGGAACCCCCAGTAAATAGCGACAGTAGATAGCCAGTTAGTTACATCCACTCAAGGTGGTCAACATGTGAAACCTCAGGTTGAATTTGGTAATGGAATCTTTCTCTTGGCAAAGGCAGAACAGTTACTCTTTTGATGGATGGACAGCATCCCCAGTGGGGCAACCAAAGACCTCTCTGAAGTGAGCAATGATTTTCTTTTTTGTGAGTGGTTAACCGGATTGGTCTGTTGCCCAATGGTGTCTGCACACTGAAGCTCTCTTCCGGTGAGCAGGGAAATGATGGAGATCTTTGATTGCTCTGTGGGAAAACAATAAGACTGTATCTCCAGCGCACAGGTGTAGGAAGCTGCAGCAGCCCTCTGCCATGCCAGAGTAGGGTGCTGGATTGGCCATGGGACTGGCAGTGAATAGGTGTGTTCGGCTTGAAGCGGCTCTGTGCAGACCGATCGGTGTTTGCCATCAAAGTACCGCGAGAGCGTTTCGAAAGCATGCAAAGTCATCTGCTTTCTAGAGCTCTTGCGGTACTTTGATGTCATACACCGATTGATCTACGCAGAGCCGCTTCAAGTCGAACACACCTAATATGTAGTGGTAGCTGTGCATGGCATCAGTAAGGCAGAAGTGGTGGTGGAGCAGGTGTATAAACAGAGCAGGCAATCAACCAAATCCTTGAATGGATCATCGGTGCTGGTGCCTGCTTGGTTCATACTGTGGTCTGGCCTTCTGTCCGGATACTACTATATAGATGGTGGTAATTTAAAGTCTCTCTTCTAATGAGCTGATGATCTCAATCAGGTGTGTTAAATAAGGGAGATATGCAAAATGTGCAGAGCGGGGGTCCCCACGACCAGGATTAAGAACCACTGCACTAAACGACTGAGGATCATACACTACCAGACTTCAAAGTAATTTTGATCACAACAACTCATGCATAAATGTTTGCCTTGTTTCTAGGAGACTGGTGACAATTGAAAATATATGATCTAAAATTGGCTGAATATATCAAATATGTTTGATCCTCCAGCTGCGTATATTCATAGTCTGAAGCTTAAAAAAATCTGAGTCTGTGACAATCATACACTAAACGATTTTCTATTAAATCTGTCAGCTCAAATCTGCAGACTGGCTCTGACTTTCGGCAATTAGTGTCAACTTCTCCAGACTGTAAATCAGGGCTAAAATGGAGACAGCAGGGACCAAGGTAGTGAAGATGTTGGGATGAGCCAGGGAGGAGCCATGCAGGGGCCCAGAGCACAGCCAGGATGAAGGCCCATGGTGGAGTCGATGGAGGAAGGAGCCATGGTGGAGAAGGCCATGACGACACCATGGGGATGAGCAATGGAGATGGAGCCGAGCAGACGGAGAGCCAGGGTGACAGCGGAGGCCTGGAGGGCTGAGGCGGAGCTCCCCGTCTCCAGCTCATGCAACTGACCCAGAAGTGCGCTGTGGAGCTGGAGCGACTGAGGAATAAGGTGGTACCAGTCGGATGGAGGGACAAGGCGAAGCCAGAGGAGTGGAATCCCGTGGTGGAGGTGCAGAATCCCTCAAAGATGGACAATAGTTCTGACTGTTTTGTTCAGTCCTCTGAGGTGCTGGCTCATGCCTCGCAGCACGCTCGAGCTCTCCAGTGGGCTCTGGCGTCCTGTCCATGCAGCGGGGTGAAGGCTGGCTGGGCTCTGGGTCGAGGGCTGTGATGGAACCGCTGCTGTGCCGGAGTACCCAGCCCAAATATTCAAGCAAAATCCTCTGTTCAGGGAGGAGGAGGAGATGCACTGCTGGCGAATCCATTTCTCTGTTGTTTCAGTCCAGTATTATGTTACGTGTTTTGCAGGATAAAGTGCATGATGCATGATAATCCAAATGATTAGTCTTTAATAATAAATATAACAGGAATGCACTGGAGATAACAGGCACCAATGTGACAAAATCACAGAAACATAACCAATACTGGACAACTAACAGAGGAAGAAACAGGGCTTAAATAACAGAAGAGTAATCAAGGAGAAAGTGGAACAGGTGTGGGAACTAATCAGTAACTATGGAAACAAACAAGGATGAGGAATATAGGCAAACAGGAACACAGTGCAAACTACATCAAAACATAATATAACCCTGACAACCCCAAACCCACCCTTCAGTGGTGCATGAGCAGACCATGCGGAAAATATACAAATGAGGTTGTACAAATTCATACAAATTTGCCATTTGGTGGACACAAAATGTGGTATAACAACCCAAAAAATTAACTTGATTTTTTTTGTTTTTTTTAGAATGAAGATTTTTATTTCATATCTAATATTATTTGTTGCATTACAGCCTCACAGTTTGGATATTTGTTTAATTTACAATTTCATTAGTAACAGCATGGGTGGCTCAGTGGTTAGCATGCCTTGCAACAAGAATACCCAAGTTGAGCCAGGAGGACTTTCTGTGTGGATGAGTTGGTGTTGCATGAGTTTCCCCCACAGTCCAAAGACATGAAGCATATGTGAATTGTACACACTAATGCTGGTTATACATTACACAATTTTAGGCCTGATGTTTGCTTGCTGACAGTTTTCTGGAGATCGCCAACACAAACCTAACTCAAAATATCTAAGTCAAATCGGTGCTTGTCTACATGAGCATCAAAGATGTGATCTGAGAGAAGCACCAATGAGAGTGAAGAAGAAGAGAGTGAGAGAAATCTTACATCATTCCCTCTATCACTTCTTGTGCATGCATTTTGTAGACAGAGTTGTCTGGGATTCTTTCTAGTAAAGTAGCGTGTAATGTGTGACCCCCAGTTACCAATCCTTTGTGTAATGTGCAAACCAGAATGCTTTTATAATAACCAAAACAGTCATGTAGTGTGAAAGAAACAGTGATCAGATGGCTCTGAAAATGTAGTGTAGTGCATAAAATTGCCTGTGTGTGTGTGTGTGTGTGTGTGTGTGTGTTATTGTGACGGATGCGCCATATATCTAATTTAGTCTAATTTGGATGCAATGTCAGAAATGTTTAATAATAATAATAATAATAATAATACTTTTTTTTATTTATATAGTGCCTTTCCAAAACCCAAGGTCACTTTACAAGTCAGGTTTAAGGAACAGAAACAGATAAACATCAAAACCAGAAGACAGAACACATAGCAAGAGCTGAGAATAATATACAGAGACCACTTACAAAGTTAGATTAGAGATTCATGAGAATGTAGATAAACATCCTTAACAGGGTACAAATTACAGACTGAGAAATGAAGAGTAATACTCAGAGAAAAAATTTGTTTTTAAGAGGTTTTTGAAGGAGAGAAGGGAGGATGCTTGACGGATGTTTTGGGGAAGAGCATTCCACAATCTGGGAGCCACAACACTGAAATCTCTAGATCCCAAAGTCACCAGACGAAACTTACGGATGACTAAGAATCCCTCACTAGAAGATCGTAACGAGCGGGCAGGAACATAAGGCATAAGTAAGTCAGATAAATATGTAGGACCAAGGTTATGGAGAGCTTTATAAGGGAGAATTAGTATCTTGTAGTTTATGTGCAAGGAAACTGGAAGCCAATGAAGGTGATTTGGATTGGATTTGGGGTAATGTGATCGCTCTTTCTTGTGAGGGTAATCTAGTGAGCTGCAGAGTTTTGAACATATTGTAGTCGTTTGATATTATTAGCTGACAGGCCATAAATAAGTGAATTACAGTATCTAGTTGAGATGTGACGACGGCATGAAGGCATTTAAGATAAGTTGATCATCTCAATTAACTTTAAATGATGTTGATCTGTATATATATATATATTTTTTTTTATTTTTTTTTTTTAAGTTTAACCCTCTAGGACTCTGTCACTTTTTGACAAATAAATTTGATATTTTAAAATTGTAAAAATCATAACTTCAATGGAATGAGATGACACTTGGTGACCTTTGTCTCATTAGCTATGTGAACACACAAACAAAAAAAAGCTCATCTGCATTTTTTGGTCTCTTGTTTCTCATTTTCCTCTTGACAATACCCCATAGATTCTCTATGGGGTTCAGGTCTGGTGAGTTTGCTGGCCAGTCAAGCACACCAACACCATGGTCATTTA
>NW_015557090.1:1175965-1177002 GCF_001515605.1 Sinocyclocheilus anshuiensis | reverse complement strand
TGGTTCATTGACGTTGTGAGGAAAAGTTTACCTGGCTGTCAAGTTCTATACAGCACATATACCGAGGGCAGCACAGTGAAACCACGGCTTTTAAGGCGAGATAACGCAATGCAAGCTGGCAGATAACAATAAAAGCAGTGTCACACACAGCCAGTGGACAACTATCAGATTATCAGTGTGTGGAGAGATACACCACTAGACTTTGCCATGGCAACAGATACATCTTCAGTAAAGACGCGCTCTCGTGCTTCATGCTCTTCGGTACGATCAAGTACATCGTCAACTGGGTCAGCAGCAGCTAAGGCGAGAGTGAGATCAGAAGCAGCAAAAACACGTCTTACCTTTGCCGAAGAGGAAGTTAATCTAAAGCTACAAAAAGCCAGAGTGGAAGCATCTATGGAAATGCTACAGCATAAGAAAGAGGCAGCTGCAGCAGTCACAGAAGCGGAGACGCTTGAAGCTGCTATTGATGAAAATGCTGAGAAACACAGTTGCAAGCTAAGTTTGAATTCTGCTCCCTTGGAAACCACACAACGCACTGAACAATATGTTATTGACCAAACCAAAGTACGAGAGACAGAACTCCAGCTGTGTGATGTCCCTGCAAAAACAGAACCAAGCCCAAGTTACAGCATTTCAGCTTCACATCTCAAACCTGAAGCCAAACCTTTCCTTTCACGACAAACCAGTGTTGCTTTCCAACCTACTGATACTACCTCACAGCAGCCATGCATCTATGAAAATGAGTATGTTCGTAAGTCATGCGAATCTGGGTTTGAGAACAACAATTAGACTCCTTTGCAACATTTCAGACTACAAAATAGCAACGGTCATCCTACTCCTCTGCCCTACCCCATATCCCCAAACTCAAATAATTGCAGTTCAAACATAAATGACTTTGTAAGATATCTTGCTCATCGTGAGCTTGTGGCAACAGGCTTACTGCAGTTTAATAACAAACCTCAGAATTACAGAGCCTGGAAACGTTCTTTTCAGACTGCAACTACTGATTTAAACCTGACTCCAAGTGAAGAGAT
>NW_015557090.1:1148486-1175812 GCF_001515605.1 Sinocyclocheilus anshuiensis | reverse complement strand
AAGGGGCTTGGCAAGGAGTCAGCAGAGCATGTCGAACAGATAAGGGCAATACACATCAACTATCCACAAGCTGGACTGGCTATGGCTTGGGACAGACTTGATCAAACATATGGCTCAACGGAAGCAATAGAAGATGCCCTGTTCAAACGAATTGACGCCTTTCCTAAAATAGCCAACCGAGAAACTCTAAACTGACAAAATTGAGCGATCTGTTAATGGAGCCTCAGTCTGCTAAGGCCGAAGGTGACTTGCCAGGTCTTGCTTTCTTAGACACTGCAAGAGGTGTCAATCCAATAGTACTGAAGCTACCGTTTCGTTTGCAAGAGAAGTGGGCATCAGTTGGTGCAGCCTACAAGCGACAAAACCATGTTCCTTATCCTCCCTTTGCCTACTTTGTAGACTTTGTTAGCCAGGAGGCAAGCATTGGAAACGATCCAAGCTTCAAATTTTTCTCTCACATAGAAATGGCTCCCAAAATAGAGAAGACAACTTGGAAGCCCAGTAAACAACGAGAAATCTCTGTACACAAGACAGCAATCTCTGTACACAAGACAGCGGTATCTTTCAGAGTTCCCAATGGTGCTGGCGAGCTTGCAAAAAATCTGATGACTGCGATAAACTGTGTCCCATTCATAGAAAACCGCATCCACTGAATAAATGCCATGCTTTTCGGGAAAAACTCATTGATGCTCGCAAGGCATTTTTAAGAGAGAATAATGTGTGCTTTAAATGCGGTGCTTCGACATCACATATTGCAAAGAACTGTAAGACTAAAGGCCAATGTTCTGAATGTAAAAGCGAAAGACACCACACGGCGCTCCACCCTAGATCTGCACCCTGGATAGAGGCAGACCCTGCTACTAAGCATGGCGGGGAGGGGGAGGAAATCTCACCTCAATCTCAAGTCACTAGCAAATGCACAGAAGTCTGTGGGGAAGATCAGAAAGACCGATCTTGCTCTAAAATATGCCTTGTAAAAGTATTTCCAACGGGCCGCAGAGACAAGGTAGTGAAGCTATATGCAATTCTGGATGAACAGAGTAACAGGTCGCTGGTTTGTTCACAGTTCTTTGAAGTGTTCAGTGACCAAAGTCCAAGTGCTCCTTACATATTGAGAACATGTGCGGGAGTAAAGGAGTCAGTTGGAAGAAGGGCCAGTGGCTAAGAAGTAGAATCTCTGGATGGAACTGTTTGCATCCCATTACCAAGCCTTATAGAATGCAATGACATTCCTAATAATAGAGATGAGATTCCAACCCCCGAGGTGGCTCGCAGTCATGCACACCTAAAGTCTGTGGCACACCTCATCCCAGAACAGGACCCACAAGTCCCAATTATGCTTTTCTTAGGTCGGGACATTATAAGAGTTCATAAAGTCCGTAAACAGGTGAATGGCCCACACAACCTGCCCTATGCACAGAAGTTGGATCTGGGATGGGTTATCGTAGGCAATGTGTGTCTAGGAAATGTTTACAAACCACTGACAATCAGAACCTTCCACACAATCACCACAGAACCAAAACGCCCAACGCTCTTTGATCCATGTCCTAATGTGTTCCATGTTAAGGAAACATACAAAGACAACCGAATAACTAACTACTCCCCAACATATTATGTGGATGAATCTTTCTGTGATGCTGACCATCTGGGATGCACCATGTTTAAGCGATCGAAAGAAGACAACCAGGTGGCTCCTTCGATTCAGGACACCTCTTTCATGAAAATCATGGATGAAGGTCTACGAAAGGATTCAAACAACAGTTGGGTAGCGCCATTACCCTTTAAAAATCCACGTCTCTCCAACAACAGGCCTCAAGCACTGAAACATCGTATGTCTCTCAAGCGCAACCTTGAAAGGAAGCCTGTAACGAGAGAACACTTCTTCAGCTTCATGGACAAGATATTTAAAAATGGCCATGCTGATTTACCTCCTACTCTGAGTGAGAGAGAAGAACAATGGTACCTGCCAACATTCAAGTTGTACCATCTGAAGAAACCTAACCAAATCAGAGTAGTTTTTGATTCTAGTGCCCAACACAATGGTATATCACTTAATGATGTGCTTTTAACAGGGCCTGACCTGAACAACACTCTGGTGGGAGTACTGATCCGCTTCAGGACAGAAGCCATTGCCTTTACTGCAGACATAGAACAGATGTTCTACTGTTTTTTGGTAAGGGAAGAAGACAGAAGCTTTCTACGTTTCCTTTGGTTCCAAGACAATGACCTTTCCAAAGAAATCGTGGATTATCGCATGAGGGTCCACATCTTTGGTAATAGCCCCTCGCCTGCAGTGGCTATACATTGTTTACATCAATCTGTTCAGATTGGCGATTTCCATGTCGACCCTGATGTCAAGCTTTTGTGATGCGCGACTTCTACGTAGATGACGGTCTGAAGTCCCTGCCTACAGTAGAAGCTGCTATATAAAAAACTCAAGATGTTCTCTCCAAATCAAATCTGAGACTACATAAATTCGCAGCAAACAACAAAGAAGTCATGGAAGCCTTTCCATCCACAGACCATGCAATTGATCTGAGAGATCTAGACTTTGAGGCAGACACGCTGCCAATGCAGCGTAGTCTTGGACTTAATTGGGACCTCCATACCGACTGTTTCCTCTTCAGTGTCTGTGATGAGGTAAAACCTTACACCCGGCGAGGTGTCCTATCCACTATCAACAGCCTCTATGATCCTCTTGGGTTTGTAGCACCAGTCACAATCCAAGGCAAGGCTATTCTGAGAGAACTTACTTCTGTGAATGGTGACTGGGATGCTCCACTGCCAAAAGAAATGGAGGAAGTTTGGACCTCATGGAGAGTTTTCTTGTCGGAGCTGTCCAGTCTTTCCATCCCTAGGGCCTATACTGAGACTTCACCATCGGCAGCTGTAAGAAGGGAATTGTGTGTTTTTTCAGATGCGTCAACCAAAGCCATCGCTGCAGTGACATATCTAAAAATCACAGATGCTGCAGGGAATAATCAGATTGGGTTTGTAATGGGGAAAGCCAAACTTGCCCCCCGCCCTGAGCACACAGTGCCAAGACTTGAACTTTGTGCGGCAGTGCTTGCCGTTGAGTTAGCAGGCTTAATTTCTGCAGAACTGGACCTTCAGCTTGATGCTATAACCTACTACTCAGACAGTAAGGTGGTTCTCGGGTACATTTGTAATGAGACCAGGCGTTTTTACGTTTATGTCAGCAACCGGGTACAACGTATCCGAAGGTCCTCCAATCCAGATCAGTGGCGATATGTGCCGACAGACCAAAACCCGGCAGATCATGCAACGCGTTTTGTTCCCGCAGCCCACTTACAGAACACCAATTGGCTAAGTGGACCAAAATTTCTGCTCATGCCAGAACCAGGTACCTCTGAGAGAACCACCAACCTTGTTGATCCAAGTGCAGACCCAGACATATGACCTCTAGTGTCCACTTTAAGCACTACAGCATTATCCAAGCAGCTTGGTTCTCAGCGATTTGCCAAATTCTCTTCTTGGAAGTCACTAACAGGTGCCATCACTCGCCTTATTCACATAGCTCATCATTTCAAGACAACTGAGAAGGGAAACAGTTATTGTAAGGGCTGGCATTACTGCAAAGCAGAATTTACAGTGGAGGAATCCAATAAAGCTTCAGCAATCATAATCCGAGTGGCACAAAAAGAAATTTACAGTGAAGAGATCAAATGTATCCAAAAGCAAGAGAGGATTCCAAAAAGTAGTACTCTTCATACTCTGGATCTATTCATTGATGCGCAAGGTCTTCTGAGAGTCGGAGGTCGTCTCCACCAATCAAGCCTTAATCAGAGTGAGAAGACTCCTTTGATAATTCCTGGCAAGCACCACATTGCCACATTGCTCATTAGACACCACCATGAGCGTATCCACCATCAAGGCCGTCACTTTACTGAACGAGATGTCCGTGCAGCCGGTTTTTGGATAGTTGGTGGAAAACGAAGGGTGAGCAGCATCATACACCAGTGTGTAACTTGCAGACGGCTCAGAGCTCCACTCAGCATCCAAAAAATGGCCAACCTTCCAGCAGATTGTCTCTCAACAGACCCTCCCTTTACCAAAGTTGGACTGGATGTGTTTGGCCCTTGGAGTGTCTCCTCACGTCGGACAAGAGGAAGTTTTTCTCACAGCAAGAGGTGGGCTGTAATTTTTACATGTATGAGCATAAGAGCTATTCATATTAAAGTTATAGAATCCCTCGACACATCCAGCTTCATCAATGCTCTTAGACATTTTTTTGCTGTACGTGGACCTGTCAAACACATTCGTTCAGACCGTGGCACAAACTTTGTCGGTGCATGTAAGGACTTAAAGATACCTTCAAACATTGACATCAAAACTGTGAAGACGTATCTGTCAGAACAAAGCTGCACTTGGACTTTTAATTCTCCACATGCTTCCCATTGCGGTGGAACATGGGAAAGAATGATTGGGCTTGCAAGAAGAATTCTTGATTCCATGTTCCTCTAGTTGAAAGACAAACTTACCCACGAGGTGCTGGTGACCTTCATGGCAGAGGTAGCAACCATTATCAATGCCAGGCCCCTTGTTCCCATGACAACAGACCCTGATGAGTCGTTCATACTTACCCCGGCAGTTCTTCTGACACAAAAGGTGAACTCTGTTGCTGCACCAGCAGGCGAGTTTGGAGTTGCAGTCCTCCTCAAGAACAGCCAAGTACCACGGAATGAATGGCCTCTAGGACTGTTAACACAGACTTTCCCTAGCCAAGATGGGAAGGTGCGTCAGGTTGAGGTCAAGGTCATCAAACCAGCAGGTTCTACCCTTTTCCTCAGGCCTGTTACAGAGATAGTGCTTCTACTTTCCCCAGATTCTAAAAATCTTAAATTACAGTAAAGAGTCATGCCATGTGACCAGTAATAAGGAAGTGAGCAAGCATGACACAGAGAGTAGCATGTTTAGTGGATCTGAAGCTATACTGTGATATTTGCATACATCTTGCATCTGTTGTAGCATCGTGGTTTCACTGTACTGCCCTCGGTATATGTGCTGTATATAACTTGACAGCCAGGTAAACTTTTCCTCACAACGTCAACAAACCTGTGGACAAGGAGCCTATGTCTTTAGAGTCTGGATGTTAGGGAAGAGTTTACCTGGCTGTCAAGTTATATACAGCACATATACCGTAGATCTTTGAGTTCAGCTCATGAAAAATGGGGGCAAAAACAAAAGTTTTGCGTTTATAATTTTGTTCAGTGTATATTTCACACTTGGCTCCTTCGTGGTCAAAAATGACCAACATAGGAAATGAATTGGAAATACGGAAAAATATGAAAACAGATAATCTTTTGGTGGTGCAAACTACAAATCAGCCACTGTGCAGAAAAAAGTGCACAGCCATCAAGGGGTGACATTCTAAAATCTCAAGAGTGCAAAATAGACACCCACCCACACACACAGAAATGAACAGGTAAGACTGCAACAAATTTTGAGAATCCCTTACATAAAAAAACAAATGAACTTCACATGTGCAATCACATGTTAAAATCACATGTGAAATAAGTGACACGCATGAAACACACATGAAAATGTGGTTTTGGAACATTTTTATGGTGTAAATGTGTGAAATCCATGTGATCATACGTGAAAAAATGTGGACACATGTGGACAATATTTACACCATGAAAATGTTCCAAAACCACATGTTTCATGTGTGTTTCATATATGTTTCGCATGAGTTTCACGTGTTTCACATATTTCACATGTGATTTTAACGTGATTGCACGTGAAGTTCATGTGGTTTTTCTGTATATGTGAAATAAAATCAATAAATGAAAGAAAAAAATACAAAAGAGGCTCTGTTGTATAATATTTAAAATTATATTTAGTATTATTACATTTTTATTCCTATTTTTTCTAATCTATTGTTTGGTAAAGAGTGTTTGCAGTTATGTTAGTTTATTATGTGTTTACTGTTAAATCATAAATCCTGTTGCCTTCTGAAATTTTCTTAGAATGTATTGAATGTTTGAATAAAGTGTTTGTATACAGTGTTTTAATTATAGCTAACCGTTCCTTATTTTGTTAGATATTTAATTATCGACTACTGAGTAACAGAAATGCTTTATGTGTTCCCTAACAAAATTGTAATGTTTTATTGTAATCATATTGCAAAACCTGATACTTCTCTAACCACAAAATCTAAACTTTGACAAGTAGTAGTTGTCTAGAATGTCTAAATATATATATAAATGCAAAATCTAATAAAATTAAGAAATTATGTATAAAAAACAAGGGGAATCCAAAAGACTCTCTATATTGTATATTTATATAGGGAGCTAAACAGGAGGTTACACAACATTACACAAGTTTTTTTTTTTTTTTTAACCCCACCAGATGGCACAATTCTCACTTCTGGACCTTTTGTCTGGAAAAAAAAAAAGGGACAAATCTGTAGACAAAACGGGGAATGCCATGAGCATGACTGGTGTCTGAAGGATGTGTGAAAACACTTCCGAATCATTGGACCACGCAGCCCATGACGTCAGCATTACAGGCACCGGAGTATGCCTGTAATGCACGTTTTCAGATTTTTTGTCTTCAGGATTTGTTTGTTTGTTCAGAGTGTTTGAAGCACTATGGAGATCAAAAAGTCGAGTGAGAATTTTAGGAAATGTGTGCCTCCATGTCAGAGATATTTGACACCTGAAGACACACATGACCTTTGCGTTATGTGTCTCGGCAAGGAGCAATGCTCATTCAGTGCCCGAGGGTACTCATTGCGCTAAATTTCCAATGAGGAAGCTTCGCTCTCGCTTGTCCCTATTCTCGCAGGATGTTCACCTACTGCCGAGGCACAGCAGAAACTCAGGTTGTGGGGTTCGCAGGTCAAGCTTGCGGAGAAGCTTGAAAGGGAACTGGATCTCTCAAGAGCTTTGACCACGAACTCGAGCGATTGGCGGGATCCGGATACTATTTCTCTTAGTTCTTTGGATCCTGTGGATAGCACCTTGCACCTTGCCTGATCTGGTCTGGGAGTGCAAGCAGTGCAAGAAGCAGAAACCTGCTTGTGGCAGACTGAACGAGCGTTATTTGTACGGCCTTAATCGTCCTTCCCCCAAGAGCCTTCCATTTCTCTCCAATCTCCATGCTTAGCTTTAGAGATCATGGGTGAAACCATATTCTGCTCGACTGCATCCTTTCCAAAATGTGGATTATGCTAATGTGGAGGGATTAGCTGAGTGTGGATATGTGAGGATACCCCCAGTGGAAGAGACGCTTGCGGGCTATCTCTCCCAGGGCAAGTCATCTTCATTGAAGGCTCCTGTCCTGCCATCCAGGCTGCTTCAGACCACCTTGCATCTAAATGGTATGGCGTATGAGGCAGCGGGTCATGCTGGGGGGCTTTGCACACTATGGCGGTGCTGCAAGCCTACCAGGCAGATCTGCTTAAGGATTTGGATGAAGGTAAGGGTTTGACTCCTGCGGCGCAACTCTTAGACAGAGTGGTGATTGACAGGATTGACAGGAAGCATTGTGACCAGCGGTCTGACGTCTCTCCTTGATGTCGCTCTTGAGTCTCCCCACCTGCAAACCACCTGCTGACGCTCTGGTCTCTCCTCCTTGTGCTGTGAGCGGGGTTGAGCTGCCTCCCTGCCTTAGGGTTTCAAAGTAGGCAGTTCTCCTTTTTATATGTGGGAGGTCTTCCCTGATCTCAGAGTATTTCCAAGCAGGTGGTCCCCCGAACTCCCCATACTTTGAGCTGTCTCCCCTACATCAGGATTTTAAGCAGATGGCCCATTGTTTCTAGATACATAACTGTTTGAGGACAGTTATGTCCACATCTTGACTGAATGGGATGTCCCTCCATTATACTATTTTGGCTGGGTTTCCCCATGTCATTTATTCAGCTTTGTTGGCGTGCCCCCTTTAAATCGGTGCATGTTTGTCTTTCTTTGGTGCTCTCTCACCAGGTGGTCAGGCATGCACCAAGGCATAGCGTAGTGGGTATATTGGTCCCATTGTGTCCCCTAGAAGACGCAGTGTGATGCTCCCCAGAAGGGGAACGTCTCGGGTTACACATGTAACCATGGTTTCACGAGAGGGAACAAGACACTGCATCCCCTTCCCACGCCTTGGGCTTGCCTGTCCTTCAGACAAAGAAGTTGATTAAATGAATTACAGGCGCCCTTTTATACTCCGGGCACTCCACTAATGATGTCACAGGCTGCGTGGTCCAATGATTTGGAAGTGTTTTCACACATACTTCAGACACCGGTCATGCTGATGGCATTCCTCATTGTGTCCCCTAGGGGACGCAGTGTCTCGTTTCCTCTCATGGTTACATGCGTAGCACAAGACGTTTTAAATGCCTTCACTCTAATTTAATGTGAAATACTGCATTTATTAAAAAATAAATAAATAATAAAAAATGTATGGTAACACTTTACAATAAGATTAATTAGTTAACATTAGTTAACTACTTTAGTTAACATGAACTAAGCATGAGCAATACTTCTACAGCATTCCAGGAACTGCGGCACAGCATCCACATCACCTAAACAGCCATGCTGCACAGAGATAAGCGACACTCTACTCTCCAATGAAAATTAACTTTCCGGACTTGATGCAAGGATTGCGCTAATATAAGTAATACATAAGGAATTCCAGGAACTGCGGCACAGCTTATAATTCAGCCAAGAACAGATAGACACTCTTACCAAAGAAAATGTTTTTTAAAGGACTCAGTTCACACTCTTACCGCTATTATCATAAACATTTCAATTGATAATAGCCCAGTTACAATTGGTAATCTATATGGCCCAAACACAGATGACCCAGCTTTTTTCAAACCTTATTTTCCTCCATTTCAAATCTTTCTAACGGTCCAGTCATAATTGCGGGTGATTTCAATACAGTTCTCAGCCCAGCAATAGATAGATGTGTCGTAATGTGTCCCGTGGTGATCAAGGGGAGGTGGTAGATAGGCTCAGAACTCAGATATCATCCCAAGAGGACTTTTATTAAATGCCAGTGGATAAGTAGGGGTGTACATATTCACAGTAAGTGTAAAAAAAAATACAAACAAAATTACGAAACTAAACCAAAAAATATTTACAAAAAAACTTAGCACCCGTCATCACACACCCCACCCCTTAAGCCCATCACTCATCATAGTGATGGGACAAAAAGTCCGCTACAACATTCTGAGCTCCAGCCCTGTATTTAACTTGAAATTTAAAAGGTTGCAGTGAAAGGAACAAGCGGGTAATGCAGGCATTGCTGTCTTTCATCCTGTGGAGCCATTGTAAGGCACGATGATCAGTCTCTAAGGTAAAGTCTTTACCAATGAGATACCAAAGTATCTAACGCCTACTTGATAGCCAGTGCCTCTTTCTCTACAGTAGAATACCTAACCTCACGGGGGAACAATTTCCGACTAATATACTGCACCGGCCTTCGATTTTCGCTGTCCACTTGCAACAGGACGGCTCCTAGACCTGCTCCTGATTCATCCGTTTGCACTGTGAAAAAAAGGTCAAAATTGGGGCTTTGCAACACTGGCCACTGACACAAACAGTCCTTGAGATCTTGAAAGGCCGCCTCACACTCAGGTGACCACATAACCTTTTGGGGGCTGCACTTCTGAGTGAGGTCTGTGAGTACTGCAGCTCGGGTGGAAAAATTGGGAATAAAACGTCTGTACCAGCCTACCAGACCTAAAAAGGACCTCACCCGCTTTTTGGTTGTTGGAGGTTGGAGCTGCAAAGTCCTCAGTACATCTCAGTACAAAGTCCATAGTCCTCTGAAAAGTGGCTGCGGCCCCATGAAGACCAAACGGCATAACCGTAAAATGATAGAGCCCACTTGGGACCCTAAAAGCAGTCAGCTCCTTGGAAGTGTCAGTCAAAGGAATCTGCCAATACCCCTTACATAAGTTCAGTGTGCTCAGATATTTGGCTTTTCCCAAACGCTCTACAAGTTCATCAACCCTTGGCATGGGTTAAGGGTCAAAGGCAGAAATAGCATTCAGCTTGGAGAAATCTACACAAAATATTAATGTGCCATATTTTTTCGGCACTAAGACGACTGGACTGCACCACTCGCTCCTCGATGGCTCGATCACCCCCATTTCCAGCATTACCTTTACTTCATTCTTTAACTCTGGGATGAGCCTTGCAGGAACCCTACAGCAGGTCTGTCGAACTAAACCAGGTGATAGAAGGCAGATGTCATGCTGCATTACCTCTGTTCTACCTGGTCTGTCGCTGAAAAGGCCCTCTGGGACCCGTGATTGAAGGTTTTCCTGCAGCTCTGATGTCAGATGACTCAACTCAGGAAAGACAGGAGAATTCATAGCTGTCGGGAAGTATTGCTCGTTGGATTCTTCCTCCTCGTCGATTTTCCATGCAAACAGCTGGTCTGACAGTGGCCCTGATCTATCCTGCCAGGGTTTCAGCAAGTTGATGTGAAAAACGTGATTCTTTTTCCGTCGGTCAGGCAGGTATAGTTCATAATTGACAGGACCCACCTTCCTCAGTTTCTCATAAGGGCCCTGCCACTTGGCGAGCAGTCCACTGTCTGACGTCGGAAGTAGAAATAACACTTTTTGGCCAGGGGTCAAAGTTCTTTTCCTGGACGACTGGTCATACCATGACTTCTGTTGTTGCTGGGACTTGGGCATATTGGTGTGAACCAGTTCTGCCATAGAGTCCATTTTTTCTCTAATTCTCAAGACGTATGAAACAACATTCACCTGTTCTCTTGGTTTGTCTCCCTCCCAGGCCTCTTTCAGAATGTCCAGCGGTCCACGCACCTTGGGACCGTAGAGCAATTTGAATGGAGAGTAACCTGTTGAGGCTTGAGGAACCTCTCGATAGGCAAAGAGAAGGTTTGGCAACCACTGATCCCAGTCTGAGCCTGCTTCAGATACGAACTTGTGGAGCATTTCCTTTAAGGTTTGATTGAACCGTTCAACCATGCCATCAGTCTGGGGGTGGTACGGAGTGGTCTTAATGGCCCTTATACCTAACAGTGAATAGACTTCTCTGATCTGTCTGGAAGTGAAATTTGTGCCTTGATCTGTAAGGATTTCTGTAGGTATCCCTACCCGTGAAAACAACTGCACAAGCACATTCACAGTTTGCCTGGTATTAATCTTTTTAAGAGAAAAGGCTTCAGGGTATCTTGCAGCATAATCGCACACAACCAAAATGTAACGATTCCCTGACCTACTTCTCTCTAAAGGAACTACTATGTCCATAGCTACTCTTGTGAAGGGTACATCAATTATAGGTAGGCTGACCAGGGGTGCTCTGTCACCCTTCTTAACAGGGGCTGTTAACTGGCACTCTGGGCATGACTTACAATAGTCAATCACATCCATGTACAATCGGGGCCCGTAAAATCTGCTTGAAATTCTTGCAAGCGTTTCTGTTGCCCTAAGTGCCCTGACCAAGGAATGGAATGGCCCAAATGCAACACTTTAGGCCTGATTGACTCTGGAATAACTAGCTGATCACCACTATCCGTTTGTCGGTACAACATGTTATCCTTCACCACAAACCGTTCTTTGTCTTGAAATCTATTTCCAGAATGTGAACTACCAGCTTTCTGAAATAGACCTTCAAGTGTAACATCCTGCTTCTGCAATTTAGCCATATTATGAGGTATGTCATACAAGTCGTCCCTGTCTGGTTCAGGGGAGTTGCTCTGCAATAACTGTTCCCCTGACTTTTTACTTTCTTTTCTCCTTTCTGGACATTTTACCTTTGGGCTATTCCCGCACAAGGTAACAAGTTAAGAGTTGCTAAGAGTAACTACCTGTCTTGCCTTTGCTCTCGTAACTGCTCTGACATCAGCTACACCAGTTTGTCTTTGCAGTAAGTCAACCAGTACAGGCACATCCCTACCCAAAAAAACTGCATAAGGGGCTTTGTCCACAATGCCTACTGTCAAAAGGTAGGCTTGTCCCTCAACCTCCATCTTCAAATCAACAGTAGCATACTCTCTTTCGTCTCCATGGACACAACGTACCCTTAGTTTGCCTTGACTGGACATCTGTAGATCTCTAACACACTTCTCTCTCACGAGCATCTGACTAGATCCAGTATCTACCAAAGCCATGAACTGCTTTCCTCCTATCTTCACCGGGAACACTGTGTCTACATTCTGACCTGCTTCACCTAGTATTTGAGATGGTCTGGGGACATAACAAAGACAAGCATTACTGACTCTTTGTAATGTACATTCTGCCTTCTTATGCCCTGCTTGGCCACATCCATGACAGTTAATCACTGACTTCTCTTTGTGTTGACTTTCTGACTGTTGATAGCTTTTAGGGTAAGATTTGGATTGGGGAGTCTGTGAACTATAGCCTTTAGTGCTGCTATAAGGTTGACCACTACCAAACCCCCTTCCAGACTTACCAGTCGCACTGTAGGTGCCGCCTTGACTGTGACCCAGTTGGTAAGTTGAACGTCTAGCAGCAATGAATGTCTCAGCCAGCTCAGCTGCTTGTCCTGAAGAGGTGGGGTTGTGCTCACAAATCCAAGTTATGATTTCAGGGTTGATCACTGCCAGAAACTGTTCCAGAACAATAATGTCTCCTATTTCCTTCTTAGTCCGATGCCTGGGTTTTATCCATTTGTCATAAAGATCTTTCAATCTTGCCTGCAGCTCTTTGGGAGTCTCCCCTTGTCGTAGGGCCTTTGCTCTAAAGCGCCGCCTGTAGGTCTCTGCATTAATCTCAAACTTGACCAAGATTGCTTCTTTCACTCTAGCATACTCAAAAGTGTCATCAAGCTCCATGGCAACAAAAGCTGCTCTTGGTGTGCTTGTCAGCAGTGGCACTATTTATTTTATTTATTTATTTAGTCATTTAGCAGACGCTTTTATCCAAAGCGACTTACAAATGAGGAAAACAGAAGCAATCAATTGTAGTATTAAAACAACTAAAAGCAGATCCAAAACTAAAAGCTAAAACTTTATAAATACTACCTATACACATTTTAAAAATAAAGAGATTAAATAAAAATGACAAATGCATACAACAAAACTCCAAAACTTAACATTTAAATGAAAAACAAAAAATAAAGCCAAAAACAATTAAAAATACCAAAGAACAAAAGGTATAAGAGCACAGCAATGACTCCAACATAACACCAAGCCAAACACCAAAAAAACAACTACATATGTGTATGTACAACCACACACACACACATACACACTGTACATGTACATACACATCCATAAATGCAACATATATATTATTTCATTTCCATCCAGCCTGCCGAAGCACTAAAACAACTCAAATCAAATAAAACTAAAAACCCAATAAAATACATATACAGACATAATAAATTCAGACATAATGTAAGTAAAATCAAAATAAATAACAAATACAAATAATACAAATCAAATGACAGTAGTCCATCAGTAATCCCAAAAAAACAACACTGCCAAACCTACATGCCAAAAAACAACAACCCACTTACACATAGCAAGAAATGGTCACAAAAACCGAAACAGAAGTGAAACAAGCAATAGGAAAGAGGAGAAATAAAAAGCGATACTTATTATCTATAAGTATATAAGGCACTAGATGCAACACCCAGTCCTCAGTTGGCCATCTACAGGCTTGAGTTGTCAAATAGTGCTCGATGTCGTCATCCTCTTGAAGAGGTAACATCTCTGGGCCTTGCCAGCCCATCCATTGCGGTGGAGCAACTCCTTGCCTGGTCACAGGTGGTGCTATCTCTTGATCCCCTTCTTCGCTACTCCGCCTTCTGTGGAGAATACGTGTGGGAAAGGTTGCGTTGTGTAAGGAAGTCGAAGGGGAAAAGGCCTGCTCTACCACACCTCCCATGGTTTGCCACTCCCGCCTCTCTCTTTGCACCTCTGTCTGCAACTGCCCGAACTGATGTTGAAGAGTACGCCACTTGTGTTCTTGACGCTGCACTTCCTTTTCTAGAAGAAACTCTCTGGTATGCTGTGACTGCGTGCTCTCCAACGTCTTTTTGAGCTGATCCATTTTCTCCCCCATTGGGTCTGCCATCATTTAAGTTTTTGCCCCAGACCCTGTACCTTCTTGGTCAGGCCTTGACTCACCACTATCTTCATCTTCCTCCACTGTTCTCTGAAAAGTCTGTTTCTTGGGTGGCATGTTGACATTTTACTGAAGCCTTCTACTCCACTGGATCCCACCGCTGCTACCATTTGTCATAACGTGTCCCGTGGTGATCAAGGGGAGATGGTAGATAGGCTCAGAACTCAGATATCATCCAAAGAGGACTTTTATTAAATGCCAGTGGAGAAGTAGGGGTGTACATATTCACAGTAAGTGTACAAAAAAAATTCAAACAAAATTACGAAACTAAACAAAAAAAATATAAGTGTACAAAAAAAAATCAAACAAAATTACGAAACTAAACAAAAAAAATATTTACAAAAAAAAAAAATAAAATAGACACTTAACTCAGTGCCCACTTAGACATAAAATCGACCAAAGAAAACAAATTGCTACAGGCAGCAAAATCTACATAGACACTTTAAGCAGTATGCCCCCAACTTTTTTTCTTCTAAGGTTCAGTTTAGACTGGCTTATATACACAGGCTCATTACACACAAGACCATACCAACTGCAGGGGCATCAATACCAGAAACCTTTGAAGCATAATCACAAGATCATTTAACCATTTAGACCATTACACTTCAAAAATACATAAAATAAAAGCATAAATGCAATTCTTCATCATAAGCAAAATGTAAACAACACCATGAGACATCTCTTCATGTCTACATCACCAAGGGTTAAGTCCCCTCCCTATTAGTAGAAATGGTTTAACCCAACACAAGAAAAAGGGAAGCTGTAATCCCGCCTCCTCTTTTGAGGAGTCACAGCACCAGGATATGGTGAGTACACAGCATGCAATGTAACAGTTTGCAATGTGGAGATAAATACAGACTTGAAATAATAAATAACACATAACTACAACTTGTCTCTGTGTGGTCAATGGGAAAAAAATATCATAGGGGAACTTTGGTAGACATAACACGATGCGTTGTCCACTGATATGTACACCTATCTGCAATCAACACAACCCGCATGATATCTTAAACTGTATTATAAATAAACATTAAAGGATAATGAACTAGATCAAACATAGTTATATTTTAAACGTCATAAACTGCAACATACTCAAATGTAAAGAGACATAAAACAGTTGTTTGTACAAACTTCACATGCTCCCGCTATCGTGGTAGTGATGACGTCACCCTAGCACCTGTCATCACAAGATGTAATAGCTCAGTTAATAAACACATTTTGCAATCTGCAGAAACCATAAATCAGTTCATGAGTGATTTTTGTCTTGGCGATAGCTGGCGACTACTGCACCCAAATGCTAAAAAATACGTATTTTTCTCACCAGTCCATCACTCACATTCCCGTATTGATTTCTTCCTCACCAGTAATTCTATCATATCAAATATTTATGAATCAAAGATTCATCCAATAGTTATCAGTTACCATGCTCCAGTAACATTAAAATGGAATAGGAGTAAACCACAGAAACCTTCTACTAGATGGTGTTTTAACATATCTCTTCTGAAAGACCCAGATTTTGATAGTTATTTTAAAAGAGAGTGGGCATGATTTCTAGAAATTAAAGACACCTCCGAATCATCGCCGTCTCTTCTGTGGAAAACAGGAAAAGCAGTATTAAGAGGTAAAATAATGTCATACTCCGTTTATGAAAAAAAAAAAAAAGCAGAATTGGAACAAAAAATCAAACAACTTCAAGACATCAATAAATAATCCAACAGAAGAAACGCAAAACAAATTAAGAGAATACACATTCAAACTAAATGCAATAATCAACAATCAAACTCAATTGTTGATTCATAGGCTCAGACAAGAAGAATTTCATCATAGTAACAAATCTGGTAAATATTTGGCAAATCAAATCAAACGAAACAAGGAAAAGGCAACAATTTCAGTTATTACGGACTCCGCAGGGAAATCCACCAACTCATCAGAAGAAATCAACCAAATCTTTCAAAATTTATACAGTACAGTACATTATACTCATCAGAAAAAGACCCAAATCAGAATGCCATCAACTCATTTCTCATCACTATCAATCTGCCACAACTCAGTGAACACCAAAGAAACAGCTTCACACATTACACAACATGAACTTCTTACAGCCCAACAACTCATGCCGAATAATGAAGCACCAGGTCCTGATGGATTCCCTGCTGAGTTCTACAAACACTTTTGGTCCACTTTATCAACACTAGGAGATATTCATTAACTGGATTAAAACGCTGTATTAATCACCTTCAGCCACAATCATCACCAATGGACTAACATAACATAGCTTTACACTGCACCGGGGGACTAGACAAGGATGCCCACTCTCTCCCTCATTATTCACCATTTTTATTGAACCATTGGAAGCAGCCATCTGGCAAAATATCTACAATAAAGGAATTCAAACACTAAATATACACAAAATCAGTCTTTACGCAAATGACTTATTACTGTATCTACAAGACCCCACATCATCATTACAAGAAATGATTAAACACATTAATTCATTCTCTATTATTTCTGAAAATTCAGTCAACTGGAGTAAATCTTCTATTCTTTCATTACATTCCAACAGCTTGAATGTGACATCCCAGACACCACCAATTACATTACATATTTAGGCATTAATGTTTCCCCCAGGCTGTCAGAGCTGTTTAGTCTGAATTTAACCCTGTTACTCAAAACAATAAACAATGATTTTCAACGCTGGATGAACTTACCACTATCCATTATGGGCAGAATATCAGTAATTAAAATGATTATACTGTACTCCTTAAACTAAACTATTTATTCTCAATGATTCCAACCCAAGCCACCTTCACCTGGTTTAAATCTTTAGACTCAATCATTACCAAATTTTATTGGAAAAATAAGACCCCAAGAATTAAATTAACTACTTTACAGAATCAAAAACACAAGGAGGACTGGAAGCACCACATTTTTACCACTACTTTCTGGCCAATGAGCTTCAAAATATATACAAATGGATTCATCCAAACCCATCAGAAAACGCATGGCTAGATATTGAGCAAACAATTTGTAATGATATTCACATTTCAAATTTACCATTCTACAGTCAGACACTAAAATAAAAATAAAAACATTCCTGTTTTAAAACACTAATGATAGCAGCAGCTCTGACAGCCTGGTGGAAATTTCACCAAATCACAAACACTCCTCTTGCACCATCTCAATACACCCCCATTTGGAATAACCCAGATTTTACAATTAATAAGACACATTGGGAGCAATAGTTTTTTGGAATATCTACAAATCAATTAATCTATCCAATAAAAAATCAACACCTGGACCATTAACGTAAGACCTTTCACTTTTAATCTCAGAGTTAATTAATATATCCTTCTAAAAAAAAATACTTTCCAAAATATACAGAATAATATTAAAATCAGACAACACATTAAATGTACCAAACACTAAATGGGAATCAGACTTATCTATTGCTCCAGATTCCGATTTCTGGACACAAATCTGCAAAAATATCTTCATGACAAAAAATGCCAACCTGCAACTTATACAGTATAAGGTACTTCCCAGATTGCACTTAACTGGACAGAAATAGTTTAAAATGGGATTCACTTCAGAAACATGTTCACATTGCACCCAAAATAATCCAGACACATATGCTCACGCTCTTTGGTATTGCACCCCAATTAAAAAATTCTGGGAAAATGTCACTGAATCACTATCTGTAACTATGGGATGTCACATCCCAATGTCTCCATCCCTTTGTTTGCAACAGTAGGTGACATATCCATAATCAATTTAGACAATAAAAATAGTCAGTTACTCCGGCGCTAGCTATTGCCAAGAAAACTATCCTCATGAACTGGAAATCAAGAAATTCCGTACATATTGCATCCTGGATGAATTTACAAATTGATTACATCTCGATGGAAAGTCTATCCAGTTCTGTTCATAATAATACAGCAGAATTACACCCCTTCTGGTCATCTCTCATTACCCTCCAGCAGTCATAAATCTGTTCACCCTCTCTGCCTGAGACCAACCACAGCAACGCATCTCCACCTACACTATTATTTGTATTTGAATATTAATATTTGATAGTTTTGGGGAGGGGGGAAGGACAACTCTAAGAAAAGGTAACAACATTAATAATAATTTAATCTATGTATACTCATGTTTAACCTTTTTTATTCTTTTTTAAATTTTATTATATTTATTACTATTATTATTATTTAATTAATTAATTAATTTATTTGGCCTCTGGTCCCTAGTAGGCTGTGACATACCGGTCCATATCTGGGGTGGTGGAGCCAAAATATGTGTGGGTGGATGTGGAGTCTGGGGTGGTGGAGCCAAAATATGGGTAGGTGGATGTGGTGTGGGGCTTGTGCCTCCCCGCTGTCTCCCTGAGCTCTTTCTTCCGGGATATCTTGTCTTGGCTGGTTATGATTTGCATGCCTCGATTTTTTAATCCATCACATATTAGCTGAAATACATACACGCCTATTAAAAACACCTGTTGCCCCGCTGCATCTTACCTTGGCACCCGTTATGGCGTGACATGGGCTGGGGATAAAATGATGGTGTGTTGTAGCCATGGAGGGATCAGAGGCAACCGTAATGATTTATTACTATTATTATTAATATTATTATTATTATTTGCCCTTTTCCTTTTCCTCCACCTCTTCCCAATCTTAATGAAATCTTTATTATTACTATTATTATTATTATTATTATTATTATCATCATCATCATTATCATCATCATTGTTGTTGCTATAGTTATTATTGTCATTATTACTTATATTTGTTGTCTCCTATTTTCTTTTTCTTTTTTTGATGCTTTCTCCCCCACATCTAGATACAATGACACACACACACACACACACACACACACACACACACACACACACACACACATAAATACACATGAGTTATCAGAATGGTCTTGTAATGTTGGTTTTCACTATATATGTCTGTTTGTCCAAGTGATTCTGTATGTGGCACATGTAAATATTGTCACATTCTTTATTTGCATAATAAAAAACAAAAACAAAAAAACATTAACAAAGATTAATACATACTGTAATAAATGTATTGTTCATTGTTTGTTCGTGTTAGTTAATACATTAACTAACATTAACTAATGGAACCTTATTGTAAAGTGTTACGAAAAGTTTCATTTCAAAGCTTTCGTTCACTTTTGACCGCAAAGGAGTCAAGTGTGACCCATAAACGAAGAGGGCCAGAGAAGAGACCTTTTTAAAAGACAGGCATGAGGGTTCATGTTAAGATCAGGGCTAACAGCTGAAAGTAGGCAAAATGATGTAATTCATATGGGTTCTCATATGGCCTAATTTGACTTTGAAAAACATGGTCGTTAACGGTCATTAATTATGTTTTCACTCTCACTTATTTCCCTACTCCTTATACCCTGAAGGCTTCTTTGTCCTGAGCTGCTCTCAGTGGGATCACTGAACAGATAATTATCTTGTAATGATAACACTTTAATTAAACCCCACTGACCATACAATTACAGATGCAATCTGTCTGATAATGGCTTTAACTGACCTCTTAAAAAAGAAAAATAGTTTAATCTATGATGAAAATAGTTTATCATTCAAGACAAAACTCGGTTGCACTTTATTTTACAGTACGTGTACATACAAGTTGTATCCCCCAATTGTAAGTCGCTTTGGATAAAAGCATCTGCTAAATGACTAAATGTAAATGTAAATGTAATACAAGTACTTACAGTGCACCTACAGTGTACTTACCTAAGAAAGTACTGGTAATATAAGGTAACTACATGGGGTAGGGGTAGGTTCAGTGTTAGTACCTAGTTATTGTAATTACTATAATAAATAGATAGTACGTACATAAGAAACAGGACTGTAATAAAGTGCTACCCAAAACTCTCTATTCTCTTTCAAATGGCTCACAAGGTTATCAAACACTGGGCACATATTATACAGTGTGCTTTATTAAAAACAATATTACCTTGACATCTTACTATTTGAGAGAGTTTTTTATTAGAGCAACCTCTTTAAGTTTTGAATTTTACAATGTAATACTATGGTAATAAAGGTAGCTTAACTTGCAAATTTTAACAAGTGACCTCCATTGCCTGGACAAGGTTTTTGTACTTCCTGTCATATACCTTCCAGCCTTCCTAATGTGGTTTACATAAAATGAACTCAAAATTCACTTTTGTCAGTTTAAATGTCTTTAATCTAGTGCTAATGCCAATTTACAATTTCATATATTCGGACCATTTGTTTTAAAAATACGGTGAAATATTCAAAACAGGCTGGTCATATTACACACTTTCAAATGCATATCTGAATAATATTTCATTGTCTTTTGGAAGACTTAAGAAGTTTAGCAATTTAGCTAGCAATTATAGGCCAGTAAAGCTAATTTGAAAGCTAACAATTAACCAAATGAATTTCTCCCTGACATTTCCCTGAATTCATTTACTAGCCTCTAACTGTTTGCAAACTGGAATTTGATTTATTATTTACTAATTCACACTGCTCCAACAGACGGCGACAAATGGCAACTGACACGATCATCGAGTTTTGTCTGATCAGTGTGTAAACACTGTTGGCGCTGACGTTGGTCAGTGCTTGTTTTCACGGACTGAAAATCAGCGTTTGTCGGGTCTTGGAATGTCTGAGAAGTGACATACTGTACTCGGATGGCTGTTGGCGTTGATCTGTGTCTGTCAGTCTGTCAGAGTCACTTTTTGTACACGTTAAAAAATTGACAGGAATTGACAGGGTTAAAGAGTATTATTTTACAATATATTACTGTAGTCAGAAATTTTCTGTGAAATCAATGCATGCTGGGTCATTTTCTTACAAATGACTGTGAATGAACAGCAGAATGATGCTAACATCACAGTAATTTACTGCTCTTATTTTACTGTAAATTCCCATAATAAGATTGTCTTTAACTGTACCACTTTGAGATATATAGATGTTTACTACTGTAATTGTTTTGAAGTCACCATAATGGTGATTGGTGATTCCATTTGTTTGGGCTCTTTGACCTTGCATATTCATATTCAAATTCATTATCTAGTCATATCGGAAGTGTAATCAATGAAGACATTTGTTAAAATGATGATAAGCTAGAATTTGAAATAATCTAATTGGCTGATTTCAAGATAGTTGAACTATTCTTAGCATGAACTTGAAGATTTTATTAAGCATGACGATTAATCAATAACTTATTTTTATATTCATAACTGTTTGTGGATGGATCTTTCACAATAGTGAAGCAACTGCTGAGAAACGTCTTTGAAAGATATGACATCAATACTGGACATAGAAAACATGGTAACTCTTAACAAATAAAAACAACACTTACAACATAAACCAGCATTACAAAATAAACAAATAACACAACCTGCTAAAAGTGAACCAAAAACACGTTCAATAGCACAAATAAAACCAACAAGAATTAAAAAATCTACAGGATGATCTATTCATGCTCCATTGCATGCTGGGTGCCTTCAGAGTACATATGCACTGTAGAAACACAGTGTGATGCTGTTTGTTTACAAGAAATGTATGAGAGTGCAGTTAAATACAAGAGAAGTCCCACTGTGAAAGTAATGCGATTATTAACCTGAATATACTGTAATTTCACACTACAATTTTTAACGGTGTAGGTCAAACATCATTCATTGATATGGTAGCAAATACAAATCTTTTTAGTGCACCACCAAATGATGTAACTCAAAACATGTAATTAACACGTTGTTAGCTTGTTTGCACTCCTAATATGTTCCCTTGACCATTTCAGGAAAGTATCTTGACCACCACATCTCCCGGTGGGCTAAGATAAATGGACCTTCAGGTTTAATTAGCCATTTTAAGCACAGTTAAGTCCCTCTGGTCATAAGGTCAAAAGACCAGTCCCAGTGAGGCTTATGACTGATGATTTAGATGAACAATATTGCATCATTATATAGATGATGACTCTGACACTGATATGTAAACCATTGTGTATAATTTTATTTATTTACTATTATTATTATTATTTCTCAGTTTTCTTTAAATGCAAATGATTGCATAATTATTAAAAAAAACGTAGTTCTTCAAAGGACAAGTAATACCATAGATCAATGTACTATAGATCTACTATAGACAAAATGATGTAACTCGGTCTTTATCTTGATTTTTCTTATTGGTCAATGTCCAGACTACACACTTGAATCATTAGTAAACCCTGCATTTATAATAATAAAATATATTTAATGTTTTCTAATACTCTTTTGCATATCCATATTGCATTCATATGCACTCATGTGTAAAGCATTCTTACAATGTAATTATACAATTAAGTAATGAGTAATATTAATTAACAACATGTGCTTAGGGTTAGAGTTAGGATTAGGGTTTGGTTTCAAACTAGTTGTATATAATTTTGCTTAATTTACTGGTACATGTAACGTAAGAAGGACACTGTAAAATAAAATGTTACCAAATATTTCAATTAAATTCTAGTTGGGTGTTAATTTACAGGATGGCATGTGAATGACAGTCAAGTGATAGTTTTGTAAGTCCTTGAGAAAAGAAACAAAGTGTGAACGTGTTGTCCCAAGGTCAGGGGGTAACATTTGTAGATCGAATAAAGAAGAAAGTTGATGGCCATAGCAAAGACTTACAGAAATCCTACAGACTAAGAGAAAACCATTTGTGACTTACTAGAACTTCCACGAATGATGCTGGTGATTCCCAGTTATGCTAGTCAGGCCTGACAGGTTGGCGTGGTCATAGCCAGGACTTTTGCAGGTTTCCTTTGTGTAATTTTTTGCTTTGATAGCTCCATGCAAGCAAATGTACTAATCCTGCATGTTCAGGTATACAATGCATAAAGATGGAATATTAAAATAAGAATAGTTTTAAGGTTTTCAACCTTACATTTTTTTATTAAATGTAATTTAAATGTTAAATGTTCAAATTTTAACTGGTGACATATAACATATAACAAGTTATTTGTGCATATTGTTACAGCTGTACTTATAGCAAAACAATAATAATAGTAAATATATAAATAAAAAAGGAAAGAAAGAAAGATTCAAAGACAGTAAAGTACTAGCACATACCACATGCCAGAAAAATAATTAAGTAACAATAAGGAAATGTGCCATAAGTATTTTCTTGAATTTTAGAGTTGAAATTGTTGCAAAACATCAAGCAGATATTTAGTTTTATGAAGACATCAGAAGTATAGTGTTTGCACCTCATCATTTAAGACTAAACAAATAATTTCAGAAAATTACGTTTTATGATAAGCAACACTGTAAAACCAGTAAGAAGCTTTTTAAAATAACATTGTTATGTTATCTTTTAAGTGCTCATTCTGGAAAGTGGCCAACTTTTGAGCGCTGAAACAAACATGCAATGTTTTTGCGAATTTCTGGTAAATTTAAGCCATAAATAAGGGGATTCAGAACAGGAGGGATAACCAGAAATTCCACTGAAAAAATTATAGCAACAATCTTAAATTTGTCTGAATCATACCTACTTAAAGCAATATCACAAAACGATGCTATAGAGTAATTAACAAAGCTTATAATGTGAGGAAGACATGTTTGTAATGCTTTGCCCCTAAATTCTTTGGAGCTTTTTTGACAAATGATCAAAATTCTGACATAAGTATAGAAGATGAAGAAGGCAGGGAGAAAAACTGTTGTTGTTGTGACAAAAAATCCAATTATGTTGTTACTCAAAGTGGAAGTCCCACAAGACAGCCGAACCACAGACCAGTTGGAGCAGTACAGTCGAGCTATGTCAGTCCCACACAAAGGCAACCTGGCTGAGAAGAAAATAACCAGACCCATAGAAAACACTGCATAAAGTGATGCTAGTGCCATGTACAGTGCTGTCACTTTTGAGGTCATAATTTTATGATATTTTAAAGGATTGCAAATGGCAACATATCTGTCATAAGCCATCAGAGTTAATATGGTATATTCAGACATAGCAAAAGTATAAATTGTAAAAGTCTGAACAAAACACGCTGTCCTAGAAATTGTATTTGTATCAAAAAGGAGATCAACCATTAGCCTAGGGAAGAAACCAGCTGAGCCATAGAGATCATTGACAGACAAACAAGATATCAGTATGTACATTGGCTCATGAAGAGATCTCTCTTTAAACACCACAAACAAAATTATGACATTAAATAGTATAATTGCTAAATAAACTGTAAGTGTCAATATTAGGATAAGATATCTCATGTGCACAAAATCCTTGAACAAAGTGAAATAAAAATATGAAGGCATGGTTCCATTTTCCATGTGGTGATCAAAAAAGACAATGAAAGTTCCACTTAAAATAAATATTTAGATTCAGTTTTCCCCCCGTTATTTAAAGAGTAAAGCATCCAATTGTTTGTTTTTTTTATTTCCCTTGTTCAGTCTATAATATCTCTTTCTTTGCTCCAGCTATTTTTAAAGTAACAATCAAGAGAGATGAATGGTGAAGGGCAAAGTGAAGAAAACTGATTGTTGCTGTTGATATGAGGCAACTGCTCAATTTGCTGTTAGCAGATTATATAACAAGAGCTGACACCATCTGCGTCTTAACCAACTATACACATGGGAATTGGGCAAATTTTTTTTTTTTTGTTCAATAAGTTGATCAACTACAATAAAACCCTTTATCTTTTACAGAACAGCAGTTGGTTTTTAGTTGATGCACATTTTATAATGGCTGTTGTTGTTTATTAAAAATTATTTAATAAATATTATTTTATATGAATAATATTAGTTTATTTTTTGGGTATGATTTGTCACAGTTTACTTTATTTTGCTATCCTCACTTGCTATCACTTTTTGTGTTTCTTTCTTGGCTAGCTCCCCAGGTGAAACACAGAGAAATGGACTCAAATTATGACAAAAATTAGGTTTGCTTGTAGTTCTTTAATTTGCCTTGAACGTGTGTTTGGTAAAGACTATTGAATGATCTTATATTGGTATACTAGCAAACTAGCTAAGTTCTTTTTTTTTAAACAGAATGTGTGTTTGGTAAAGAATATTGAATGATCTTATATTGGTATACTAGCAAACTAGCTAAGTTCTTTTTTTAAAACAAAGAATGTGTGTTTGGTAAAGAATATTGAATGATCTTATATTGGTATACTAGCAAACTAGCTAAGTTCTTTTTTTAAAACAAAGAATGTGTGTTTGGTAAAGAATATTGAATGATCTTATATTGGTATACTAGCAAACTAGCTAAGCTCATTGTTTAAAACAAAGAAAGTGCGTTTGTAGGAATGACTTTAACTCTTTTCTTCACATGTATGCTCAATTAGAAATGTTCTATTCAAAAATTATTTCAAATTTTCATATTTCACTGTACTTATGCATATGAGTAAGTATTAGCTATTTCCAAAACCCTAGCATTGTACAATTTTTTAAGAGTGGAAATGAGTCCTGCAGCATGTCCAGCTCACCAGCTGTTGGGACGCCCACAGAAACACCAACACATTCAGTCCCTTCTTCAACCCCGGAACCCAGCACATCCTGTCTGCCATCTCCTCCGCTCACCAGTCCAAGGGTGGCGCAGAAGAGAAAGAGGAGCAAGCCAGACGAAGCCCTTTGCAACCAGCTGGAATTGCTGGAGGACCACCAGTCAGAAATCCAGCAAAAGCTTTTGCAACAAACTGATGAGATACTACAGCAGATTTGGTGAAACTGTTGTTGTCAGAAGAACATCGGCCACAGGCCATGTTCGATATTTAAAAAGTGTTGTTTGATAAACAACAGCAACACAAATAATTTTTTACTATGTAAATAGTGTGTTCACTTTGATTCTTAAATAGTGTGTTCACTTTGATACTTATTGTTCAATATGCTGCTTAAATATTGTGATCACTTTGATACTTAAGACTTGTTTGTCTCATATTTTAAAACACTTATTTTACCTCACAGTGTAAACTACGGCTACTCACAAATCAGGCAACCAACTAGACCTTATATACACACGACACTGCTCCACTGATCATGTGCTGGTTACTCCACTGCACACCTCGGATCACTTCCTCCTCACTCTTAACCTCAACATGGTTCCTGACACAACACATACCCCTCCACATGTCATCTTTCGATGTAACCTAGCTCCTTTGTCCTCCCCCTCCCCCTCCTTAATCAACTCTAACAGCTGACGACTTTGCCACGTTCTTCATTAAAAAAATAAAAACAATCAGTACACAAATTTCCACACCACAATCTGTCAAGCTCATCTTACCAGCAAACATACACTCGTTCACATCCTTCTCTTCACTCTCTGAGGTAGAAGTCTCCAAACTCATCCTTTCTAATCATCCTACTACTTGTCCACTTGATCCTATTCCATCTCATCTCCTTCAAGCCATTTCTCCTGCAGTTATACCTTTCTCCTGCAGTTGTACCTGCACTCACTCACATCATTAACACATCCCTTCACACTGGTGTTTTTCCCTTAGCATTTAGACAGACTCGTATAACCCCACTACAAAAAAAATTAGTTATAATTTTTTATTTAGTATTTTTAGTTATTTTCGACAGCCAGAAACCATTGCTAAATCTGCCCGGTCCTGCAGATTTGCTTTATTCAACATCAAGAAGATCAGGCCCTTTTTTCCGGAACATGCTTCACAACTCGTTGTTCAAGGACTTGTTCTGTCCAGGCTGGACTATTGCAATGCTCTCTTGGCAGGTCTTCCAGCCAGTTCTATCAAACCTTTACAATTAATCCAGAACGCAGCAGCAAGATATATTTTTAATGTGCCAAAAATAATGCACGTCACACCTCTGTTTATCAATTAGCACTGGCTGCCAATAGCTGCTCGCATAAAATTCAAGGCATTAATGTTTGCCTACTAAACCTCCAATGGCTCTGCACCACTTTACCTAAATTCATTACTTCAGACTTATGTGCCCTTTAGAAGATTGCGTTCTGCAAGTGAACGACACTTTATTGTGCCATCCCAAAGAGGCACAAAATCTATTTCACGGACATTTAAATTAAATGTTCAATCCGAGCAGCTGAATCCTTAGCCATCTTCAAGAATCGGCTAAAAACACATCTCTTCCATCTTTTATTGACCCTTTAACTATAGCACTCTCTATTCTAATTATATATATACATATATATATATAAACCTAAAACTAGCTTTTCTAATCTTTTTGTATTCTATCTATTTGTTTTCTTTTTATTTATTAGACAATTATCAAAAGCAAAAAAGGCCTCTAACACTAGCTTGATCTATTC
>NW_015557090.1:1146350-1146605 GCF_001515605.1 Sinocyclocheilus anshuiensis | reverse complement strand
AAATGTTCAATCCGAGCAGCTGAATCCTTAGCCATCTTCAAGAATCGGCTAAAAACACATCTCTTCCATCTTTTATTGACCCTTTAACTATAGCACTCTCTATTCTAATTATATATATACATAATAAACCTTAAACCTAAAACTAGCTTTTCTAATCTTTTTGTATTCTATCTATTTGTTTTCTTTTTATTCAATTATCAATTATTTATTATACAATTAACAAAAGCAAAAAGGCCTCTAACACTAGCTTGCTCT
>NW_015557090.1:1143006-1146296 GCF_001515605.1 Sinocyclocheilus anshuiensis | reverse complement strand
CTTCCATTGTCCTCATTTGTAAGTCGCTTTGGATAAAAGTGTCTGCTAAATGATTAAATGTAAATGTAATCTAACCCCATTTAACAATTGTAACATATTCCAATAAGACCGATTGTTACACCGTTGTCTCCTGTTTTTTCATTTAAAATAAATGATCTGTTCTTCGATATTTAACAACTCAAGCTGCAAAATAAGTTGCTTTTGTTGTATTACAAATTGGCACGTTCTCAATAAAGAGCTCTGCTGAAGATACCCAAGAGTCTCCTGGTCTCTGCTTCGACGAGGAAACAGTTTCCTACAGTTTTGGTGCCGTGGCTCGGATAGAGCTCCTCACCTGAATCCAAAGAAATGCCTTGTTTGCTGGAAAGAACGTTTGCATGCCACATCCACTTTCGGTAGGAGTAGGAATCCCATGGGTAGCACACCCCATTTCTGACTGTGATACTTGCACTCTATTTGGTGTGGTGACTAATGGAATTTTTAACAAAAGCACATGTCATGACGTGACTGCTCCTCCAGCCTCACCATGTTGCACTCCAGGTTTAAGGTCCTGCAATTTGACGACAAGCACACCTGTTATGACAGACTTACTCTTACCAATGACATTTAGTTGGTGTGTTGAATATCTATCCTCAGACTCTAAAGACTTGGGAAAAATTCCCAGTGCTGCATGTGGTTTCATAATTAAAATGGGAATGTCACTGAAGACAGAAATCTCATCATCCACACGACAAAAGAATGAGGATGTGGAAGTATGTATTAGGCAAACTCGATCATTACCCAAGCTATTTAGTGTGAACCAATGGTGCAGGATTCCCCCTCCAACAGGCATGTTTTGGCTATGCGGAACCTCAATCTATAGTGTACTACCGGCCAAGTTTAATGGCAGGTGCACCTTAGTCTATGCCCTACCTGCAGTCAGAGAAAACTTGAAATCCACTCCAGTACTTTTAAGTGATTCAGCTCCTACCACGAACACAGAAGATGGCTGCATTCCAGGACTCACTTGTGCACAAACATGGTGGTCAAGAACTCTTGGAACATTAATCCCGTTTTATGGTGTCATGCAGGCCCTTGATCAAGTTAGAAGCTTATCGAATTCTGTACAGCAACTGGCCAATGATACAGCTTTGGCCCTGGGTAACATCACGAACGCTCTCGCTTCACACAAGATAATGATCTTACAGAAGTGTGGCCTTGGATTACATTCTTGCAACGCAAGGGGGAGCATGCTATGTTTTTTTAATGTAATCTAAATCCTGCCAAGAGGGCTGAGGGTGGACAGAGGAGCTGAACAAGCAGCGCTAGGATGAAGCTCTATGAAGACTCTAAACGGGTACAAGACTCAAGGGTGATTGAATGTGGGTTGTTAGGCAAATCAGGATTGTAGATGCAGGCTGCATCTGAAATGGCATACTCAATGAGTAGGTACTTAATTTCAATAAGTACTTAACGAGTGCTAAAAGAGTATGTACTTGTTGGATTACAAATGTATAAAATGTTATATCTAGGTTCCAATGTAATAGTATATAAACTGAAAAAGTTATGTACATTGTGTTTTACATTTTGAGGTAAAAAAAGGATGACATTTCTAAGATCAAATCAGGAAGCCCAGGTGTCTGAGATAATGACCTTTTGTCTTTATGCTCTTCCTGACCATCTGGCTTTTTAAGCTCAAAGCACAGCTGTACCTTTGTCTCTGTGATAATGCGAAAGTATGGTGGTACTGTCAGACTGATTGGATCAGCACCTATGCATTGAATGACACTGTTATACTGATGAGATCAAGGCTGGGAAAATGCCTGTGTCGGGCTGATTCCTGTACTTCATTTGCATGCTATGGGTTAGATTGTCTCCACCTCTACGGAATGTATCCCGCCCCCTTAAAATGTATATAAACTACAATGTATCACTACGTTAGTCAGACTTTTGATGACTGCAGCGCCACGCAGCGCGTTCTCAATAAAGAACTCTGCTGAAGATACCCAAGAGTCTCCTGGTCTCTGCTTCGACGAGGAAAAAGTTTCCTACAGTTTCTATTTGCCGCCATCACTGCTGAAGCTTCTTCTTCGGCTTTTGTCTTGATACTGAGGGTTACACCATCAACATGGCCATGGACACTGCATACTAGCGGTCTGCATGTGTAATTGCACGTCGACGAGGACAACGATGCAGAAGTATAAATGAAAACCGACGTGTAGCCTACGGCATAGGTCCGACGCAGAAGTATAAATCAGCCTTGAGGCTTTACTTTAAGACTTTACTTAAGAAGATTTTTAAGAAGGTTCATTTCAAGGATTTGAATTATTTTATGTGTTTTGTCCTAACAATAAAGATAATAAAATCTTTAGAAATACATTTTTGGGAATACAAAATATTCTTAACTTTTTTCTGGTATCACAAGTGGAATCACATGGCTACTCATTTGATATTGTTCAAATATATATACACCAAGATGTTATACGAACTTGTACATAGAAAACAACAGGTTTTTGCTCATTTATATAAATAATCTAAGCACAATGCTTACAATCATGTCAAAAGTCAAGTCAAGTCACCTTTATTTGTATAGTACTTTATACAATAACTGGTTGTGTCAAAGCAGATTTACAGTGTCAAACAGGGAAATAGTTTGTCAATAATGCAAGAAGACATTAATAGAGGCATTTTTCAAGCTAAAGTCAGTCCATTGATGATTCAGTGATGTCATCATCCAGTTCAGCTCTCTTCCAATAATGTCTCTGCAATCAGTTCAACATGTTGCCAGAAATTGTGTCCCCAACTTAGTACAGCTTTATTTTTTTTCTCTGTACATTAGAATAAGGCAACAGTGGCAAGGAACCAAAACTCCATCAGTGACAGAAATGGAGAAAAAACCTTGGGAGAAACCAGGTCAGTCGGGGGCCCAGTTCTCCTCTGGCCTGATGAAATCAGCATGGTGTGGTTTAAAAATAATGAAAGAGACTAATATTAGCATAGATGCCATTCTTCGCAAAATGTAGCAAGTACATCGGATGTTATGGGAAGTGTTCCTGGTTCCGGTTGACCTAATTAATGCAGCCTAACAATCCTTTAAAGGGGTCATATCAAGTCAAGTCAAGTCAAGTCTGCTTTATTGTCAATTCTTCCACATGTACAGCACATACACACAGAGAATTGAAATTGCGTTACTCTCAGACCCTTGGTGCATACAGATAACACTAACAGTAGAACATAAATACAGATATACAGATTAAATATAAAATACAACTATACAAATATACAAATAAGGTAAAATGTAAAAAAATATA
>NW_015557090.1:1123877-1142991 GCF_001515605.1 Sinocyclocheilus anshuiensis | reverse complement strand
AAAGACAGTATAAGTCATTATAATCAGTAATTATGTCCCCACTGGATGCAACAAATGCCTCGTTTGTAATGGGTTTTGTTGGTGTTGTCTCATCGCGCCGGGACACGGCATCACAGTATAGTAAGGTGCGTAACATTTTGTGCAGGTCTTAAAAAGGTCTTAAATTTTAGCTTAAAAATCCTTCAGAAACCCTGGTCTCAGTACTATGATATGGTCTAAATTCTGACTGGAAATCCTCAGAGGTACCATTTCTCTAGGATCAAGTTGTATTTTGTTTTTTAATGAGAGGCTTAACCCTCTAAGTGCCGATTCTGACTCTGAAGGGGAATATTTGCCTTTTGGAAATGACGATCGGTTGTCTAATAATCGCGCTTCTCCCGGTACATCTTTGCAGCGCAATGGTGCCACCGTGCAAGGCGCGAGTGTTCACAAAGCACAAACAAGTGATAATTCTTTTGCCCAATGGGATGGGGGTGGCAGGGGAGAACGTTGTCGTAGTGTCCATAGGTGAGCTGTTGCTAGAGGTAGAGGCAGCAGGGGTAGGAGAAATAGGGCTGGAAGTAGCACTAGCTGCCCCAAAGAGGTGGCAGTGGCCGCGGTTCACGTGGCCATGCTGTGCGTGGGAGAGCCGGGAGACATGGTAGAGGCAGCAGGGGTGATCTGGATCTAAATAGGGCTGGAAATAGCGATGACAATAGTTTATACAATTCTTCCTGTCATATAGCAGAGAATGAGTGGAATTTGTTTCTCAGGGGATCTATAGTGCACTAACTGATGCGATACTGTGGCTGACGGCTGCATGGCTATAATCTTATCTCTAATAGTATTGATCTTGGAAGTAAAGAAGTAAAAAAAAAATATATATATATATATTTTTTTTTCTCATGTCTGTTAAATTCATTTCATACCAAACATTGATAAAACTAGAAGTATAGGTTGATATTAGCTATGTTCAAAATTCCCATGATTCATAAATGTAACAGGGGTATGTATATGTATAAATGTCATTAAATAAGTTTTGTGTGTGTGTGTGTGTGTGTGTGCATCTACATATAATTGTTAGTATACACAAAACAGCCTCACACACTGGAAACATCTTAAGATTATAAAGATTATTAATTGATACTTCACCCAAAAATAAAAATTCTGAGGGTGAGTAAATGATGACAGAATTTCATTTTTGGGTGAACTATCCCTTTAATAGTGACACCAAAAACAAAGGAAGATGAACCAAGCTGATATGAAAAAAGTAATTATTTCCTTATAATAATATTTACAAAGTGTTTGATTATTTTACATTAAAAAAAAAAACAACATAAAAAAATCATGCATACATAGCATTGATTTATTGATTGATTCCAAATCTAGCCTTATAACATGCAACATATTTGAAGGCGGGATGACATTAAACTGTATATGTAATATATGATTATATATATTATGTATATAATGTTGATCCTAATTCTGAAAGATACATAATACACTTTAATTGTTTTATTATTATTATTATTATTATTAAATGCATTGTGTACAAGAATACCAGAAAGCACATTTCATATACACAAACAAATAAGATGGAGTGATTATATTTTCAAATGTTTGTGGTGCTTAGCTTCAGTTAGCCAGTAGGTGGTGCCATTGTGCAAAAATAATGTGCCCTTAAAAATAAGACACCTATTTTTTGAACGAAGGTCAAGTTTGCTTTTGATAACCAGCTTTCTCCTTTGTGAAAAATATCACTGACAGCTTTTATGTTTTGACGAGTGAAATGTGTTTCCTGATATAAAACAATAGCTACTCATTCCCAGCACATATGTAGGAAAGCTTGTTGTGCTTTTTATTTTCATCACAACCTCATCAAACAAAGGCCCAATATACAAATTCAGGAAATGCAATCCAGGCCCTGATTTGTTTAATCAAATGCTAACATCCTCAGCAGACAAATATTTGATGGAACCAAATCTATTGTGAGTTTTGACACCAATCTGTTCTGGAGGTTTAGTCACACTTTAGTTTAGGGACCAATTCTCATTGTTAACTAAATATTAAGTATTACTTTAAATAAACTCCTGATTTGCTGCTTATTAATAATTAGGTATGAGTAGGATTAAGCGATCTAAAATATGGCCATGCAAAATAAGACATTAATATGTGCTTTATAAGTACTAATAAACAGCCAATAGTCTAGTAAAATACATGCTAAAAAGCAACTAGTTAATTGTGAGAATTGGTCCCTAAACTAAAGTGTTACCCAGTAATTTATTTCTAAATATATTGACATGATTTGTAAAATGCCTCTGCATTATAACAAATATTTTAATTACTATAATATGGCAGTTTTTATATAATGTTTGTTAATTTATCAATGTCCAAATATATGGCGCTGCAGGTCAAAGATCACTCAAAGTGAATAGGACCAAATGTTTATTTATTTTTTTATTTTTTTTAACAGCACCAAATAATGCAACAAAGCAAACATGTTATTAACAAGTCATTATTAACAAGTTTTCACTTCTAATATGGTCCCTTGGCCATTTCAGAAAACAGATACTGTTACCACATCTCCTAGTGCTCCAAGGTAAATGGACCTTCAGGTTAATTAGACAAAAACACTTTAATTAAGTCCCTTGGTCAAACGGCCAAGACCAGTCCCAATGAGGCTGATTACTGTGGTGTTAGATAAAGAATATTGCATCATTAGAAAGAGTAGGCCAAGCAGGTGACACTGAGATGGGAATGGTGTTGGAAAATGTGAACACTGAAAAATCACGAACAGGGTTTTATTCTTATTTTACTTCAAATAACAAAAGTGTCTGAATAAGTCCCAGAGAAGACCCCAAACAAAATTCTAAATGTAACGCTATGGACCAGAAACACTAAAGGGAAGAGGTGAAAAACAAGAGTTACGTAACACAGAGAAGCAACCTATGAAATGCACTTGTGAAAACTTCAAATGTGACAACAACCTTAAAAATTTTACTGACAGATCTGTGGTGTAATCTGAAAGACAGACTGGGCTATGCTTCCCAAAAACATCATTAGCAAATTACATATGATTGCAAGTTCCATTGTAACCAACAAAAAGATTCTCAGGCCTGATAGCAATAGTTTTTTTTTTTACTTTGAAATCTGTTTTGATGGATCCATGCATGAAGGTGTATTATTCATGCAGGGCCACATAAAGAACATCTGTTAAGATGTTCATAATAATAATAATAATAATAATAATAAAAATAATATTTTTTTCTCATAACAGAACTCATAACTGAAATGATAAAAAATATCCTGCTAGTTGTGCTTGAGTTCCTTTTTGAGAAAAATCATTGAAGACCTGCACATTCTTTGGTTTTCCATCATCTTCTTTACAATGGCTATATGATGCTGAGATCCAGCTTTTCACACTTAGGACAACTGAGGGACTCATACACAACTGTTATAAAAGGTGGCATTTCTATCTCTTCACTGAAGATGCAAAGTCAAGTGCATTGCATTATGGGATATGCAGCTGTACACAATGAACTCACATTTTAACATATGTAGGTTGCCCGGATAAGCACAATGTGCATACTGCCCAAATTCCGATAATACATATACAGTACAATACATTGTATATATAAATGGTATAGTTGATGGCTTGAAAATAAGTTAATAAATAAATTAACCGTGTGTACCATGCATAGTTAGAACAACTAAATGCTGTGAATAAGCATTCACTTTCAAAGTGAAGTTTGTTGACATCAAAGACACATCCAAAGAAGCTTTATGGTATTTTGGCACAAGTAATTTAGAATATGATATACAATACAATACAATACAATATTCGGCCCCATGGCCCAGCTATGAGGTTTAGACGGTTTGATTCCGTCTAAATGATTGCTCGAGACACTGGTGGAGTGAACAAGGCTTGAGAGAGTTGTGAGTGAAGGCGCGGGCGCAGCCTCCGCCATGTTGCCAGATCAAGTTATTTTAAGTGCCTTTGGACTTGTCTTTTCCACTTAATTTGACACTTTAAAAAGTTAATAAATTGGGAAATTGCAGTTTAGGGTTAGCGATTTGAACAAATTTTGATTTATTTTTTAGTTTCTTATTTGTTTTCATAGCAATATCTGGCAACACTGCACCACTGGCACTTAAACTGACAGTAACCAAAAAAGCCAACAGACAAGTTATTGCTGACATGCAGTGGCACAAAAGTGGGGTATGCAGTACATGCAGGTCATAGGGGTGCCGAACGGAGGGGGGCGCCATTTTACCGAATTTTTGTGAAAATCTTTAATAAAATGTTATAAACAATCAAAAGCATTTCTTTTAACTTACCGGTTATTTAGCATTTTAATGAGTAAAAAAATTTATTTATTATAAACTGAGTACATATCAACCGCTCACCCTTCGACCGATTACTGTCACATGACAAAAAAAATTAATAGAGAAGAGAAATACTCTGGGGCACAGAACAGAAAAGACAAAGGAGAAAATAAAAACAATGCATTTAAATAAAGACAGCAATGTCCAAGTGAACTAACAGGGATTGGTAAGCTTATCCTATTTTATTTATATATATATATATATATATACATATACCTGTATATATATATTCACCGTAAGTCATTAAGTCATTCAACTTTTTGTTGCCTAAGAGGATAAATAAGTGATTAACATTAATATCAGTTCATCTATGAGTATCTCTATTTCTCAAAAAAAATCACAATATGTTTGTTAATGGCGTTTGATTTACATTTGAGAAGAACTGAGAAGAACAAAAATGCAAATTAGTCAGCTTTCGATGGAAATTGTCATTTCGAATTCAAAATAGGCCATTTGTGTGATTCAGTTTGAGTGTGATTGAGTTTTTTGAAAACTCTCGCTATTTCATTTTTCAGTACAAAACGATGCTGACCTTTGACAAAAAAAGTGATTTAAAAAAATTATAGTAGTGATTTAATAATGTCTAAATATAAATCCAAAAGCAAAACATGTGAAAATAACTATTACAGAGAGGAAATGGTAAATGAGACAATGAGCGATCCTCTACAGTCATTTACTGGTTATAGTGGGAATATCATGACATTTTCATTTTAATAGTGTTTGTTTTCCACCAGGTGGCAGAAATATTCCACATACGTATGGCAATTGTTCCATGAATTATATCTGTTGACTAACTAAAAAGTGAGCTATATTTGTGCTTGAAAAAAATAGTTAAAAAAATGTGTTCTACTGTCTGAGCTGGGTTCACACTTTTTTCACTCCTGAAGAGTTTGTATCCTTCCATGCACAAGCTAGTTATTGGGCTTTTGGTCATTGTCTTACATCATTTTTTTCTGTGGGGGTTAGTGTTAGGGGCTAGAATATACAGGGGGTGCCCACACTGATCTTGCATACCCCTCAGCAAATGTGCGGTTGCGTCCCTGCTGACAGGATTTCACATAAGGCAAACACATGACATCATGATATTATCTGTCAGAAACATTATCTATGTTATCAAAAACAGTAGCATTTAACACTAGTACACAGATCTGTTGAACAAGAATGAAAACTAGCCATGAAGACGTCTATGCTATGTCATTCAGTAGTTACATTTTCACAAAGTCATGATAAAACATTCATAAGAGCACTAGACAAAGATATAATCTATATAGCAATGGTTATTAATGAAAACTATAATAATGATATGTATTGTTGCATGAATAAACAACTGATAAAATGATCCGCTCCTAAGCTATAATAATGTATTATTACACGGCTCTGTGGAATACTTGATTCTGATTGGTCAGTCGTGACAACAACCGGAAAAAGCCGATAACTCAGGCTAATCCAGGTAGCTGAAGTCGGCGTTATACTCTTGCTAGGAACAGTTTTTCTTCGTGGAAGCTTTGCGTTTGGTTAGCTAATAAAATAATACAAATATTAAAACTTGCCGCTTGCTCGCAACTGCTGAGTTCACAGAAGCTTTGCTTTCAAATATTTCAACTCAACATTTAATTTATCCAGAGCATGTAACAGGTCTTGTTGCAGATGTAACAAAGTTGGGTGAAGATCAAAGTCGCAGTCTGGGTTGGCTCGCCATCTAAATTGTCAATTGTCTGCGTTCTCTACTCATACACCACAGAGGAGCATCCGTTTGGAAATTCTGAAATCCAGTCTGACCTTAAAACCTGACCTACACAATAGGTCATAAAGGGATTGTGTTATTGTATCGATACAATCAAGATTTCAAACACTGTAAACCGTAGCATCAAAGTTACATTGTCCAATTAACTCAACTGTCACTTTGAGCTTAATCTTTTATACAATAGCCTAAGATTCAACTATTCACACAGTGCACAATAAATATTCACACCATATTAAAATGACCCATTAAATAGTGTATTTTATGGCATAAAATAACTTTTCTTTGTTATTATGAAACGTAATTGATCATCAATGAAATACAACATAACGAGTCAAAGCTCACTAAAACCACTGTTTCTCACTCAGTTATGTTTCCTTTCGGTCCCTGACCAGATAAGTATTATCTTCCTTCTCTTTTACGAGTTAAAATCAAGTAATTACTTAGTTCACTTGTTAATCTCTTTAATACTTCCGCTGTGTCTCTCGCTCAGTTTTTCTGCCGTTACATTCTGCCGTTGCTCTACGTTTGATAGCGAGTGACTCTCTTAAGGGGGAAACATCAATACAATTCCTATGGGTGTATTTTTATTCAAATTCCATATAAACACTTATTGAATTGTATACATTTGATGTTCTATACATTTATTTAGCAACTATGAAATATTATATTTATTATCATCATGTTATTTTATATTAGGAATCAATATAGCTATGAATTAATTTGTTTATTTAAACCCTATTTTAATGTGGGTTACATCCTGCCCTCCTTATCTAATGCACGTCCCTGTGCATCGGTTTAGGAATCTAGACTGTCTTGATTCTGCAAGTTTCTAGGTAGTGGAATTGTATTAGGGAATCTGTAAGTGCTTCACTCAGACTCTGGAAAAGGGACTGGACCACTATAACTAAAGGATTCCCCAGTTCAGGGTAAGTCAGCTGTTGAGTCACTGTCCTGTTTCTAGTTTATCTTCTAAGGCATCTCATTTCAGTTTCTGCTTCAGTTTGGTCCATGACACCTATGTCTTCACCTCCTTCTGAAGTAGCTTGTGCAGGACAATGAACACTATTCACTTCTCTTTCAAGTATGTCAGGTCTCTGTCCAACAGGTAAGTTATCTTCCGCAGGACTAGGTAGGTTCCTCTCCTCAGGATCAGGTAAGTTTCTCTCTTTTGGATCAGGTAGGTTTCTATCTCCAGGATCAGGTAAGTTTCTCTCTTTGAGATCAGGTAAGTTTCTCTCTCCAGGATCAGGTAAGTTTGGGTTATAAACCTCTACTGGAGCGTCTTCAGGAAAAGCCTTAATTACATCTGAAGGAGCTTGCCCAGCAGCGGTCAACATATTAGAAGGAACTGAATCTCTTCTCCCTGATAAATACTTCACGATGGACGAGGTATTGTCTGTATCCAAGGTTTCCACCCTTAGGTTTCTGGAACCATCAAAATAACATCCCTCGAGGTCAGATTGGGAATCATCCTCATCGGTTTTCCCAGATAGTTTACTGTTAGAATGTCGTCGAGTCCTTGGCCGCCTTGCTACCTTTGTGATATCAGTGTCATCTTCCATTTGGGTCATAGGAAGGAAACCACACGGCAGCAGGAGATCACGATGAAGGGTACTTTGTGGGCCTTTTCCAGCTTCAGGTTTCACTACATACACAGGAATACATTCAGCCTGTTTTAGGACGACATATACATCTGACTCCCACCGGTCAGCTAATTTGTGTTTGCCTCTGAGGCGGATGTTCCTGACCAAGACTCGATATCCTTCCTGTAAGGTGGAGTTCACAACGTGCTTATCGAATCTTGCTTTGTTGCGATCTGCTGTCTTCTTTGCACTTTCTGTTGCTGCTCTGTAACTGTCTTGAAGTTGAGACCTAAGGTTACGGACATACTGTGAGTGTGATTCTGGCTGATGATTGACAGGTAATCCAAAGGCTAGATCAATGGGCAGTCTTGGTTGTTGCCTGAACATCAACTCATAAGGGGTAAAACCAGTCACTTAATTTTTAGTACAATTATAAGCGTGTACTAATGGTTTGACGTAATTCCGCCATTTACTTTTCTTATGATTCTCAATGGTTCCCAGCATGTTAAGCAAGGTCCTGTTGAAATGTTCAACAGGGTTCCCCCTTGGATGATATGGTGTGGTTCTTACTTTTTGTGTACCAATGAGCTCACACAACTCTCTTATAATTCTGGACTCAAAGTCAGGCCCTTGATCACTATGGAGATTCTCAGGGATGCCGTAGTGGACGAATAAGTGGTCCCACAAGCACTTAGCTACCGTTCGAGCCTTTTGGTTTGGGGTGGGGATGGCCACTGCATACTTAGTGAAGTGGTCGGTAATGACCAGAATGTCTTTGATATTATTGGAACCTGGCTCCACTGAGAGGAAATCCATGCATACGAGCTTGAGTGGTCTTGTAGCTGTGATATTAACAAGTGGTGCAGCTTTCTCAGGCAAAGACTTGCGTCGTACACAGGGGTGACATGTTTTGATCTTGCTTTCCACATCGGCTGACACCTTAGGCCAATAAAAATGTTAACGTACAAGATCTAGGGTTCGTTCCACACCCATGTGACCCATATCGTCATGTAGGCTTTTCAGAATAAGGGGTCTCAAGGTTTCAGGCAGCACAAGTTGGTGGTAAGTCTGAATACCTTCTTGTCATTTTCGATACAGGATACCGTTCAGGATTTCAAGTCTGTTCCAATCTCTTAATAAGAGACCTAATTCAAGGAGTTATTTTCGAAGGGATGATGGAATAGTTTATCCTGTTTCCATTTGTCTGAGCACCTCACGGATACAGGTGTCTTAACTTTGTTTGTTTCTTAATTCATCTGGTGTAAACAGAGTTATTACAGGTAGGCCACCAAATTCGTCTTCTTCCTCAAAACTTCCTGGAAGAGCCTTTGGATGATGGGCAAGAGACAGAACAAAAGTGGCATTTGGTGAAGTCTCGGCGGGAGGATTATTAATCACTAGGTGAACTATGTGCTTGTCACAGATAGCTTTGACAGTGTTTTCATACACAGTCACATGTTCGGATCCCAAGTGCCTCTTTGTAAACTGCTTTATTCTTTCCACTTCTTTTTGTGACAAAGCATCATCAGGTAATCTGCTGTGTGGCCTTCTAGACAGCCCATCTGCATCCTGATTTTGTTTTCCGGCTCTGTACTGCAGTTGGAAGTCAAACGTTGATAGGGCAGCTAACCATCTGTAGCTCGTGGCATCAAGCTTAGCGGAGGATAAGGATATATGTTAATGGATTACTGTCTGTGACAGCAAGGAATGGGCTCCCATACAGGTAATCCTGGAATTTTTCTGTTATAGCCCATTTGAGAGCGAGAAACTCTAATTTGTGGGCAGGGTACCTGCTCTCACACTTTGACAACCCACGGCTTGCATAAGCAATGACTCGTTTTTGGCCTTGTTGCTCCTGGTAAAGAGCAGCTCTGAGGCCTGAGGTACTTGCATCTGTATGGAAGATGTAGGGTAACTTGGGGTCAGCAAATCCAAGGATGGGAGCAGTCATTAGTTTCTCAATCAGGGTGTCAAATGCTGTTTGGCATGCAGGGGTCCATTGGTCTCAGAAAAGGTATTTTGGATTATGGTATCTCTCAGCTTTAACTGCAGTACTAACACGCTTTATCTGTGGTGGGTATCTGGCAGTAAGTTCATTGAGAGGCTTCACAATCTTTGAATAGTCCTTGATGAATCGGCGATAGTAGCCACAGAATCCCAGGAACGTTCTTAACTCTTTCAAATTGTTTGGTTTTGGCCAGGTTTTTAAAGCTGCTATCTTCACCTATACATCGCTCCATGAGCCTCTGGAATGTACTTGGGGCATTTGTTTTCCCTTGCGGCATCCTATTGAACACGAAGAATCCTAGTGGACAAACAAAGGCAGTTTTGTGTTTGTCTGCTTCCTCCATTTAAATTGAATAGAAACCAGATTTGAGATCCATCACTGAGAACCATTTGGATCCAGTCAGGGCTGAGAAGGATTCTTCCAAATTAGGTAAGGGATATGAATCTTTTACTGTTTGAAGATTCAGTTTTCTGTAGTCAATGCACAGTCTGACATCACCATTCATTCTCGTTTGTAAAGACTACCTTTTCAATAATCTTGCCTATAAAAGGAAGATTTGATATTGGTATATACAGGTGCATCTCAATAAATTAGAATGTCATTTTTCTGCATTGTCTTTTCATACTCTGAACTGCTGTTGATTTTCTCCAAGCTGATTTCTGTCTGCCAGTCTTCTTGCTGACTTTCACAGGAGCAATGTAATCAATAACATTCTTAACTTTTGAGTTAAAGGAATCAAGGGGAAGATCAACAGCGTCTGCAGAAATGCTTGGTTGATTTTCTCCAAGCTGATTTCTGTCTGCCAGTCTTCTTGCTGACTTTCACAGGAGCAATGTAATCAATAACATTCTTAACTTTTGAGTTAAAGGAATCAAGGGGATCAACAGAGTCTGCAGAAATGCTTGGTGTTAAAGATATAGCCTCCATAAATAGCACACTAATGTTTTCATTAATGCATCTCTTTCTGACAGAGACAGATCTAGATTCAGTGGTAACCGAGATCAATATATCAAAGAAAATACAGAAGTGATCAGTATTTTGTAGTTTTGTTTTCTGCATTATCTATGTGAATATTAAAATACCCAGTAATAGCAAAACAGTCAAACTCTGAGGAAACCATTGATAGCATTTCTGTGAACTCTTCAACAAAGTCTGGAGAGTATTTTGGAGGCCTGTAAATATTGATAAACAGAATGCGTGAAGCGCCTTTCAACACAATCCCTAGATATTCAAAACACAAGTACTGAACAAATGACACTTGCTTGCATTGATAGACATCTTTAAATAGAGCAGCTACACCTCCACCTCTCCTAACAGTCCTGCAAACACTCATGAAAGTAAAGTTAAGAGGGCTGTTTCATTGAGGACTGTTGCACTGCAGCTACACTGAACAAAATTATAAACGCAACACTTTCGTTTTTGCCCCCATTTGTCATGAGCTGAACTCAAAGATCTAAGACTTTTTCTATGTACACAAAAGGCCTATTTCTCTCAAATATTGTTCACAAATCTGTCTAAATCTGTGTTAGTGAGCACTTCTCCTTTGCCGAGATAATCCATCCACCTCACAGGTGTGGCATATCAAGATGCTGATTAGACAGCATGATTATTGCACAGGTGTGCCTTAGGCTGGCCACAATAAAATGCCACTCTAAAATGTGCAGTTTTATCACACAGCACAATGCCACAGATGTCGCAAGTTTTGAGGGAGCGTGCAATTGGCATGCTGACTGCAGGAATGTCCACCAGAGCTGTTGCCCGTGAATTGAATTTTCATTTCTCTACCATAAGCCGTCTCCAAAGGCGTTTCAGAGAATTTGGCAGTACATCCAACCGGCCTCACAACCGCAGACCACGTGTAACCACACCAGCCCAGGACCTCCACATCCAGCATCTTCACCTCCAAGATCGTCTGAGACCAGCCACCCAGACAGCTGCTGCAACAATCGGTTTGCATAACCAAAGAATTTCTGCACAAACTGTCAGAAACCGTCTCAGGGAAGCTCATCTGCATGCTCGTCGTCCTCATCGGGGTCTCGACCTGACTGCAGTTCGTCGTCGTAACCGACTTAAGTGGGCAAAAGCTCACATTCGATGGCGTCTGGCACATTGGAAAGGGGAATGATAAACAGAATGCGTGGAGCACCTTTCAACACAATCCCTAGATATTCAAAAGACAAGTACTGACCAAATGACACTTGCTTGCATTGATAGACATCTTTAAATAGAGCAGCTACACCTCCACCTCTCCTAACAGTCCTGCAAACACTCATGAAAGTAAAGTTAGGAGGGGCTGTTTCATTGAGGACCGTTGCACTGCAGCTGTCTTCTAGCCATGTTTCGTTTAGAAACATAAAATCCAGGTTGTTTGTGGTTAAGTCATTGATTAGAAATGATTTATTTTTTAGTGAGCGAATGTTTAAAAATGCTAACTTGATGGCATTGCATTTTGTCTCAACAGCAATATTAGTTTGATGCATAACAGGCCGCAGATTAGATGAGTCAGCCGTACGGCTTGAGAAGGCCTTAGACTTTCTATCACGTGATAAAACAGAAATAGAGAAAACTACAGGCACACTGGGTTCCCGCTTGTTTTGTAAACATTCGTGAATGTTGCTGCTATTATAGCGGGAACACGACACATATCAATGAGAGCTGTTATCAGTTGTTTTTGGTTCACCTACAGCAGATGGAGGGTTTGGGCCCTGGCGCTGTGGCAGCGGCCGGAGAGCTCTCACCGGAGGAGGAGGACGAGCTGGGCCCACAGGCTTTGGTGGTTGTGGAGGCCGCCATTTTTTAGTTGATATCTGAGGGCTTGCTGTGAAAGAGTGAGAGAGTTTGGTCCCAGCATAAACCAGTTCCTCCATTTTCTGTGAGAAGCTTAGAAGTGGAGATGCTGGAGAGAGGGATAATGTGTCTGGTGAGCGGGGCTGTGGCTCCGGTGTTTCCGGTGGCTGAAATATGTTGTCCTGGCTTCTGGTTTTCCAGAAAGTCGTCGTTGGGTGCTGAGTCTTGGAGCTGTTCTGATACGTCACAGTCTGTCTGTGATGAGCTCTTTAGGCAGGGCTCAGCCAGGATAGGTTCCATGAGCAGTGCTTGTTGTGGCTGCGTGGTGTTATCAGTGTCCTTGTGGGATGTGCCAACCACATGATGACTCGGAAGCTGATATGAAGTCCTGTCGTCACTCTGTCCAGGTGTGTGTGCGCCATTCAGGTTGAGTAGTTTTGCACACACTACTGAAGGATGACGGCGAGAGAAGTAGATGTTGTCCTTTAGCACTCTTGCACCAAGTTTGTTTGGGTGGAGGCCATCCAGTTTAAACAGTTGTCTATGGCCCCAGAAAAGATTGAAGTTGTCGATGAAATTGACTCTTTTTAAGCTGCAGATTCTTTGTAGCCATGTGTTCAGCCTAAGCAAACGTGAAAAAATATTAGTTCCCCTTGCTGGGAGTGGTCCACTAATGAACGACTGAAAGCGCCTGTTAGTAGCGATGTTAGCTGCTGGCTGATCCGATCCATGTTTAATCACTTTTGGGGATTCCTCACCCACATTCATTAATGCTTCAAAATCTGTTCTCAAGATGTATAGGGGGTGGTAGATAGAAGAGAGGTTGATGTCCTTTTCGGTAAAAAAAAACAGATCCAAGAACTCTTATCACTCTGAGTTTACCGACAAATCCAGAGCATGTAACAGGTCTTTTTCCAGATTTAACGAAGTTGGGTGAAGATCAAAGTCGCAGTCTGGGTTGGCTCACCATCTGAATTGCCAATTTCCTGCGTCCTCTCCTCATACACCACAGAGGAGCATCTGTTTGGAAATTCTGAAATCCAGTCTGACCTTAAAACCTGATCTACACAGTAGGTCATAAAGGGATTGTTATTGTATCGATACAATTTACACCAATCAAGATTTCAAACACTGTAAACCATAGCGTCACAGTTACATTGTAACTCAACTGTCACTTTGAGCTTAATCTTTTATACAATAGCCTAACAAACAACTATTCACACAGTGCACAATAAATACTCACACCATATTAAATAGTGTATTTTATGGCTTTCGCTGTTTACCGTTAGCTTTTCTTTGTTATTATGAAACGTAATTGATCATCAATGAAATACAACATAACGAGTCAAAGCTCACCAAAACCGCTGTTTCTCACTCAATTAGGTTTCCTTTCGGTCCCCGACCAGATAAGTATTATCTTCCTACTCTTTTACAAGTTAAAATGAAGTAATTACTTAGTTAGTTCACTTTTTAATCTCTTTAATTCTGCCGCTGTGTCTCTCTCTCAGTTTTTCTGCCGTTACATTCTGCCGTTGCTCTACGTTTGATGTGCACGCGATTGACTCTCTTAAAGGGGAAGCATCAATACAATTCCTATGGGTGTTTTTTTAATTCAAATTCACTTATTGAATTGTATACATTTGATGTTCTACACATTTATTTAGCAACTATGAAATATTATATTTATTATCATCATGTTATTTTATATTAGAAATCAATATAGCTATGTATTAATTTATGTTTATTTAAACCCTATTTTAATGTGGGTTACATGTGTATTAGAGGATAGACACAGTAGGCATCTGCTTTATCAATATCAATATATCAATATCAATGATCTTTTTCGTACATACACATGTATTGTATTTCTGTAGTGTATGGCTTTATCTAGATTAAAAAAAAGCATTGTAAGAGTAAAAAGAGAACAAAACAAAAAAAGAACAGAACTGTATTATAAACAACCATTTAAATTATTATAATATGGAACATTAAAGTAAATTGTTTTAGTGAATTAATTAAAGATGAGAGTATGTAAGGTTAGAGGTAAAAGAAGAACCAAATATTTATCTCCAAATGATGTAACTCAACAAAGATAAACATGGCATTACTGTGTTTTTCACTTCTAATATTGTCCCTTGGCCATCACAGGAAATCATCTTGTCCAACACTTCTCCCACTGGGTCAAGATAAATGGACATTTAGGTTTAATTAGACATTACAACACTTTAATTGAGTCCCTTTGGACATAAGGTCAAAGGGCTAATCCCAGTGAGGCTTATTACTGATGTTGTATGTAAAGAATATTGCATCATTTTAATTTGAGGTCAAGCACATGACACAGAGATGGAACAGTGGTGGAAAATTGACCAAGTTGACATAGAAACTGTGTGTAAAAATTAAGTTTATTTTGAATCATGTAAATATACATGTAGACACTGGTGTGTCCAATCCTTTTCACAATCTAACATTTTTGGACATTGTTTCAATTTGAGTTTCACATGTTTCATGAGTATTAACTAATATGGGAACAAGAATAACAAATCAGTAAGGAATAGCTCATATAGAACTGAGATAGTTAATAATTATTGAATGAGATTAGTCTTTAGGAGCTAATAAATAACTGGCCATTTATAATTACCAATTAATTACAAATCACAACATTTACGTGTCAGAAACAGTTGTGTTTTATTTACTCTGAACATTGTCATAAACTTTATTGTATATGTCAGACTTAAAATATATTAAATAATTAAAACCCACATAAAACCCAATTGCTACTCAAGTGTTACCAAATCAATCTTCAAGAACAAAGTGAAAAATGTTTTCATGTTTTCGTTTTCAAATGTCTTGCATTACTTTCTGCATAGCTATTAATGATAGCCCATGTTACCATCATAACATACCAATATAATAAAGGAGGCCATTTCTGAACACCCGGTCTATCCTGTCACGGCCAAGGAGGTCGTCGCGGAGCTCTTTGCCTGTCCTGTCACAGCCATGGAGGTCATCCCTGAACACTCTGCCTGTCATGTAACAACCATGGAGGTCGTCCCTGAACTCTCTGCCTGTCCTGTTACGGCCACAGTGGCCGTTTTTGACCTCTCTGTTGCAGTTCTGTTCTGCTGTGGTGGCCATCTGCTCAGCCATGGGGATCTCCGGTCCCATTTACTTTTCTGTGGTGGTGTTCTGTTCCGCCATGGTGGTCTTCAGTCCCATCAGCTCCGCCCTGGCCATGATGTTAGACTGTGATTTCAGAGAGTAATCAATCAAGCGCTCAAATTAGATTCCTTCATTCCTTACACAGACAACTTTATACCCTTACTCTGTCACCATCTTTGCTGGGATTTTATAGGTCAGTGGATAAATAAATGCATCTAACACTCAGATGCAGTTACTTATAAATCCACTAGAGGTTCTTTTGTTGGCATTGAGAGGGGCACACTGGCAGAGATTCAAGCTGGCTGCGTCCGAAACTGCCTACTTCTCTACTATATAGTAGGCGAAAAGCAGTAGGCGAGCGAATAAGTATGTCCGAATCCTTAGTATTCATAAAAGAGTAGGCGAGAATTACCTGGGTGACGTACTAATTCTTGCGAGATTCGGACACGCGTCTACTTAAAGTGTGTCCGAAACCGCCTACTTCTCTACTATATAGTAGGGGAAAAGCAGTAGCCGAGCGAATAAGTATGTCCGAAACCTCAGTATTCATAAAAGAGTAGTCGAGAAATTCCCGGATGTCCTACTGCTTCTGCCCAGCTTCTTGAGTGCTCGTCGATGGATACTTTTCTATCCCAGGAGGCCACGCGAGAGGATACATCATAAAGAAGAAGAGGATGCGTCATAATCGAACATGGCGGAAAATTTGGATGAGGGTGTTTACAAATGTACGTATTACAAACCAAAAACACGGTTCCTTATTTTAAATTCGCATTTGTTCAACTACTTTAGAGCAAATTGTTGAAAGTGTAAAGATGCTAAATGGCATAGTATAGTTGTGATGTCGCTGTAAAAACATGTCTTATTATGTATAGCTAACAGGGGGGCTCCAGGAAGCACACGTACATCTCCAAAGTAGATTTACATACATTTTAAACCATATACATCTTAAATACGATTACTAAAGAGGCGAGTAAATAATGATTGAATTTATGTTTGGATGAACTAACCCTTTAAACCCCCCAAATAGAAACTGTATGAAATATATGTAAGCATTTATATTAGTAGTACCTTGAAGAAATAAACTTTAAGAAATAAGCAGCTTTATTGAGCGTTTGTGTCCAAGAGACACAAAAAAAGGATTTACAAAAATCACATTTACATTTATTGATTTGTCAGACACTTTTATCCGAAGTGACTTCCAGTGCTCTTATTACAGGGACCCCAATCCCCCAGCAGCCACCTGGAGTAAAGAGCCTTGCTGAAGGACACACTGGTGGTGACTACTGCGGAGATCGAACCAGCAACCTTCTGCTGACCAGTGCAGTGCTTTAACCCACTACACCACAAAAGTAATGAAGCTATGACAAAAATTAGCATGTAATTCATGCTATGAATTACATGCTATAAAAATGCTGACAACATGGAGAGCAGCACACAAATGTTTGGAGCAGACGGAGTGACAGTCAGATTGTCCCGCACATGTTCTCCTGCTCTTGTTCAGGGTTGTATGGATCAGGAGCATCATCATGGTCTTCCTCATCCTCTCTGTGTACTCAGACAATAGCCCCAATGCCCCTTTCTCATCCATGATCAGATTCAGTCTGACTGCAGCAATGAGGGACATGATGGACGGCAGAGATTTGGGGTTTTAGTAATAAATAATAATATATTTAAGGATTAAACTGTGGGTCATATTAGTAGGGTTAAAAATATAAAAATTTAAATCAACCCGAAAATGTATTGGTTATACTACAATCACAATAAAAGGGCAGCTGTTTCTTCAACAAGACAACAAAATGACGAAATTTCATAAACATCAAAATATTTACAGAGAGATCAATTAAACCTGTCGCTCGTATCTGTTGCGCTTGTTATAACGTCGTAGATCACATGATAATGTCAACATGGCGGATTATGCCTGGATCGCATTCATACTTAACGAGATTTGGCTGTAGAGTACCTACTCTTTTAGCGCTCGTTAAGTAAGTACGTAATGAAATTAAGTACCTACTCATTGAGTAGGCGATTTCGGACGCAGCCGCTGTGTAATGTATTAAAAATGCCTACATCAGGGGTTCTTAACTCTGGCCCTCAAGGTCCACCTTCCTGCAGAGTTTAGCAACACTAACACTCCAGAACAAGCTAATCAAGGTCTTCAGGATTACTAGAAATTTACAGGCAGGTGAGTTTGATCAAGGTTGCAGCCAATCTCTGCAGGAAAGTGGACTTTGAAGACCAGAGTTGAGAACCCCTGGCCTAAAGGCTGGTTCACACCAAGAGCAATAACAATTATTATAACTGTAAAGATAAAGTTCTAAAGATCATTCTAAATTTAAGAGAATAGTGGAGTTCACACCACAACTATGGCAATAACAATATAGAGGAATGGCTTCTGAAAGCTAAATACGATTATCACATAGTAATGAAACTAAATACGATAAATACGAAGCTAAATACGATTATCACATAGTCATGTGTCACGGGTCACACTACGGTCTTGGGAACTTAACACACATGTGCAGGCCATTGTCTGCAAGACCGCAAGTGCACATGAAGTGTGCCATTTAGGAAATTGTGGAGAAGCTCTACACAGCAAACAGTGTAACATAAAACATAAAATTACCTCAGATATCCAGTGCAAGTTTTTCCTTTGAAGTTGCAGTATGTAATGTGGGGTTTGGTGTTTGGGTTTTGTTTCATGTTTATGTTTTCCATGTCTTTTATTTTGTAATTGTTTCATGCTGTCAGTGTCTTGCTTACCTTGCCCTCAGGTATCTCTGCCTTGTGTATGTGTCAAGTTCTGATTGGTAGTCCTAGTCATGGGAGTGCCTCAGGGCCTGCTCCTGAGGCCTTTCCTGTCCATGAATCTGCCCCAGTGGCCTCTCCTGCCTATGAGTCTATTGTTTGGATCACACTGTAAATAAACTGCACTTGGGTTCTCACTTCAACTCGCCTTCAGTGGACTGATTCGTTACAGAATACACTACCTCCACCATGAACCCAGCAGTTTCACACCTCATCTGCCTTCGTCAAGGTGACAGGCCTATAGAGGATTATGTGAGTGATTTTTGAGAACTTTGTAATCAGGTGAACTTTAATGATGTTGCTCTCAAGGACACTTTCCGTTTTGGACTATCTCATGACATATCACAGTTAATGCCATGCAATACCCCACACTGGTCACTTGAACAATATATAGACTTTGCTCTGCGAATGAGTGGCTCTGCCTTCACTGTGGGTGTCATGGAGGAGGAACATGACACTTCCCCAAAGCCTATTCACGTCATGCCTGCCAAGCCAAAACCTGCCCACATCATGTCTGCCAAGCCATAGCCTTCTCACGTCATGTCTGCTACGCCAAAGCCTGTTTACGTCATGCCTGCTACTCCAGGGTCTGTTCACGTCATGCCTGCCAAGCTACAGCCTGCTCACGTCATGTCTGCTACGCCAAAGCCTGCTAACGTCACA
>NW_015557090.1:1123270-1123623 GCF_001515605.1 Sinocyclocheilus anshuiensis | reverse complement strand
CTGCTCACATCATGTCTGCCAAGCCACAGCCTGCTCACGTCACGCCTGCTACGCCACAGCCTGCACACGTCATGTCTGCTACGCCAAAACCTGCTCACGTCATACCCGCTACTCCAGGACCTGCTCAAATCATGTCAGTTAAGTTCCTTATAGCTAGCGTGATGGACTTACCACTGATGTCGGTGAGAGCTGCAGGCATCCCGGTGATGTCAGCGCTCTCAAGTCCCGCCATCTTAGAGGTCCTGCCACACTCTGCTGGCCTTCCTGTAATGGCGGTCGCCATTTTGAGCATGTGGGCTGCACACTGCGCTCCAGAGTCCTCTCCTGTCCACGAGTCTGCTCCTGAGGCCTCT
>NW_015557090.1:1111120-1123127 GCF_001515605.1 Sinocyclocheilus anshuiensis | reverse complement strand
ATTATTGTTTGGATGTTTGGATCACACTGTAAATAAACTGCACTTGGGTTCTCACTTCAACTCACATTCAGTGGACTGATTCGTTACACAGTAAAAAAGTTGATGTTTTTTTTTTTTTTCACCATCCTGCAGACTTCTGATGCTGAGAACATGTGCTGGTTGAAGGCATGTAAATGTAATAAGAACAGCAAAAAGTGAAAGTGATACTGACTCATAGAGAAATATGAATACAATTTGGCTTAGGATAAACAATGTTATCGTTGGCTGGTGTGGATGCAAATATAGTTCTATCATGAGAACTCTCTGAAGATTTTAGCATGGTAATGGATATGACAATGTTAATGTATTTAGTCTTGGCGGAATAGATCTGCTACGCTGCTGAATTGGTGCTGCTGTTGGTTATTGATGTATTTGTAGATTATTGCTGCTGGTGCTGCAGGCAAGTACAGGGACTTGCTACTGCCAATACATAATCCGATATGATGCTGTGAGTATTTAACTCTTTAACGCGTACGATCACACCGGTGTGATCACTCTAGGCTGGTCCCTGGAACCTACGATCACACCGGTGTGATTAGAACGTTTGGTGCGCCACGTGATCAACTGCTAAATTCAAATCTGCTTTCGCACTTTTCCTGGCGCTAAGCCAGAGAGGGACACGCTGAGCGCTTATTATATTATCACAGCTATTCAGTGTTTTCAACCATATAATGCTTATTTTAGGTTTCAGATGCAATCTCCAATGCATCGATCGTCACTTATTCCTGATCACACCTTTCGCAGTGCTCTTTAAACCAGTCCTGCACGCGGTTGGCTCCCCATGGGTAAACTGTATCCGCTAATATTTGATTAATATATATAAAGGGGTTTGTGTTGCGGGTCGGGGAATCAATACGCACGACTATTAGCAATAGCCAAGAGTATTTAGAGTCAATTTGATACCCGCTGATAGGCACCTGTCTTCAAATGGCCCCGTGCTTATTCGTGTGTACGCTCTGCAGTCTGAAGACCATCAAATATTTCTATTTACAATTCGATTTGCAGCATTATAGCCATGCAGCTGAAGTTAATGACAGCTTAGGGAGCGCACTTTTCTCACTTTCCGTAGCCTTATATATAATATAATATATAATGTTGGTTTGATTTCTTGTGTTGCATGAGAAAATACATAATTTTGCCTACCTGATGTAGTAGATTTAATGCGGGTGCGGTTCGGGTTGTGGTCTTTATGTCAAACAGGTCGTGTACAGAATTAAATTAGTGCTGCTGTCGGATAACGGGTCGGGTGTTCTGTTAAGTAGCCTACTGCTGGTGCGAGTTAACCAAACAGGAACTGTGCAGGACTCCGCTTTAAACTGCTTTAGGTCTCTCCGTCAGATAACCTCACGTCCACGATGCGCCATTTACAGGTATTTCCCTAAACCGCCACACAGCTCATATATTTTTTTTTGCCATCGGGTGAGAAGAACGCAATGATTATGAAAACGATTATTTATTTTTGAGAATTATTATTTCATTTCAGTTCGTTTTTCAATAACTTGTTGTTTGTTTCGTTTTAGTTTTTCATTTATTTTGACATTTTATCTGTGTTGCGCTCTCTGTTTATCTCCCTCACTCAAGCTAATTACCAGCAGCTGCAACTTGTTGTGAGCATGCCTGAGTGTGACCAAAAGAGTATAAATTGTGCCCTCAGATGATTCTTTGCTGAGGATCACTTCTCCCCCAGCCTTAGACCTGAATTTGTCAGTGTGTGCACATTCAAGTGAGAGCCGGTGATTATTTCTGTGGTATAGTTGTGAGACCTATATTTTTTTTTGCTGTGTGGCAGCAACTGGCTTTCAAGTGTGCTTACCAGTTTACTCTTGAGAGGATAATCAGAAACTTCTAGTCTTCTAGTTTGCTTACACGTTTATCCTTGTGTGGGTAATTAAAAGGTATTATGTAACTGGAGACTTACATTTTCTGTTGTATTTCTACCCATTTAGTGGTAATTGTGAAATGTACTGTAGGGAGAGAATGCCTTTTTCTTTGTGTACTTGTCACACTTCGCTGGAGCAAGGGAACAGGAGGAACGAGGAGACGAGGAGATTTCACAAAAAACGAGAGTGTTTAATGATTCCAATGGGAGACACAGAGCAGAAGGATGACGTTCAAAACAAGTAGACCTGACAAACACAAACTGAACAGACTAGGACTTTTAAACACCGGACAATAGGGGGAACACAGGTGACATCAATGGAACATAATCAAACTAAACGAGGACATAAACTTGACCAAATAAGGCAAAACAGGAACTGAAACACATGACAAAACAGGTCCAATCCTGACATTTTCGCCCCCTCCCGGAAGGTGTGTCCTCAACGTAGAACAACAGAGAGGGGGAGGGGGTGGGAACTAAGGAGCAGGCTCAGGAGGAGGACGGACACCCGGGAGGGGGCCGGCAGACAGAGTCCAGGGAGGAGACGATGGAGCGAGGAGCCAGGGAGGAGACAAGAGGGGCTTGGAGCAGGAGGAGCCAAGCAGGACCCAGGCCACAGCCATGATGGCGACCCATGGTGGAGCCGACGGAGGGAAGAGCCATGGAGGAGGAATGGCCGCCGACTCCAGGGGGCCGAACAACGGCGGCGGAGCAGGTGGTGGAGGAGCCGAGGCGGAGACCGCGAGCCAACGAGCCAGAGGGTTGCCGAGCATCCGGGGGGCCAGGGTGGAGCCGAGGGCTCTGGCCACCGAGGTGAAGGTGGAAATCCGGAAATCCGCGGCGGAGCCGGAGCGACTGAGGACCAAGGTGGAGCTGGCGGGAGGAAGGAGCCCAATGGAGCCGGTGGGACGGAGCGACGAGGTGCAGCCGGAGGAGTGGAGTCCTGAGGCGATGGCGGGTCGACGCCCGACCAAGGTGGAGCCGGAGGGATGAGGGAGCCCTCCCGCGGAGCTCGCACCGTATTGATGGTGGGCTGAGGGCGAGCAGAGGGGCTGCCAGACAATAGTAGTGGAGGAGGCAGGATCGGGCGGGTTGGTGGGCATTCGTGAGCCTCCGGGCTCTTAGGGCTGCCCTCAGAAACTGATCATCTCAAAGCCCTGTGTCCAACTATAATGTCTCTTTTTTTGATCCACTCAAGCGAGGACTTGAGGGAGTCTATTGGTCACATCTCTGAGACGGAGTATCACTGATTTTGTCCACAATGTTGCTTTACCACCTGCTGCGTCGCTGCTGAAATTGCTATTGTCAACACACGCACACATACGAGCTCGCGCACACGCTATGTGGCTCTAATTAAAGAGACAGTCCAATGAATGTCACCCGTGCTTTTCACATTACTGCATCTGACTTCCCTCGATCGTGATAGACCTTGTCACATGGGTGGATTATGCTAATTGTCCATACATCTAGGGGCTTATATCAACATAATTTACACAAATCCTTTGCTGTGAACCTCTGAATTCATGTCTGTTGTGATCAAAGGCAGGACAGCTCATTCTCCGAAGAAGGATATTACATATGAATATCAGGTTTAGGTTGTCTAAAGTTGTAAAATGTATTTTTGATGCATAGCCCAATTTAGCTATGTTAAAACAAATAAATTAATTTTTGGCAAGATAATGTGTTTTGTAAATATTGCATAAATGACATGATGTGACTCATTATTTTGTTCTATTAATCTATCAATTGAATAAATAAATAATTTCAGTCACTTAAAAGGTTAGTTCACCCAAAAATGAAAATTAGCCTATGTTTTATTTACCCTCGAGGCATCCTAGGTATATATGACTTTCTTCTTTTAGACTAATCCAATCGGAGTTATATAAAAAAAATGTCCTGGCTATTCCAAGTGTTATCATTGCAGTGGGTGGGTCTTTCTGTTGAAAAGTCCAAAAGACGTCAAATAAAGCATGCGCATCCATAATAAAATGTGCCTCACACAGATCCGGGGCATGAATAAAGGCCTCCTGTAGTGAATCCATGCATTTTTTAAAGAAAAATATCCATATTTCAAACGTAATATTTTAGGGCTCTGACGACCGAGGCGAAGATCCGGAGATCTGCGGCGGAGCCGGAGCGACTGAGGACCAAGGTGGAGCTGGCGGGAGGAAGGCGCCCAATAGAGCCGGTGGGACGGAGCAACGAGGTGCAGCCGGAGGAGCGGAGTCCTGAGGCGATGGCGGGTCGACACCCGACCAAGGCGGAGCCGGAGGGTCGAGGGAGTCCGGTGGAGCTGGTGAATCGACGGGTGACGGTGGAGGCGAGGGAGCTAGGAGCCGAGGTGGAGCTGCTGGGTCTACGGGCCGAGGCGGAAGGCTGGAGGCGAGGGATTCTACAGCCACGGCGACGCTGGAGGATGGCAGACCCGCGGAGTTCGCACCATATTGATGGTGGGCTGAGGGCGAGCAGAGGGGCTGCCAGATGACAGCGGTGGAGGAGGCAAGAGCAGGCAGGTGGGTGGGCATTCGTGAACCTCCGGGCTGCCCTCGGGGATCAGAGCCCACTCCTGGCTGGACTGGGAAATGGGAGCCCCCTCAGGTCTGGACGGGACCAGTGGGGACGAAGGAGAGAGGAGAGGGGGAAAATCGGCTTCCAGCTCAGTTTCCCAGTCAATAAGGTCCCCTTCTAAGTCCAGCAGTCCCAGATGTATTATCAGCTCACCCTCAGCCGCGGTGCAGTAGGCGGAGCTACACTCCGTGCTCTCACCGTTCACGGCTTTCTCCCTCGCGATGGGCATTGCAGCCGGCTCACGCACCTGGTCTGACGGCTTGGGCTCTACTTCCGGGGCGATCCTCTGCTCAGTCGCTCGGCATTGCGCTGGCTCGTAGATCGCGGCGGGAACTGGCTCTCCCTCATCGGTGGGCTCGGGATTTAGCTCAGAACAGCGGGGAGATGGTGGGCTGGGCTCTGGTCCGGAGTGGATCTGGCGAGATCATCCTCGGGAGTGACGATGAGAGGCGATCTGTTTCTCGCCAGAATCCACTCCACAAAAGCCGTGAAATCCGCTCGAGAACCATCTTCAGATGATGGCGCTCTGCACGCGGTGTTTAAACTTGCGTCGTAGAACGCACAGAGCGCGTCGTCCGGATAGCTGGTGGTGTTAGCTAGCAGCTGGAACAGTCTAGTATGGTCCTCAAGCGATCTCTCCTCTTGACCAAATAAGGCAAAACAGGAACTGAAACACATGACAAAACAGGTCCAATCCTGACAGTATTATATTTTATTCTCCTGTTTTTTGGTTAAAGAGGTAGCTCAGGAAAGGTTGTGTTGTTGATTTTCATCTTTGTTTTTGTGAAGGGAAGGTAGTTCCTTAAACTTTAGTTTGTGTTTTTTTTTTTTTAGGCAATATTGTCTCCTAACGATTTATTTCCCTATTTTTGTTAGACTTTTTGACAAACAAAGTTAATAACCATTTCTTACTCTTCTTTAGCATGGTTATGTTTACATTCTGAGGCTGAAGGGGGTTCTCCTCGTATTCTTTTTTTTTTTGTCTTTTTGTTATCATATTTTCTAAGCCTTTGTTACCTCTCCTCCTAATCCCTAGACTGGGAGGAGAACGTAATAGTGCATAATTTAGTTGCATCAAATGTAAATAGCACATTAAAGTTAAAAGTTACACCCTTTTTTGTGTGCACGCTGTACAGGTCTGATATAAAGAATGTTTTTGCTCAGGTGGCCGAAATGTCTGCCCGATAGAGAAAAGTTTTGCTCAGCAAGAAAAAAAAAATAGAGGGAACATTGCCCCCAAACATAAGATTGTTGTTTAGCATAGGTCATACATGCAACATAATATTAGAATAGGTACCCCTTATTTTCAAAATACAGTATAAATAATTTGTAAAATTCCAAGTTGTTACCCCAAACTTCGAATATTGTTCCCTTATACCTACATGAAGGTACTGTATAGGTACACTATAATTACAAAAAAAAGTACGCAGTAAATTCTGTTTACTGTTGTTGTTTTCTGTAAATTGCAGGCTGTAATATAAAGCTTTACCAAATGTTGTTAAAAATATAGATATTCAGCATGTAATTACTTCATGTTTCAAATATTAACCTTTATTTATGACTTTAAAGTGCTCATTATTATTATCATATCATATATCATAGCATATAATTCATGATATGATAATTATTATAATATTAATTCAAAATGTGAAATATAGTTAGTTATCATCAATTCATCTTTTTACAGTTCTTGCAAGGCAATTCCCCTTTCTCCACAATTTTCTGAAATTAATTCAGTGCAAGCCAAATAACATACAGATTTTATCCATACAGAAATTCAAATCGGTAATACTTTACAATAAGGTTTCATTTGTTAACTTCAGTTAAGTACATTAGTGAACATGAACTAATAAAGAATAATACTTATACAGCATTTATTAAAATTAATAATGCATTACTAAAATCAAAAGTTGTATCTGTAAACATTGGCTAATGCACTGTGAACTAACATGAACAAACAATGAAACATTTTATTTTTATTATCTACCATTAACACAAATGTTAATAAATTCTGCAAAAATATATTGTTCATAGTTAGTATGTGTTAACTAATGCATTAACAAATGATAAATGAGATCCCATTGTAAAGTCTTACCTTTTAATCTAGATTATTTTACCAAGAAAAATAATATAATGTATGGTAGTCACAACTAGCTAGTGTACTTGGCAAAACATGACTGCCAACCTTAGTTTTACAACTCAGAATGTACAACTCAGAATTTTGAGCTGCCTCCACGATAACTGAAGCTGGTAATGTTGTTTGTGGAGTAGTTTAATCATCCTCTGTTGAGATCTTGATACATTTAATGTCTTTTATTTACAGCTGATTTTGGGCTGTGTGGCTTTAAGTCTGTTGTAGTTGTTATATTTCAATTTCTGAGTGCAAGCATGATGTTGACCACGAAGCATACAAAAAAGTGTCTTAAGTTACACATCTTACAACAGTTTGCCTTTGGTAAAACGTATGGCTAAGTTTTCTCATTATAGGTTCCTTTATTGCTTGAGTTCTCAACCCATAAAGGACTGGGTTTATTAATGGGGTACAAATAAGGAAATACAAAGATAGTATAACACGAATAATGTAGGGCACATGTCTCATATCAAATCGGCTTTGCAAAAGTTCAAAGGAACTCCCAATGATAAAGTTAAATAATGCAATCAGATGTGGGACACACGTGCTAAAGAGTTTAACTTGTCCTCTTTTTGACAGTTTCAAACAGATTAAAGTAATTCTTACATAAGAGTAGATAATTATAAAAAATGGGAGTACAACCCCAAAGGCAATCATTGTTGAGCTATATATGTTGTAATATAAAATATCAGTGCATGCTAGTTTCACAATCGAGTAATTATCACAGTATATTTTTTCAATGATGACACAAATGTCAAAGTTTGCTGTAAGTGAGAGAGTGATGGTCACTCTGAAAAAGGGCAAAAGCCGAGCTACTACAATACCCAAAATCACTTTTGTAGGGGTTACTATTTTGTCATACTTTAAAGGATAGCATATAGAAATATACCGATCATAAGCCGTAACTGTTAGGTTTGCTATGTCACAACCAGCATAGGTATATATAAAGTAGATTTGCACAAGACAAGAAAACCATGTTATGTGATAGTGTTCTGTCAAGAATCTAGCTATGATAAAAGGTGAAACTGCTGTGCCACCATATAAATTTATACAAGCTAAATTGCAGATAAACAAGTACATTGGCTTATGTAGTTTTCTTTCAAGACATACTATACAGATGATCAGTCCATTAGCAATGATGATGATTGGGTAAAGTAAACCCAGCACAACAACAAAAACATATTTCAGATCATGTATTTTCTTATATGCATCCAGTGTGAAGGAAATATTACGTGTTGCACTTTTCAGCATGGCCCTGTAAATACATAAACAACAAAGGAAAACAAGGTTAAGGAAATATTACTTTAACATAAAAAAGTCATTATTCACATAATATTTTGCAGAATTTAATTTCTTTAAAAAATAATAATAATAAAATTAATTAAAAAAAAATAAAATTGATAATCTTACAATTTCTAATGTGTCAGTCAAGCATACGTTTGAAGACAGTCTTTCTTCGTATACTTGAAAATGAATGTTGAATTTGTGGCATGGGGCAGTATTTATGTCCAGGCCCTTGAGCAATGCCATGCCCAGGTTAGGCTCTCCCTCCACGCACACACACAACTATCCAACTCACCAGAGTACTAATCACGCTCACCTGACACTCACTGCACTGCACCAAATCACAAAGCCCCCAGCAGTCACGCTGTAACTGTGTCTCATTTCGAAAGATGCATCCTAAGTAGGACGTATCCTCTGAAGGATGTGGTCTACAGAGTGTCCTCAACCTACAGTAAAATAGATTTAATATGCTATATCAAAATTACATTACACATGTCAGGGCAGTCGTGGCCTAATGGTTAGAGAGTCGGACTTGTAACACGAAGGTCAAGGGTTTGAGTCTTGGTACCGGCAGGTATTGTAGGAGGGGCTCTCTCTTCCACCCCCAATACCACGACAGAGGTGAGACCCTTGAGCAAGGCACATGGCTGCCCACTGTTAAATGCAGTTAAATGCAGAGCACAAATTCTGAGTATGGGACACCATACTTGGCTACACATCACTTTTCATTACACACTCACACCTCTCACACGCTTTAAATGAAAATTAATTCTGAGATGAATTTTAGGAGAGTTGTAAACAGAGTGAAAAAAAATAAAATAATATATATATATATATATATGTATTTTGCGACTGTAATTGTATTACTTTATTTACTTTTTGATGAGTTCTGGTGTACTTCCAACAGCAGATGCCTTTTACAGAGACGAAGGAGAAGAATTTGAATTTGAAGAAGAAGGGAAAAAAATGTATCAGCCATTGAAGATTTGAGGTTGTAGGCTAATGAGGCTATAATTATGAACTTATCTAATGAAATATAATATATTAATTATAATTTTATTATAGGTGTTAAAAAGTGCTACAAATTACATGATTTTATTATGTCAACCATGAAGAAAAGCATCAGTGTTTGAGATATCTTATGTACACCAATTTTAATACAAATTATAAGCTTTTCTTGACAATAACTAACAAAAAAGACATTACTTACAAAAGGTTGTATTAACATTAGTAAATACAACAGTTTACATGAACAAACAATAGATTAAAAAAATACTAAACACCTGTTATCCTGTTTACTACACCTGTAGTAAACAGAAATGAGACTGCCATATGTGTGATGTTTGAGGTCGATAAATGCAACCTCCAGAGGGTGCAGCCTTCAAAATGAGACACAGCTTAAGCCTGGCCTCAACAAGCACACAGACTCTTGTTTGCACCCTACTTACCTTCATAGTACTTACTTACTCCATGTCTACTCCTGCATTGAAGTCCTGCAAATTCCCCCAGCAAACTCCAGCATTGTTCTCCATAGTCAATATAATTTGTCAATGGTCAGTTCAAATCACATTGTCTGTTTCTGCTGGTGATCTATTCCCTGTCAAGACAAAAGTCTTGTGTTATAACAAAGTGTGATGGAATAGTATGTAATGGCCTCAGAATGAATGAAGGGTATGTTCAATATGGAATGTCCATAAAAGTGCAGACCAAGGCTGCTCAGAGCAAAGACCATGTATCTACGAAAAAAAAAATCTATACTTACCCAAAAAGTGCTTAAAACAGTAGAACTAACAATCATAGGACAAACCAATGACCAGATTAATATACATTAATGTATATACATTTATTCAATGTTAATTGCGGCTGCAAAAGTGATTTTGATTCAGTGATTTAACTGATTTAACATTGTTTTAAATAATATACATTATTTATTGAAATTAAATTAAATGTTTGTCACAATACATTGAAAAGTGTGTGTGTGTGTGTGTGTGTGTTTAAATAATAATTGCTATAACATTTACACAGCAGCAATTTAAGTGAAGAAAGAAGAACATGGCAGCAGGTGAAAATAAAATATAAAAATATTGTTCAGAATGGGGGGAGGGGGACGGCATCTGAATCTATTCCACCTAGTATAAGGAGTGACTACATAAAAGTTTTTTTTATTTTTTTATTCTTGCTTTTCTAACCCCGGCTGCATTTCCCAAAAGCATTGTAAGCCTAAGTAGATCATAGCAGTAATGTAAGTACATAGTTTATACGATGTACTTGCACTTAAGATGCTTTTGGGAAACCCGGCCCTAATCTTTTTCCTAACATGTTTTGTTTCATAGTGATGCCACATTCTGTATGATTGAAGGATCCACCAGACATCATGCTGAAGCCTGTGAGTATGAGAGGGTTTAAAGCACTGATTTATTTGGAAATGGCAATTATTAAACTGAGTTTAATTAGTGGTTTCAGGTTGAAGGTCCATCCACAGTTGAGGAGGATGAGGAGACTGTGTCAGTATGTTCAAGGAGGCCTGAGGTAGTCACAGATTCCATGTGATACTGTATATTCAAAAGTCTACTTGTGTGATAAGGTGCTAATAATGTGTGTTTTCCACATATTATTGGCTGCAAGATGCTGACACCCTTCTAGAGCCCTCTCAGTCTGGGACCACATGTGACAAGATGAGTATTAAGAAATTACAACAACGTGCCAAGAGCATTCAATCAAATGACTTAAATTTATGTTACTACAGAACCCAGAGAACATAAAGGAAGTCTACAAACAAATGGAAGCCATAGATATCCAATATAAAAAAACTGAAGATGAGAAAGTTTGAGCTAGAAATCCAACAGCAAGAGAAAAACTCAAGTAGAACTGCCATATTTAAAACTGTCACGAATCCGGTCTATAAACTTGGCAATGGCGGCCACACTAGATCACGCTCACAAAATGGCGGACACGACAGCACCCCGTTATGTCACAGCTGCCAATCCTGAATCAAGTCGAGTCACCGCTGATCTTCACGAGTCAAGTCAAGTCACAGCTAATCTTCCTGAGTCCAGTCAAGTCACAGTTCATCTTCATGAGTCAAGTCAATTCACAGCTGATCGTCAGGGGTCAAGTCAAGTCACAGCTGACCTTCATGAGGCAAGTCAAGTCACATTTGATCGTCATGAGTCAAGTCAAGTCACAGTTGATTGTCATGAGTCAAGTCAAGTCACAGTTGATCGTCATAAGTCGTCAAGTCAAAGCTGATCTTCCTGAGTCAAGTCAAGTCACAGCTGATCTTCATGAGTCAAGTCAAGTCACAGCTTCCATTCCTGAGTCAAGTCAAGTCACAGCTAATCTTCATGAGTCTCGCCACGTCTCAGCTGTTCGTCCAGAGTCTCGCCACGTCTCAGCTGTTCATCCAGAGTCTTGTCACGTCTTAGCAGTTCGTCCAGAGTCATGTCACGTCACCACTGATCTTCCAGAATTTCGTCACATATCAGCTGATCTTCCAGAGTCACGTCACGTCTCAGCTGTTCATCCAGCGTCTTGTCACGTCCTGTCTGTTGCACCCAGATTATCAAGGTCAGTCCTTCGGTATCCCAGTCTGGTATCCAGTGTGAGGGATGCACCCCTGGTGTCTGCACGCACCGCTGGTATCCCCAAACCCACTCACTCTAACCCTTCTATTCATGAACTCATTCCCCTGTCTGCAGCACTTCCCATATGGGGGGTTGCTTTATGGTGTATCTGGGCCACGTACTCCACCGCCGATTTGCTAGAGGCAGCGGCACCGGCTACAACATCTCCAGAGGTGGCGGCTTATGCTGCAGAACCTCCCGAGGTAGCGGTGTCCACTGCTGTGCTCCCAGAGGCCATGGTGTCCACTGTAGTTTCTTCGGAGGTGGCGGCACAGGCTGCAGAACCTCCCGAGATGGCGACACTTGCCTCAGTTCCTTGCGTGGTGGTGGCGCCCAGCAACGCACTTTCTGCCTGTTCTGTTACGGCCAAGGAGGCCGTCTATGAACTCTCTCTCTGTTCTGTTCCGGCCAAGGAGGCCATCTATGAACTCTCTGATTGTCCTGTTCCGGCCAAGGAGGCCGCCTATGAACTCTCTGCCTGCT
>NW_015557090.1:1099978-1110470 GCF_001515605.1 Sinocyclocheilus anshuiensis | reverse complement strand
GTCACAGTTGATCGTCATGAGTCAAGTCAAGTCACAGTTGATTGTCATGAGTCAAGTCAAGTCACAGTTGATCGTCATAAGTCGTCAAGTCAAAGCTGATCTTCCTGAGTCAAGTCAAGTCACAGCTGATCTTCATGAGTCAAGTCAAGTCGCAGTTGATCGTCATGAGTCCCGTCAAGTCTCAGCTGAGCTGCCAGAGCCTCGTTACGTCACAGCTGATCATCTAGAGTCTTGCCACGTCTCAACTGTTCGTCCTGAGTCACGTCACGCCTCAGTTATTCATCCAGGATCACGTTGCATCACAGCTGATCATCCAGAGTCATGTCACGTCCTGTCTGTCACACCCAGATTCTCAAGGTCAGTCCTTCGGTATCCCAGTCTGGTATCCAGTGTGAGGGATGCACCGCTGGTGTCTGCACGCGCAGCTGGTATCCCCAAACCCACTCACTTTAGCCCTCCTGTTCCTGAACTGATTCCCCTGTCTGAAGCGCTTCCCTTGATGGGGATCACTTTATGGTGTGTTTGGGCTGCATACACCACCACAGAACCTCCCAAGGTGGAGGCGCTCGCTTCAGCTCCTTGCGTGGTGGTGGTGGTGGTGGTGGCGCCCAGCGATGTACTCTCAGCCTGTCGTGTTGTGGTCGAAGAGACCGTTACTGACTTCTCCCTGTTTCCTGATGTTACTACTGTAGAACCTCCAGAGGTGGCGGCATCTGCTGCAGAACCTCCAGAGGTGTCAGTGGTATCCATCTATGAACTCTCTGCCTGTTCTGTTCCGGCCAAGGAGGCCGTCTATGAACTCTCTGTCTGTCCGGTTCCGGCCAAGGAGGCCGTCTATGAACTCTCTGTCTGTCCGGTTCCGGCCAAGGAGGCCGTCTATGAACTCTCTGTCTGTCCGGTTCCGGCCAAGGAGGCCGTCTATGAACTCTCTGTCTGTCCTGTTCCGGCCAAGGAGGCCGTCTATGTACTCTCTGCCTGTTCTGTTCCGGCCAAGGAGGCCGTCTGTGAACGCTTTGCCTGTCCTGTTCCGGCCAAGGAGGCCGCCTGTGAACTCTCTGCCTGTCCTGTCACGGCTATGGAGGCCTCCTCATTAAGAACAAGATGTGGTCTGGTGGTTAGGACACTGTGTCATCAAAAGGATGACCCGGGTTTGGTACCTGTATAACCACCACTCTGACATGCGAAAGTTTAGGCTATAAATCTATTTTAGGGAGGGTTCAATGTTTGTTCAACCAGACTTTATAACCTAGACTTCTCCTTCAAGCAAAAGACAAACAACCAAACAGGAAAATCAAAAAGGCTTAAAGACATATTATTTTGAATGAGAGTAACACCAAATTGATTGGCTTATAAATCAGAAATGAAAAATATCACAAGACATAATCTCAAAAGGAAAAAAACAGTAATTCTTATCTGAAAGATGTCGATGTGGAAGAGAAGTGTCTATAGTCCATATAGTCGTAGTCCAAAGGAGTGTAGGCCAAAAACACATTAAAAAATTCACAATCATGAAGGCTTGCAAAAAGATAATCAATAAACAGTTCACGCTGTTTCTCCAAAAAAAACAATACAAATATATAATCCTTGTGAAATGCCACATAAATCGGAATTCACACTGGTAGATGCTTTTGCAGCTCCTATATGCCATGGCCTTCACTCAATGTGTGTAACACATTGAAAGAAAATACATGTGATTGTTATCTATGTGATTTTGGAGTGAAAATTTAAATACTGTGGTGTTCTTGAATAACCTTTGTCAATTTAAATCTTTTTGACTTAGGTCTTACTAAGAAAGTGTGTGGGAACTTTAATTTGGGAAACTGCAAATCTATTTTGTAAACTGCGTTGGATATGTATTGGTTTTTGTTTTTTTTTTCCTTTTTGATGTTGGTAAAATGTTGTAATTAACTGTAGAGAAGAACTGTTTTTTTGTTTTTGTTTGCTACAATGTAAAGTAGTGAGTGTACAGCTTGTATAACAGTGTAAATTTGCTGTCCCCTCAAAATAACTCAACACACAGCCATTAATGTCTACACCGCTATAACCACCACTCTGACATGCGAAAGTTTAGGCTATAAATCTATTTTAGGGAGGGTTCAATGTTTGTTCAACCAGACTTTATAACCTAGACTTCTCCTTCAAGCAAAAGACAAACAACCAAACAGGAAAATCAAAAAGGCTTAAAGACATATTATTTTGAATGAGAGTAACACCAAATTGATTGGCTTATAAATCAGAAATGAAAAATATCACAAGACATAATCTCAAAAGGAAAAAAACAGTAATTCTTATCTGAAAGATGTCGATGTGGAAGAGAAGTGTCTATAGTCCATATAGTCGTAGTCCAAAGGAGTGTAGGCCAAAAACACATTAAAAAATTCACAATCATGAAGGCTTGCAAAAAGATAATCAATAAACAGTTCACGCTGTTTCTCCAAAAAAAACAATACAAATATATAATCCTTGTGAAATGCCATCCATAAATCGGAATTCACACTGGTAGATGCTTTTGCAGCTCCTATATGCCATGGCCTTCACTCAATGTGTGTAACACATTGAAAGAAAATACATGTGATTGTTATCTATGTGATTTTGGAGTGAAAATTTAAATACTGTGGTGTTCTTGAATAACCTTTGTCAATTTAAATCTTTTTGACTTAGGTCTTACTAAGAAAGTGTGTGGGAACTTTAATTTGGGAAACTGCAAATCTATTTTGTAAACTGCGTTGGATATGTATTGGTTTTTGTTTTTTTTTTCCTTTTTGATGTTGGTAAAATGTTGTAATTAACTGTAGAGAAGAACTGTTTTTTTGTTTTTGCCCCAGTTGCCCCAAACACATACACAGATCTTGAATTTCCTTCATTTTTTATTTTATTACCAATATTTCAAATATTCCCACACATTACAAGACATGGCCACTTCCCCTTCCCCACCTTCCACCTATGTGGATATTGATGCACCTGATGTCCCTAGTATTTCCACTCCAATTTGACCACCTCCTGTACAAACTCAGACTCTTTCAGGACTTCCTCCACATGACCCAACCATGTATAACATTTCCACTCCACACAGTTTTACCTATTCTGGAACACAGGTGCGGGTGCTCTCCCCTGCTCTTGGAGGCAGCACCCCAGTGCAACCTCTCACTTGGGCCCCACAAGATGACCGCATGCAAATTTGTACATCTATGGATGTTAAACCTCCTTCATTGGCTCAGCATGATCTGCCTGGCATCCTTCCAACCCCTGGGAGGGGAATTCAACAATTTAATGCTCATGTGCAAGGTAACTGGGACAATCTGATGGAATTCATGAAAAGACAGGAGAAAACTGTAAATGAGCTTACCCAGGTATTGAAGGCCTCATCTTCTCACCATGAGAACCAGATCACCGATCTTGCAGCTAAGGTGGAGACCAACAATCAACAGGTTGTCACCTTAATGACTGCAGCTAAACAACAAGAGGCAGCCGAGGCCGACCAATTGATTAAGGCTGTGCAATTGATGATCTGAAAGGAAATTCAAAAAATGGAACTATCGTTCACCTCTGTAGTCCGGGATAAGTTGGAACAGCTGCAGGTGGAGGTACAATGCACACTTCAGGGTAGCCTTGATCATGTAACCACAAATCTTCAGCAATGTGAAACACAAATTCACAAATGTCGTACTTGTGTAGCTGAGCTGCGAAATGATCTCCAAGTGTTCAATGAGGAAAAGGCTGAAGCCCAAACAGAAAAAAAACAACTCAAGTTTCTAGTACACCCCCAATAGAGACTGTTTCAACTCCTCTACCAATGCCTCTGGTCAAAAGTGACCACATTAAATTAACATTTCCCACGTTTGGGCGGCCTAACGATGATGTTGACCCCCTGTTGTACTTGACCAAGTGTCAAGATTTTCTAGCCCTACATCCTTTGACAGATGCAGATCTCCTGGCTACCTTCTGCACAGTGTTGCATGGCACTGCACGCGACTGGTGGGAAGTAAGTCGCTCCAATATAACCACTTGGAAGGAGTTTGAGACTGCGTTCCTCTCTGCTTTTTTGTCTGAGGATTATGAGGACAAGCTGGCTGAACGTGTCCGCACTGGAGTTCAGGGGAGACAGAATCAGTAAGAGACTTTGCATTTACTTATCGAGCACTGTGTAAAAGATGGAAAGCCACGTTAACAGAAAACGAGATTGTCAAAATTATCTTAAAAAATATCAAGCCTTACCTTGCAAGCCAGCTGCGCAGTCGTGTTAATACTGTCGAAGATCTGGTTAGACTCGGACACCAACTGGAAAAAGATCATCTGGAAAAAGATCATGAAGAACAGCTTCGGTATGAAGGTTGTGTGGTCTTTAAACAACAACCCAATTCACAAAAACATGTATCTAACTGATCTGCTGAGAAACCGCCTGTTCAGTGTTGGAAATGTAATAGACCACATCCTCCAGGCAACTGCCCAATGTATGTACATTCACCTTCTCAGCAGTCTTCTGGTCAACAACATTTCACCCATGGAAAGTATTCTCACCACCCTGCAAAGTCAGGAAGTTGACCATCCAATAACAATGTAGCAGCCTCTGAAATACCCCAGGCACAAGTAGAAACTCAGAAGATTTCAACCCCTTCAAGATCGAATGTATTCATGACCATACCACAACAGTTAGTAGTTACAATTCACATTGGATCCTGATCGGGGAAAGCGATGGTGGATACCGGAGCAAGCTACAAGTTAATTCACGAGAGTCTCATGAAGCAAATTGCCACACCTGTTCAGCTTCAACCTTGGTCCTGTGGTCCTCTTTACCTGGCTAATGGCAAAGCTGAGAGTCCTCTAGGATGGATAAACATTAATATTAATCTGCACAATAAAGCCATTACAGTACCTGCTGTTGTCCTTCCCTCTCAAGCTCTTGCTTATGCCATCATCCTGGGTTTGGACTTCATCTTTTTCAGTGGCCTGCAAATTAATTTCAGTGAACAAAAATATTCTTTCAAGTCTGACCCTGCTGAAGAACATCCATTTCAACCTGGAAATGCCAGTGAACCACTGTTTACCTCGCCAACAATGAAGGAAGGGAAAATAACCAGCAAAAGTAAACTAAACTTGACCTTGTTAAGTGCTGTTCCTCCTCCCCAACCCTCCTTGACCATGTTACACGTTGACAGTGTGGACGATGCAACATTAATTAGAGAAGCTGTAAGTAAAGCACATCTACCTATGGATGGAAAGCGAAAAATACTTCAGATCTTAGAAAGCAACCCACGAGTATGTACTCACCAAACTGGGCGAACGAATGTCCTGCACATCACATCTATACCACCTGCCAGGTTCCTATCAAACAACGGCCATATCGGTTATCCCCTGTCAAACAACAAGCAATGGAGGAACAATTGGAGGTAATGTTGAAAGAAGGAATTGTGGAGCCATCACATTCTGCCTGGGCCTCACTGGTAGTTCTGGTTCCAAAGAAAAATGGAAAGTTAAGGTTCTGTGTGGACTACCGTAAAGTCAATGCAACTACAGAAAATGACGCTTACCCTCTCCCATACATCACGGCGATCCTAGAATCACTCTCCGGGGCATCCATTTTCTCTACCATAGACCTCAACAGCGGATATTGGCAAGTGATAATGGACCCTGATAGTAAAGCCAAGACTGCTTTTATCGTGTCTGCAGGTCTATATCACCTCAATGTTATGCCTTTTGGGTTAAAAAACGCACCTGCGACCTTCCAGAGGCTGATGGGAGCTAAGAACGAAAATATGCTTTGTCTATATTGACGACATCATTATTTATTCTCCCTCAGTGGCCCAGCACTTCTGTGATCTCAATTTCTCCACAGGCTGGAAATTGCCAGTTCGACTATTAACTTGGAAAAGTGCAAGTTTTTTCTTCCAGAAATCACTTTTCTGGGACACGTGGTGAGCAATAAGGGCATCACAGCCGATCCAAGTAAAGTTGAGGCCATTCGTGCCTTTCCTGCTCTTCCGGTTCTTTGGATTAGCCGGTTGGTACCACCGGTTTGTGCCAAATTTTTCTAAAATTGCTCAGCCCCTCAATTCCCTGAAAAAAAGGGACAGGTGTTTAAATGGATGACGCAATGTCAACAAGCGTTTGACCAGTTAAAAGCATGCCTTACCTCGCCCCCTATTCTCGGCCTCCCTGATCTTCAAGTTCCTTTCATCGTATATACAGATGCCAGTGACACTGGACTGGGTGCCATTCTCACACAGAGGAAAGATCCAGGCAGGGAGGAGGTTATTGCATATGCCAGTCGAACATTAACTGGAGCAGAAATCAACTACACGGCAACAGAAAAAGAGTGTCTGGCAGTTATATGGGCCTTAGAAAAGTGGCAACACTACCTTGAATACAAACTTTTCACAGTTGTCACAGACCATTCCGCTCTGCAATGGGTCATGGGATCCACTAAAACAAACAGTCACCTCATCCGATGGGTCCTGAGACTGCAAGCAAAAGACGGACCAACACCCAGAGCTTCCAGTGACCGATATTGTCCTGTGGGAGGAACAGCATAAAGACTGTGAAATAACAAAGTTACTACAAGCAGTGGCAGAAGAACAAAGCCCTAAGATGGACCAATATGAAGTGGTAGAGGACAAGTTGTATCATAAAACTCACCTGAAGAATGATCAAATACACTATAGAGTATATGTTCCCAGCAGTCTCTGGCCAACTCTCCTGCAGCACTATCATTCACATCCCCTGAGTGGCCATAGAGGAATTTATAAGACTTATTAGCGGCTCCAGGAAGTAACGTTTTGGCCAGGGATGTGGACGGATGTAAAACATCATGTCAGGGAATGTGTGAAATGCCAAACCCTTCGGCATGATAACCAGAAACCTGCGGGGAAACTCCAATCAATTACCACCACTAAACCAAACAAAATGCTGGGAGTTGATATTATGGGTCCCCTACCACGGAGTACACAGCAAAATGAGTACTTGCTGGTTTTCGTTGATTATTACTCACGATGGGTTGAGTTTTTCCCCATGCGTCATGCCACCGCTCAAAATATTGCAACAATTCTCAGAAAATAAATCTTAACTCGTTGGGGAGTTCCAGACTTCATTATTTCTGATAGAGGCACCCAGTTTGTCTCATCTGTGTTCAGAGAAGTATGTGAAAAATGGAGAGTGACACCGAAGTTAACCACAGCATATCACGCTCAGACAAACATGACGGAACGTGTGAATAGAACTCTCAAAAATATGATTGCATCATATGTGGATGAGAACCACAACAAATGGGACCAGTTCCTACCAGAGATGAGATTCACCATTAACTCTGTCATCCAGGAAACCACTGGAGTAACTCCAGCAGAACTGCAGCTTGGAAGGAAACTGAAAGGGCCAATGGATAAAATATTGCACGGTCCAAATCTCACTCCTGACACCAGCTCCTATGACGTAGTCTCTCACATACAACAACTGCAATCTCAAGTTAAAGAGTATCAGAAAAGCCCAACATCGACAACTCCGGAACTACAACAAAAAAAGACGGGACAGCACTTTCAAGATCAAAGACCGGGTATGGCTTCGAAACTTTCCTCAGTCTAGTGCACAACACAAGTTTAGTGCCAAATTGGCACCCAAATGGAAAGGGCCTTACCGGGTTCTGAAGTCACTGGGACCTTTGAATTACCGCATAGCGTTGGAGGCCACTGGAGAAGATGTGCGCACTGCACATGTGTGCAATCTTAAAATGTGTTTTCCAACAGCTGAGCAGTTGGAGGACCAAGCATAGAGAAGACTTCAGGACATCTTTCAAGAAACCTCAGATGAGGAGGAATTCTTAGGGTTTTGATCCTTTCTCCTAACAACCATGGGTTGTTTCATCCTGGGTGGAAGAATGTGGCATTACAGATATTTTCCGTATGGCCCCTTTGTTTACTTTGATTTTCTCTCTCTGTCACTGCCCTCTAAATAAAATACATTATGATTGGAGGCGAGGACCAATTAAGAGGAGGAGTATATGTATATAGGGCGAGGTTTGGAGACTGGAGGTTGGACTGACCAGAATCTGTGTGTTACGTTCCCTGTGGAGGCAATCCTTGCAGGTGGATCTTTCGGAGTGTGCGTTTCCGGGGATGGTGGATAGGAGGAGGTGGTGCTACCCGTTTAGCCTGTTGCTAACGGGCATTTCTCTTGACCGACGAATGCCTCTTTGTCAATTCTGGGATTGAACTGGAGTTTCGCACCCTACTCCTAAAAATCAATGACTTGGAGCTGTCAAAAAAGAAGGAGCAAGACAGGCCGCTGATGTTCCCGAGTCACTCTTAGCCACCCGTGCTGCCAGCTTGGTCAGTGTTCGCTCTAATCACAGTCCCACATACACTCATTGCACTAATTTATGCATATTTAAAAAGGTCTGTTCTGTTTTTTTATTTTTTTATTTCTGTTTTGGTTTGTTTTGTTCGATTATTATTATTATTTATTTTATTTGTTTTTTCCTTGAAGTGGAATTGTGGTGCTTGGAGATCTAAAATCTTGTCTATATTATATTAGCATTACCTCTTTAAAAACGAAGAAAGTTGCATACAACTTTCCTGTAGTGTTGCCTTTGTTCTGTCTTTATCTTTTTTGTATGTAGCTGATGGTTTTGTTTGTCTGTTTTGCTATCCGGGATGAATGAAATTAATATAAAAATGTGGCAGGTATATACACCTGTCTGGCGCCCGAAAAACAATAACTGTTTTTTTTTTTCTTTTGAGGCTTTCGGTCTGAGAGTCGAGTAAAGTCTGAGCGCTATCCTCATTGAGAACAAGATGTGGTCTGGTGGTTAGGACACTGCATCATCACACGGATGACCTGGGTTCGGTACCCACTTCAGATAGTTTTTTTTTTTTTTTTGGTGTTTAACTTTTGTTATATTTTGGGACAAGACAACCACTGTTACACAGTCTGCGGGACTGTGAGCGCTTTATTGCGGCATGTGTTATTTGCAGTTTGTGGGCTCCATAATCTACAAATATATGCAATCCCTTCTCTCGAGAACCTATACCGCTCATACAGGTAGTTGTCAGGAAAAGCCAATGGGTCTGACCTGTCCCTGAAAGTACTGTTTGAAATGCCCTGCGTACAATAATAGCATCCTCATCCACCACCTCATCAATTAAATGACAAGCCATGATTATTAAAGTCAGAAACATGGCTTGAGCGGTCGCCGTGATTTTGCCAAGTGAGACATGTTCCTGGATCAACATCTTTTGTTGATCCTGGATGAACATTACAGTACAAAAATATAGACTAAACCCAATCCCTACCCCTAAACCTAACCCTACCCATAATTTATTCCTAAAGTCAGTGTGAAATGATAGCTGATTAACAAGGGTGTAGAAGCACCTAACCCTGATCGTAAGCCTAAAACAGACATTTCCTGAAAAGTTATCCCTCAATTATGATTGGTTAATTGAAATGTTGTTTGAGGATCAACAAGGATGCTGATCCAGGAACATGTTGTACTTGTTGAAATCACGGTCACCGGGTTGAGCTCCCTATTTATAGACCTTTAATTAATTCATTACAAAACTCACACCAACTAAACACATGTAACTTTACTTCTTTACATTTCTTACTCTTTTTGTACCTTGTAATTTCTTACATTTATTAGTAAAGTACACATCCTTTATTTTTTTGGAATAATAGTGGTCAAGTGAAATGCAATGGCATCAAATTCCCAGCAGGTGAGTGTTAATGGTATACTGGTTAAGCATCAACTAAGGCTTAGCCTGACAGTTAGCCTGCCCCAGACCAGGCATCTAGACATCTGAAAGAAATAAAGTCAATCTGGTTAGTAATAACTGAAGCTGGTAATTGTCACAGTACAGAAGGAGACCAAGGACGGAGAGGTAAAGTAAACAGGGATCTTTATTTAACAGGTGCTGAGAGAGAGAGGGATGGAGAGCAAACGGGTTAGGTCAACAGTCTATGGAATAAACGGGTTAGAGCAACAGTCTATGGAATGGAAGGGATCTAGCTCACGTGATGACGGGTTCCTTCTAGGATCGGGCTGAAGAGAATGGCACAGAGACAGGTAGGTTTCAGGATGGAGTCTGGGTTAGTGAGTCAGGTAAGGAGTAGCGTAGTGAACTCAGACATGAGCGGGAAGTTATAGTTCTCAAGAAATTTGTTTGTTCCTTCTAGATACTGTATAATTTCAGCTGAAAGCTTGATTAAAACAAGTACTACAACACTTATCCACACGCAATCGCAATAACACTGCCGATGTCGAGGACGGCCGTGGCCCCGGAGAGCGGGACGATCTGGGTGACGATCATGGAAGTCTCTGAGGAGTAAGGGATCTAGCACATCATCTTTACGCACCCATGATCTCTCCTCGGAGCCGAATCCCTCCCAGTCCACGAGATACTCTAGGCGGCCGCCTCGACGCCGGGAGTCCAGAAGAGAATTGACTCTGTAGATGGTCTCCTCTTCAGCGATTTCGGGAGGAGGAGGTACGCAGGATTCGTCAGACCCT
>NW_015557090.1:1088910-1099820 GCF_001515605.1 Sinocyclocheilus anshuiensis | reverse complement strand
TTGAAGTCTCTGAGGAGTAAGGGATCTAGCACATCATCTCTACGCACCCATGATCTCTCCTCGGAGTCGAATCCCTCCCAGTCCATGAGATACTCTAGGCGGCCGCCTCGACGCCGGGAGTCCAGAAGAGAATTGACTCTCAATCCTCTCGCTCTCTCTGAACCAGTGATCCACCGCTGGAACGTCTGAGTGTTCTCCCGTCCACGGGAATAGGAGAGGTTGGTAACCGAGTACGCACTGAAACGGGATGAGGCCAGTGGTTTGCTGTCGAAGGGAGTTTTGTACGTACTCAGCCCAGGGAAGGTAGAGGCTGCAGCGGTTCTGGTTCTGGTGGCAATAGCTACGGAGGTATCTCCCGATCTCCTGGATTTTGCACTCAGTCTGGCCATTGGACTGTGGGTGATATCCGGAGGTGAGGCTTACTGATACGCCCAGGAGATGGAAGAAGGCCCTCCAGAAGGGCGTTTTGTGCGTACTCGGCCCAGGGAAGGTAGAGGCTCCAGCGGTTCTGGTTATGGTGGCAATAGCTACGGAGATATCTCCCGATCTCTCGGATCTTGCGCTCAGTCTGGCCGTTGGACATGTGGGTGATATCCGGAGGTGAGGCTTACTGATACGCCAAGGAGATGGAAGAAGGCCCTCCAGACACTTGGTGGAATAACTGTGTTGCGGTTTCCATGGCCGTGGGTAATTTTCTGAGGGGGAGTAGTTTACATCCTTTTGAGAATCGGTCGACAACTACGAGGATACAGGTGTGTGATTCGGACTCGGGGAGATCGGTGACGAAGTCGACTCCGATGTGGGACCAGGGCCGGTGAGGTATGGGAAGTGGTACCAGCTTGCCTTGTGGCAGGTGACGGGGAGATTTGGTGATGGCACAGACTGAGCATCCTTGTACAAAGCGCCTGACTTCTCACGCCATAGCGGGCCACCAGTAGCGAGTTTCGAGGAGCGAGAGGGCTTGCTGGCTGCCTGGATGTCCAGAGCCTGGAGAAGAGTGTAGTGAGTCCAGAAGGGTATTGCGGAGAGTGGATGGAACATAGACCTTCCCTTCTGGACCTCCCGGCGGAGCTGGTTCGGAGTGGGTGGCTTGACGGATCTCTTCGTCGAGCGTCCATTGGATGGGACCCACAATGAGGGCTGGAGGGAGAATGGTCTCCGGGGTTATCAATCGTTCCGTGGCCTGAGGAAGGTCGCGACAGAGCGTCTGCTCTGGTGTTCTTGGGTCCGGGCCGGTAGGTAACTGAGAACTGAAAACGGGTGAAGAACAGCGCCCACCGTGCCTGACGTGGGTTTAGGCGTTTGGCCTCCTGAAAATATTCCAAGTTCCGATGGTCAGTGATGACCTGGAAGGGATGAAGAGCTCCCTCCAGCCAATGTCTCCACTCCTCCAGCGCGAGTTTGATGGCGAGAAGCTCGCGGTTCCCGATGTCATCATTTTGCTCCGCCGGGGAAAGCTTGCGGGAGAATTATGCACAGGGATGGAGGATAGGAGGCTCTCCAGAATGCTGGGAGAGCACCGCTCCCACCCCTACTGTTGACGCATCTACTTCCACGACAAACGGTCTCTGAGGATCGGGAAGCGCGAGGGTAGGAGCGGTGCAGAAGGCTTCCTTCAGTCCTTCGAAACTTTGGATGGCTGTGGGCGTCCAGGACAGAGACTTTGGCTTATTTCGGAGCATGGACGTGAGGACGGCTGTGTGCTGACTGAAGTGGTGGATGAAACGATGGTAGAAATTTGAGAAAACTAGAAAGGGTTGGAGTTCCTTAACGGTCTTGGGTTGTGGCCAGTTGTGAATGGCTTGTACCTTCTTGTCATCCATCTGGATACCCTGAGGACTGATGACATATCCGAGGAACTTGATGGTGGTAAGGTGGAACTCGCACTTCTCCAGCTTGAGATAGAGGTGGTATTTTCTCAGCTGTTGTAGGACCTGCGCCACGTGGTGGCGATGTTCGGCCGAGTTCCAGGAGTAAATCAGAATGTCGTCGATGTAAACGATCACAGAATGATGGAGGGCTTGCGCTGAAAGGGATCGGTGAGATGCAATTAATGATACAGTCATTCTAGTCAAGGTAGCAATTTGAGGGCTGAGCTGGATAGTACTCACCGAGGGTCGTGAGGGACGGATAGGACACGAGCGAATCAAGTGTCGCTGCTCCCCACAATACAGACATAGTCCGGTTGTTATCCGCATGGGTGAGATGGTACGAATCCACTTGCAGGGGTTCGGGTGCTGGATCCGGTGAGGCGGATGTGCTCGGTGAGGCGAGTGGCTGGACCGGGGTACAGTAGGTGACAGTAAGTGACTGTTAATGAGTGAGTCATCGAGATTCAACCGATTCATTCAAACGACTGATTCATTCTGAAACAATAAAAAGCATACAGAAGCATTTTTGCTGTCTACAATTTAGAATGCTTGGAATTTTGAGTTTTAATAGACTAATAAATCAACGTGTGTGTGTGTGTGTGTGTGTGTGTGTGTGTGTAAAAATGTTGTACAAAATTTTTTTTTCTTATTTTTATTCGTCTTGTCAGGATACAATTCGTTTAACATTGACAACACAATAGGGGAAAAGTGTTGCAGAGAGAGAGAAAAAAAAAAGTAGGTTGTACAAAAATAGCCTATTAGCTATTTTTATTGTCTTGTCAAAATACTAAATTCGTTTGACATTTTTCTGTTAACACAGTAGGAAAAGTGTCACAGAGAAAAATAAATAAATACGACATATTTCATTTAAAATTATAGGTTAAGCAAAATATAAACAAAACCGAGTAGAACGTCCTTCAAGGACAGCACATCACTTTGCTCCATCCTTATTCTGCTCTGTCACTCATCGACAACCTGTCTGTTCTGTCTGAGGGCCGTATATTTATCACAGGTACAGCCTGCTCTGGGCATCGTTATGCACATGCTGCGCAGGCCATGCAAATAAAACGCGTGACGGTAAAAGCATGCGTGCAGCGTGTGCACAACAGTCATGAGCGCAAGCTGTACCGGTGGTCAATGAGAATAAAGAGCAGACATGCTGTTCTAAATGGACGTCGGGAATGGGATATTGTTAGACCGCCCGCTCCCGTTCAAATTACACCAGAGTTACCGACCGCTACCGCGTTTTATTCGGGAATTTAATCCCGTCGGATCCCTCGGTTTCTGCGGGAGAGCGGCGGGAATGCAGACCTCTACTTGCAGACGCCAGACCACTGATTCGTCAAACCTGCTTTCCTGCAGTCCTTGTTCTTCTTCTGACTTCTGACTATTTTGTAAGTAAGGAATATGCTTCAGGGACATGTATCGGAGTAAAAGTATACATTTTAATTAGGAAATGTAGTGGAGTAAAAGTTGGCTCAAAAATATAAAAACTCAAGTAAAGTACAGATATTCCCAAAAAATACTTAAGTACTGTAACGAAGTATTATTACTTTGTTACATTACACCACTGCCCGCACTCGGAGTGAGGCTGTAATACTCAGAGTTAGTATTAATGATCATGTGTCGGACCAGCGTACACCTGAGAAGGGCGGTGAGAGTATAGATCAGGGGTGGCGAACTCCGGTCCTGGAGAGCCGTAGCCCTGCAGAGTACAGCTCCAACCCTAATTAAAACCTACCTGCCTGTAGCTTTCTAGTAACCCTTCAGACATTGATTAGCTTGTTCAGGTGTGTTTGATTAGGGTTGAAGCAAAACTCTGCAGGGCTCTGACACTGGCACTGACGTTCGCCACCCCTGGTATAGATGCTGAAGACCTGGAACTCATGTGTGGTCTGAGGTAGTGATAGTAGCTTCTTGACAGGACGCCGTCACCATACTTCAGTAAGGGAAGTATTGGATTGTATTGAACTGGTATTGTAGTATTGTATTGTGTTATTGATAACTGGAGGTTGTCTACATTGTCCGTGGTAGAGAAGTCAGATTAGTTTTATATTAAGATGTATTCGTATTGAGAATTTTCATGACAAAAGTCACTGTCAAGTTCAGTTCAATTAAATTCAAGTTTATTTGTACAGCGCTTTTCATGATACAAATCATTGCAAAGCAACTTTACAGCAAATTAAGTTTCTACAATATTTAGTCGTAGCATATCAGTGGTGACTGTCAGTCAATGTACATATGGCAGAAATGTACGGAAAAATCAATTAAAGACGTAATCAAACAGACGATGAACACTATTAACAGCATTTATTATATGATGCAATCAAACTTATAGCAAAATGTGGTAGTTCTGTACGTTGTTTCAGGGTTGGCATCATCTGAGGTCCTATGAGGGGTTGGTATCATCTCTTCTCAGCTGTTCTTGATCCAGACTGAAGCTTGTGTAAATCCTAGTTACCACCGGGATGTCAATCCCGTGGCAAAAACAGAGAAACAAATAGATACATGATTAGCGTAGCTGCTGTTCCAATACAAGCAAAATGTATTTGTTTAACCCAAACTAAAGAATAATAATGTGCATTTGATCAGATATAACTGCAGTACAAGATTATGAGATGCATTATTTGAATGCTTGGCCAAAGAGATGTGTCTTTAATCTAGATTTAAACAGAGAGAGTATGTCTGAACCCCGAACGTTATCAGGAAGGCTATTCCAGAGTTTGGGAGCCAAATGCAAAAAAGCTCTACCTCCTTTAGTGGACTTTGCTATCCTAGGTACTACCAAAAGTCCAGAGTTTTGTGACCTTAGGGAGCGTGATGGATTGTATCGTGGTAGAAGACTAGTTAGGTACGCAGGAGCTAACCCATTAAGGGCCTTATAGGCAAGTAATAATATTTTGTAACTGATACGGAACTTAATAGGTAGCCAGTGCAGAGACTGTAAAATTGGGGTAATATGATCATATTTTCTTGACCTGGTAAGGACTCTAGCCGCTGCATTTTGGACTCTGCTTTCAAGACAACTCTGAAATATTGGTTAACTAAATCAGATTTATTTATAACATCTGTCAAAACGATGACAAGCTAGAATATAAAATAAGTTAAATGCCTGACTGTAAGTTAGTCAAACTATTCTTAGCATGAACATGAAGATTTTGTTTTAACATTTAAGCATGATGACTAACCATAACTTGTTTTCATATTTACAACTGTTTGTGGCTGGATCTTTCACAATAATGAAGCAACTGCTGAGATACTGTTACGGCGAGAGCAGAGGAAACGTGCAGATCCATATGCAAGGCTTTATTTGAAGACATGGTCAGAAACAGGCAGGGTCTAACACTAGCAAACAGATATAGCACAGGCAAGACACAAGAGAAGTCTGGTAAACAGGCGTGGGACAATCAACAGCGAACGTAATCCAGAGGGCGAGGCAAACGGGTAATCCAGGCAGACAGACGATAATCCAGGTGAGGTACATACAGAGTCCGAAACGGCAATACAAAGAGGTAATCCAATACAGACTATAATTCCAGGGCAGGCAACAGACAGACAGGACGAGATAAACAGACTAGAATACAGACTCGGGTAACTAGACTATGAACAAGACTAAACTAGAATCAGGAAACTCGGAATGGCTTCGTAATGTAGCTATCGCTTGAAGAGTGATAAACGCTATACAATACTCGGTAGTGAGGAAGAGGAAGTCCATGGTTTATGTAGGGTGTTTGATTGGTCACAGCTGTGTGTGTAATCAGTGCAATGGATGTTGGGAAATGTATTCCGGGGTGACATGCAACAGTTTGTAGTGTGTTGTGTAGAGTCAATGTAATTGGAAGGCAACATCTGGTGGCGAGCAGACGGAAAACCACGGACCGGATTTGTGACAGATACGTCTTTGAAACATGTGACATTAATACCCAACAATACAAAACACAACAATAGTAACACTTAAAAAAAATAAAAACAACACTTACAACATATTACAAAATAAACAACACAAACTGGTAACAGTGAACCAAAAACAAGTTCAATAGTAGAAATAAAACTAACAGCAACTCTACAGCATGATCTATTCATGCTACATTGCAAGCTGGGTTCCTTCAGAGTACATATGCACTGTAGAAACACAGTATGATGCTGTTTGTTTACAACACATTTCTGAGAGTGCAGTTAGATACAAAATAAGTCCCACTGTGAAATTACTGTGAAAGTCATGCAATTATTAACCTGGAATATACTGTAATTTCACACTAACATTTTTAACAGTGTGGGGCTTGACAATGAAGAGCTGACACACGTGGGAAAAGCTTACCTGTCAAGAAGAAACTTAGGCAAATTTGCTGCTCAGTATGTGCCAGCTAATTGTGTTTATTTGGGGAGGCATTCACTTGTCACTCATTTCATGAAATAGGACAAGACAGTTAATGCCTTTCTCCTGTACCTTCTTTGGACTTATCCATCATCTTAGAATGTTTAACTGGTTCCGTTTTTGAACTGTTGGAGTCAGCCATCATAGAAGTTTCTTACTCTCAAAATGTCTTTGTTATGAGCTTGACATCTCTCAAACGTATTGGAGATTTGCAGCCTTTTATCGATTAGCTCTCCCTGCATGGATTTTGCTTCTGGCCTGGTTAAGGTCTTACTGTGACCAAGACTAGTATATCTACTCAAGGTCACTTCCACTTCCTTTCATTCTCAAGTGGTTGTGTTGCAGTCTTTCTGCACTCTATCCTTTGAATCTCAGGGTAGTGAGAGACTTCATAGGCTTTGACCTGTGAGGCTGTTTCGGATTTATGTTGACCGCATGAGTCAGTGAGTTAAATCAGATCAATTGTATGTTGTGATGGCTATACAGCAGGAGCGCTGTCGCTACAAAACAAAGAATGACATACTGGGTGAGAAATGTTTCGTTTGCTTGTGAGGGATGTGGGTCCACTTTGCCTCTTAGCATTCAGAAATATATATAAAATATATTTGGAAGATATTTGTGTGGCAGCAGACTGGGCCTCTCCACACACTTTTATCAGATTTTATAATTTGGATGTCGATTTAACTCCTGGTTCCCGGTTTTGGCTGCCATGTATATTGTTGTTATGTGATATATGCAGAAACTATGAGAACTGAAGCTTCTCTGTGCCACCGTAGATGGCACACACTTTATCCCTATGTTGAAGTACATTTTATATAAAACATGCAAGCATGTTTCTGAATGTTAAGATGAATAGATCAGAATGGCAAAAGTGCATTCAAATACATCTGCAGAAAGAGAGCATTATATGTTAATGAATTTGTGTGTTTAATTATGTCACTGACAAGCAAGATACACTTGTAAAAATTTTAGTGTGAAATTACAGTATATTCCAGGTTAATAATTGCATTACTTTCACAGTAATTCCACAATGGGACTTCTCTTGTATCTAACTGCACTCTCAGAAATGTATTGTAAACAAACAGCATCATACTGTGTTTCTAAAATGCATGTACTCTGAAGGCACCCAGCATGCAATGCAGCATGAATAGATCATGCTGTAGAATTTTTTTTTTTGCTTCATTCTTGTTTGTTTTATTGCTAATGAACTTGTTTTTGGTTAACTTTTAGCAGTTTGTATTGTTTGTTTATTTTGTAATGTTGGTTTATGTTGTGTTGTTTTTATTTGTTGAGTGTTACCAATTGTTGTGTTTTGTATGTCAAGTATTGATGTCACATCTTTCAAATACGTATCTCAGCAATTACTTCACTATTGTGAACGATCCATCCACAAAAAGTTATGAAAATGAAATACGTTATTGTTAAATCTTCATATTCATACTAATAATCGTTCAACTATCTTAAGGTCAGGCAATTAGCTTATTTCATATTTTAGCTTGTCATCATGTTGACAAATATTTTCATTTGTCACACTTCTTATATGACTAGATGAGAAATTTGATTGAATATGCAAGGTCAAACAGCCCAAACAAATGGGCTCACCAATTACCATTATGGTGACTTCAAAATGATGGTAGTAAACAACTAAATTTCTCACAGTGACTCAGTTAAAGACAACTTTATAGAAAGAAGAGCAGTAAATGACTGTGATGTTAGTATCATTCTGCTGTTCATTCACTAGTAATTTGTAAGACAATTAACCAGCATGCATTTATTTCACAGTAAATTTCTGACTACAGTAATTTACAATAAAATAATACTCTTTAATCCTGTAAATTTCTGGCAATGTTTTAGTGTTGGATAGAATACATTATAAATGAGATGAGAAAATGATACAAAATTTTGATAAAAATATAGATGTTCACCATGTAATTACTTGATGTTTCAAAAGTTAATCTTTATTTATATCTTTAAAGTGCTCATTATTATCATCATATCATATATAATATCATATATCTTATATAATTAATTATATGATTATTATATTAAACAATTCAAAATGTGAAATATAGTCAGTTATCATCAATTTATCTTTTTTTTTTGACAATATATACAACCAACAAAATGTCCTGCTACACTCACCACTTTTAGGATATGTGGAAGTGTTTACAGTTCTTGCAAGGCAATTCCCCTTTCTCCACAATTTTCTGAAATTAATTCAGTGCAAGCCAAATAACATACTGACTTAATTCATACAGAAATTCAAATTGGTAATACTTTAAAATAAGTTTACATTTGTTAATATGAACTAACAAAGAATAATACTTTTTCAGCATTTATTAAAATTAGTAATACATTATTAAAATCAAAAGTTGTATCTGTTAATGTTGATTAATGCACTGTGAACTAACATGAACAAACAATTAAGAATTTTATTTTTATTAACTACCATTTACACAAAGGTTAATAAATTCTGTAAAAAGTTATTGTTCATAGTTATTATGTGTTAACTAATGCATTAACACGTTAACAAATGAGATACCATTGTAAAGTGTTACCTTCTAATCTAATTTTATTTTAACAAGAAAAAAAATGCAATGTATGGTAGTCACAACTAGCTAGTGTACTTGGCAAAACATGACTGCCAACCTTAGTTTTACAACTCAGAATGCACAAGTCAAAAAGCTGCCTCCATGAAGCATACAAAAAAGTGTCTTAAGTTACACATCTTACAACAGATTGCCTTTGGTAAAATGTATGACAAAGTTTTCTCATTATAGCTTCCTTTATTGCTTGAGTTCTCATCCCATAAAGGATTGGGTTTATTAATGGGGAAAGAATAAGGAAATACAAAGATAGTATTACACGAATTATGTAGGGCACATGTCTCATATCAAATCGGCTTTGCAAAAGTTCAAAGGAACTCCCAATAATAAAGTTAAATAATGCAATTAGATGTGGGACACACGTGCTAAAGAGTTTGACTCGTCCTCTTTTTGCCAGTTTCAAACAGATTAAGGTGATTCTTACATAAGAGTAGATAATTATTAAAAATGGCAGTACGACCACAAAGACAATTATTATTGAGCCATATATGTTGTAATATGAAGTATCAGAGCATGCTAGTTTCACTATTGAGTAATTATCACAGTATACTTTTTCAATGATAACTCCACAAATGTCAAAGTTTGCTGTAAGTGAAAGAGAGATGGTCACTCTGAAAAAGGGCAAAAGCCAAGTTAGTACAATATACAAAATCACTTTTCTAGGGGTTACTATTTTGTCATACTTTAAAGGATAGCATATAGAAATATACCGATCATAAGCCATAACTGTTAGGTTTGCTATGTCACAACTAACATAGGTATATATAAAGTAGATTTGCACAAGACAAGAAAACCATGTTATTTGATAGTCCTCCATCAAGAATCTAGCTATGATAAAAGGTGAAACTGCTGTGCCACCATATACATTTATACAAGCTAAATTGCAGATAAACAAGTACATTGGCTTATGTAGTTTTCTTTCAAGACATACTATACAGATGATCAGTCCATTAGCAATGATGATGATTGGGCAAAGTAAACCCAGCACAACAACAAAAACATATTTCAGATAATGTATTTTGTTATATGCATCCAGTGTGAAGGAAATATTACGTGTTGCACTTTGCAGCATGGCCCTGTAAATACATAAACAACAGAAGGAAAATAAGGTTAAGGAAATGTTATTTTAACATAAAAAAGTCATTATTCACATAATATTTTGCAGAATATAATTTCTCACCAAAAACAATAAATAATAATAATTCTTTATGAAATTAAAATTGATAGTCTTACAATTTGTAATTTGTCAGTCAAGCATCAGTTTGAAGACAGTCTCTCTTCATCTGTTTGAAAATGAATGTTGAATTTGTGGTATGGGGCTGTATTTATGTCCAGGCCCTTGAACGATCTAATGCCCAGGTCAGGCTCTCCCTCCACACACACACACACACACACACACACACACACAAACACACACACAAATATCCAAATCATCAGAGTACTAATCACGCTCACCTGACACTCACTGCACCTAATCACAAAGCCCCCAGCAGTCACGCTGTAGCAGTCTCTCATTTCTAAGGATGCATCCTAAGTAGGACGTATCCTCTGAAGAATGCGGTCAACAGAGTGTCCTAGATTAAAAGTAGATTTAAAAGAAAAGACCTTCATAGGCCATATCAGAATGTATTATGTTGCTATGCCATCACATTTACAGTGTCATTTCACACTCAAACCTCTCGCACACTTTTAAATGAAAATTATTTCTGAGGTGAATTTTAGGAGAGTTGTAAACAGAGTAAAAAAAAGTATGGTCCCACTTTATATTAAGTGGCCCTAATACCTGTGTACTTACATCAAAAAATAAGTACAATGTGCTTATTGTGTTCATATTGTATTGCAAAACACTTTTGCTGCTATTGAGGTGGGATACGTGTAAGGTTAGGGACAGGTTTGTTGGTATGGGTAGGTTTAAGGTGTAAGGGACGGATCAACAGTGTTAATTATAAATGTAATTACAGAAATTAATTACAGATGTACTGTAATTACATGCAGGTATTTTTTAAAATATAAGTACAATGTAAAAACATGTATGTACACAATAAGTGCATTGCACCA
>NW_015557090.1:1085110-1088746 GCF_001515605.1 Sinocyclocheilus anshuiensis | reverse complement strand
GTGTGTTGAGAGCCAAACTAATTATTTTGTAATTAAAAAATATAAGTTTGCAAAAAAATTCTTCTTAAGGCTCAAAAATAAAGAAATTGAAAACAAAATAATTTGCAGTGCGTGTAAATCTTTGAAAAATCATATTTTTCTTTGTGCACTTCAAACACTTTTCATCACGAAACCACAAATGTTGCTCTTTTCTCTGCCGTCTTTTTTTGCGGGTCTAAAACTTTTGTTTGCGAGTTGAAAAGTTTTGCTTGTGAGTGAAGCTGTCTCTCAGTGGGTGGTCTCTACCCACCAGGATGAAAGGCCTTTTTTTAGTGGTCACTCTCGATTGAAGTCACAGGTCGACCATGCCCACTACGTTTCCCCGGAATCCCCGCCACTGCTGGCCGCCAGTCTGACAGAAGAGCGAGCGAGGTTGTATCATGGCTATAGATTATTATAGCTCCAGTGAAGTCAGGTGGGTAACGCACATCAAATAACTAGCCCATTTGGCGGGTGTAACGGGGCAGACGAGATGTGAGGCATGAGGATCCATGTGCAAGCTTTATTTATAAACACGGTCAGAACACAGGCAGGGTCAAACAATGGCAAACAGGTATGGTATGGGCAAGACACAAGAATAATCCAAGAGCAGACGAGGGTCTCCGATCAGCAAATGACATCCAGAGGGCTAGACAGAGAGAGATAATCCAGGTACACGGTAATAGTCCAGGCAGGGGCAAACAGAGTCCAAACGACAAGACGAGAGAGAGATCCAAGGCAGGCTATAAACTTCAGGGCAGGTAGAGATCAGACAAGAGGAGAAAACAGGCTAAGATCAAAACACGGGTAAACAGACTATGAACAAGACTAAACTAAACTTTAACTCAGGAAACACGGAATGGCTTGGTAAAGCAGCTAACACTAGGAGAGTGATAAATGCAGAACAATACTTGGCCACTAAAGCAGGATCTGGGTAGGTGTTATATAGTGTGTGTAATGGCTTTCAGGTGCGCGTGTGATTGGTTACAGCTGTGTGCAATCAGTGCAATGGATGATGGGAAATGTAGTCCAGGGCATAGTGTAACAGTCTGTGTAGTGTGAGAGTCCATGTAGTGAGCGGGTGACCTCTGGTGGTGAGTGAACGGAAGTTCATAGACCGGATTCGTGACAATAATAATAATAATTGTCCTTCTGTATTCCAAAAAATCTAAAGATATACAAGGTAAACTTAGTAACTACAAATAAATACAGCAATACAGCATTGTATTATATTAACATATTAACAACAAAAAATAGTCATTTTGTATTCCATGAAAAATAAATACATACAATGATACATACTGCCACCCAACAAGAATAACATCAAGAAAAATATGAATATTAACCAATGAATGTGACTTGACTAGACTCATGATAATAAACTGTGACTTGATGGGACTCAGAAAGAGCAGTTGTGACTTGACTTGACTCATGACGATCAACTATGACTTGACTTGACTCTTGACGATCAGCTGTGACTTGACGGGGCGCTGTTGTGTCCGCCATTTTGTGATCAGGCTCATCTGTCGCCGACATTTTGAGAGCGTAATCTAGTGCGGGGGCCATTACAGGAGTGAGTGCGGGGTCGCGTTCCTCCGCGATACCCACAGTGAATGGAGAGCCAACCGTCAACAAAGAAAAATCCAAAAAACAACTCAGTGACGAACGCGGACCCTCGCGTCTAAGCTCAGATCGCAGAGGTTGATTCAGGCCATCACAGAAAAACTCTATCAGAAGACAGTCTGGTAGATCCGCATAATGTGCTATGGCTAGAAATTCTCTAATATAGTTCTCCAGCGATCGCGGGCCTTGTTTAAGGGCTAGTAATATTCTTGCAGTGTCCATACCTGGCCAATGTCCACTTGAACAGCTGCTGGATCCTTGAGTGGCCGAGTATTCTGTAACGGGGCAGACGAGACGTGAGGCGTGAGGATCCATGTGCAAGCTTTATTTATAAACACGGTCAGAACACAGGCAGGGTCGTTATATAGTGTGTGTAATAGCTTTCAGGTGAGCGTGTGATTGGTTACAGCTGTGTGCAATCAGTGCAATGGATGATTGGAAATGTAGTCCAGGGTATAGTGTAACAGTCTGTGTAGTGTGAGAGTCCATGTAGTGAGCGGGTGACCTCTGGTGGTGAGTGAACGGAAGTTCATAGACCGGATTCGTGACAGCGGGTTATGATTCATAAATTATGACCATATGCACACTCAAGTCTATTCATGGCACCCAACAGCTGTTCAAAATCATGCCGCGCCACGTAACGTTACAGTTTGCCATTCAAAGTTTTCTAAAATGCAACGATTTGGGACTGATGTCTGTACATTCTGACGTCACCCTAGTCTGCAAGACTGTCTATTGTGCATTTTAATAACAGGTTTGTTTTGCACTATCTTTAAGACCTGTGCACTGACAATTGCAAAACCTTAATACTTCGGTAGTATTACTTACTTCAATTACTTCAGTAGTAACGAATGATAATCAGGACTTGTCAGCCAGTACCACTGTAGCCTTGCAGAGACTTTGCTTTGAAGACCTTTTAATTAACTAACTTCCACATTTCAATATGCCCCTGACTTCTAAGGGGTGTTTTTATTTGTGACTACTCCCAACAGCCTAGAATTCTATCAGTACAACATCACATTTTTCTTTTCTGTTTGCAGGAAGAAGATTTGGTGTTGATAGAGGAGGCAACATCTTCAAGGCAAAACCTTAGACCTCATTCAACATCATCCAATGTTGCAATCCCCCTCAGGAGGTACACAAGCAAAAGCTAAACTGAACATTGTCAATTATCGATACCTATTTTACAAAATTTGCCTTGCATATATTTTTGTCTTTAATGTGAAGGCACTTAAAGCCCAGTGGCCGATATGCACAGGAACATTTCCAGTGTCAGAAGTAGAACTGCCATGCCAGCCTTTGTGGAGAAAGGTAATGGAAATAGTGACTCACATTAAAGCTTAAAAAACACCTAAAAAGGGTCCGTGCTCTGATTTGTATCATATCTCATGGTAACCTACCTGACTATGTTCATTACATTGGTTCAAATCAGTACATTGCAAAGGTCATAGAAAAAAATCATATGAAATGTATATATACACACACACACAAAGTTGTTTGGAAACATTAAGGTTTTTTTAATGTTTTTTTGACATAAGTCTCTTCTGCTTATCAATGCTGCATTTGTTTGATCAAATATACAGTAAAAACAGTATTATTGTGAAATATTATTACCATAACTGTTTTCTATTTGAATACATGTTAAAAATGTAATTTATTTCTGTGATGAAAGCTGAATTTTCAGCATCATTACTCCAGTCTTCAGTGTCACATGATCTTCAGAAATCATTCTAATATGCTGATTTGCTGCTCAAGAAACATGTATTATTGTCAATGTTGAAAAAACATTTTTTTTTATTCTTTGATTAATAGAAATGTATGACGTAAACTTCATAAAATTGTTTATAACAGTATAAATGTCTTTACTGTCACTAGTAAAGTATTAATTTATTTAATTTCTTTCCCAAAAAAAAAGTCTTACTGACCCGACTTTTGAATAATAGTGTATATTATTACAAAATGTTTCTATTTCAGATAAATGCTGTTTGTTTGAAC
>NW_015557090.1:1079553-1081385 GCF_001515605.1 Sinocyclocheilus anshuiensis | reverse complement strand
AACTAACTTCCACATTTCAATATGCCCCTGACTTCTAAGGGGTGTTTTTATTTGTGACTACTCCCAACAGCCTAGAATTCTATCAGTACAACATCACATTTTTCTTTTCTGTTTGCAGGAAGAAGATTTGGTGTTGATAGAGGAGGCAACATCTTCAAGGCAAAACCTTAGACCTCATTCAACATCATCCAATGTTGCAATCCCCCTCAGGAGGTACACAAGCAAAAGCTAAACTGAACATTGTCAATTATCGATACCTATTTTACAAAATTTGCCTTGCATATATTTTTGTCTTTAATGTGAAGGCACTTAAAGCCCAGTGGCCGATATGCACAGGAACATTTCCAGTGTCAGAAGTAGAACTGCCATGCCAGCCTTTGTGGAGAAAGGTAATGGAAATAGTGACTCACATTAAAGCTTAAAAAACACCTAAAAAGGGTCCGTGCTCTGATTTGTATCATATCTCATGGTAACCTACCTGACTATGTTCATTACATTGGTTCAAATCAGTACATTGCAAAGGTCATAGAAAAAAATCATATGAAATGTATATATACACACACACACAAAGTTGTTTGGAAACATTAAGGTTTTTTTAATGTTTTTTTGACATAAGTCTCTTCTGCTTATCAATGCTGCATTTGTTTGATCAAATATACAGTAAAAACAGTATTATTGTGAAATATTATTACCATAACTGTTTCCTATTTGAATACATGTTCAAAATGTAATCTTTTTCTGTGATCAAAGCTAAATTTTCAGCATCATTACTCCAGTCTTCAGTGTCACATGATCATTCACAAATCATTCTAATATGCTGATTTGTTGTTCAAAAAACATTTATTATTGTCAATGTTGAAAGAAAAACATTTTTGGATTCTTTGATGAATAGAAATGTATATGAAGTAGAAATAGTTTCTAACAGTATACATGTCTTTACTGTCACTTTTGATCAATTTAATGCATCCTTGCTGAATAAAAATATACATTTATTTAATTTCTTTCAAAAAAAAAGTCTTACTGACCCCAAACTTTTGAACAGTATTTATTGTTGCAAAATCTTTATATTTCAGATAAATGCTTAACTTTCTATTCATTAAAGAATCCTGAAAAAAAAAATGTACACAAATGTTTTCAACACTGATAATAATGTTTTTTGAGCAAAAAAAATAAGCATATTGCTACATTGTGACACTTAAGACTGGAGTAATGATACTATCAATTTTGCTTTAATGTTTATATATATCAGAATCAGAATCAGAAGAGCTTTAATTACCATGTTTACACACACAAGGAATTTGACTTGACGACAGGAGCTTCCAGTGTAGAAGAAAGTACAAACATAGTGCAGACATACATGATAGTGCAGACATACATAGGAATAACACAGTAGGGATGTAATATAACACTAATATAATAAAAAAAGAAAAATTAAATAATGTACTATATACAGAAATAGAAGTATAGGAACAAATGTAATTGTTTAGATAAATGTACAGATATGTTTATTAGTGTGCAGATATGTTATTTACAAAGTGTGAAGTTTAATATAAATATAACTATGTTAGTTGTGATGGACGATGTATAATTATGAAAGATTAATTGTTCAGACTGAATATAGCCTGTGGGAAAAAACTGTTCTTGTGCCTGGCTGTTCTGGTGGTCAGTGCTCTGTAGCGCCGACCAGAAGGCAACAGTTCGAAGAGAGAGTGGGCTGGGTGTGAGGGGTCCAAGGTGATTTTTTTAGCCCTTTTCCTCACTCTGGAGATGTAAAGATCTTGGAGGCTGGGCAGAGGGGCACCAATAATCCTCTCAGCAGTCCTGACTGTCCG
>NW_015557090.1:1069548-1071712 GCF_001515605.1 Sinocyclocheilus anshuiensis | reverse complement strand
ACAGGAGCTTCCAGTGTAGAAGAAAGTACAAACATAGTGCAGACATACATGATAGTGCAGACATACTAACACAGTACACAGTAGGGATGTAATATAACACTAATATAATAAAAAAAGAAAAATTAAATAATGTACAGAAATAGAAAATAGAAGTATAGGAACAAAATTAATTGTTTAGATAAATGTACAGATATGTTTATTAGTGTGCAGATATGTTATTTACAAAGTGTGCAGTTTAATATAAGTATAACTATGTTAGTTGTGATGGACGATGTATAATTATGAAAGATTAATTGTTCAGACTGAATATACCCTGTGGGAAAAAACTGTTCTTGTGCCTGGCTGTTCTGGTGGTCAGTGCTCTGTAGCGCCGACCAGAAGGCAACAGTTCGAAGAGAGAGTGGGCTGGGGGTGAGGGGTCCAAGTTGATTTTTTTAGCCCTTTTCCTCACTCTGGAGATGTAAAGATCTTGGAGGCTGGGCAGAGGGGCACCAATACTCCTCTCAGCAGTCCTGACTGTCCGTTGTAGTCTTCCAGACAGCCAGCTCTTTAACCTGCTGTCTGTAAGCAGACTCGTCTCCGTCCTTGATGAATGATATATATTATATATAAACACATATAATTTTATTTAATTATTTTTACAGTGAGGAGGATGTGATTCGTCATGCAGCAGCACAGATAAACACCAGAAAGACATCTGAAATCTATCACGAGATAACACGTCTGAAGTTGTGGAAACGTCAAAAACAGGAAGCCCTGTATGTCCCTTGAAAATCACCTTCCTTGGAGAGCCTGTAAAAATAAATAAATAAAATTATTTGTATATAAAGCTAAAAACAATAAAGCAAAATGTTCTTTATTTTGTAGGTGTTTTTTTAGTTTGTTAGTTTTTTAATGTGAGTCACTATTACCATTACCTCTCTCCACAAAGGCTGGCATGGCAGTTCTACTTCTGACACTGGAAATGTTCCTGTGCATATCGGGCACTGGGCTTCAAGTGCCTTCACATTAAAGACAAAAATGTATGCAGGGCAAATTTTGTAAAATAGGAATCAATAATTGACAATGTTCGCTTTAGCTTTTGCTTGTGTATGTCACGAATCCGGTCTATGAACTTCAGTTCACTCACCACCAGAGGTCACCCTTCCATTACATTGACTCTCGCACTACACAAACTCTTGCATGTCATCCCGGACTACATATCCCATCATCCATTGCACTGATTGCACACAGCACTGATTGCACACAGCTGTAACCAATCACACATTCACTATATAACACTCACTCAGATCCCTTTCAAACTGCCGAGTATTGTATGCGCATATTGCTAGTTGAGATAGCTACGTTACGGAGCCTTCTTGAAGTTTCATAGTCTTAGCCTAGTCTTGCCTTGTCTGATTCCTCGTGTTCTGATCTTTGCCTGTGCACTTTGGATTACCTCTCTCGTCTTGCCCTGTTCGGATACTGTTTGCCCCTGCCTGGACCTTTGCTTTGTACCTGGATTATCTCTCTAGTCTCGCCCCATTGGATTATGTTCGTCGTCGATTGACCCTCACTGTTTGGACTGCCCATGCCTTGTCTCTTACATACTGTTTGCCAATGTTTGATTTATGCCTGTTTCTGACCACGTCTCCAGAATAAAGCTTTTCACATGGATCCGCACGTCTCACGTCTCGTCTGCCCCGTAACAGAATACTCAGCCACACAAGGATCCAGCAGCTTTTCCCATGGACATTGGCCAGGTATGGACACTGCCAAACTATTATTAGCCTTAAAGCAGGGTACACGCCCGCTTGAAGGCTATATTCAAGAGTATCTGGACATTGCGTGTCATTCTGATTTGCCAGACTGTGTGCTAATAGACTTTTTTTGTGATGGAGTAAATCACGATTAATCCATGAGGGTCCCTGTTCTTCTCTAAGCTATTTTTTTGATTTTGCTCTGCTGTGTGTCGACTCCGTGTTCACGGTGGGTGTTGCGGAGAAACATGATGCCGAGTCCACTTGTGTAATGGCGGCCACACTAGAGCACGCTCACAAAATGGTGGCGACAGCGGAGTTTGATCGCAAAATGGCGGACGCAACAGCACCCCATTATGTCACAGCTGATCTTCGTGAGGCAAGTCAAGTCACACCTGATCTTCATGAACCAAGTCAAGTCACAG
>NW_015557090.1:1067527-1069411 GCF_001515605.1 Sinocyclocheilus anshuiensis | reverse complement strand
CCTTGTCTGATTCCTCGTGTTCTGATCTTTGCCTGTGCACTTTGGATTACCTCTCTCGTCTTACCCTATTCGGATACTGTTTGCCCCTGCCTGGACCTTTGCTTTGTACCTGGATTATCTCTCTAGTCTCGCCCCATTGGATTATGTTCGTCGTCGATTGACCCTCACTGTTTGGACTGCCCATGCCTTGTCTCTTACATACTGTTTGCCAATGCCCCTCATGTCAAGCCCTCTGGATATTGTTAGCCGCTTATCGACCACGCCCGTTTTGGATTACTCTGCTGTCTTGCCCTCAATATACCTGTTTGCCAATGTTTGATTTATGCCTGTTTCTGACCACGTCTCCAGAATAAAGCTTTTCACATGGATCCGCACGTCTCGCATCTCGTCAGCCCCGTAACAGTGTACCTCCTGAAGGGGATTGCAACATTGGATGGTTGAATGAGGTCTAAAACTTTGCCTTGAAGATGTTGCCTCCTCTATCAACACCAAATCTTCTTCCTGCAAACAGAAAAGAAAAATATTATGTTGTACTGATAGGATTCTAGGCTGTTGGGAGTAGTCACAAATCAAAACACCCCTTAGAAGTCAGGAGCATATTGAAATGTGGAAGTTAGTTCATTAAAAGGTCTTCAAAGCAAAGTCTCTGCAAGGCTACAGTGGTACTGGCTGACAAGTCCTGAATATCAATCATTACTATTGAAGTAATACGTTTTGCAATTGTCATTGCACAGGTCTTAAAGATAGTACAAAACAAACCTGTTATTAAAATGCACAATACACAGTCTTGTAGACTAGGTTGAAGTCAGAATGTACAGACATCGGTCCCAAATTGTATTTTAGAAAACTTTGAATGGCAAACTGTAACATTACGTGGCGTGGCATGATTTTGAACAGCTGTTGGGTGCCATGAATAGACTTGAGTGTGCATACGGTCATAATTTATGAATCATAACTTACACCTTTAGTTTCACTCAGCGAGTGAAACACAGTAATGACCACCAGGTTGCTAGGCTTGTATATATACAGTCAAAGTGTAGATGAATTGCATCAATCTAATTATAATCTATAAGGCCTTTATGCTGTAGAAAGAGGAGCATAACTCAAATCTACCTTGGTATAACTGTACTGAGATTTCTTCGTCAGAAACAATTGAAACAATACTGCAATTTTGTGATTTCTTCAAAGTGTGTGGTCTCGCGGTCTGGTAGAATCGTCTGTGTGCATTCCGAGGATTATAAGGCTAAAAATCACATGGTTGCTCACAAGTGCTCACATGGTTTTAAAATCAGTTAAGGTTTTAAAATTGTCTAGTGTGTGGCTATGGAGTTTCTTTTGTGTCTTTTTTTATTCAATCAAGCATACTGTGTTTGAGAGCAAAACTAATTATTTTGTAATTAAAAAATAAAAGATTGCAAAAAAGTCTTCTTAAGGCTCAAAAATAAAGAAATTGAAAACAAAATAATTTGCAGTGCGTGTAAATCTTTGAAAAATCTTATTTTTCTTTGTGCACTTCAGACACTGTTCTGTTGTTTACATTTATGAATCATAACCTGCCAGATGGGCTAGTGATTTGATGTGCATTACCCACCTGACTTCACTGGAGCTATAATAATCTATAATCTCTGAAAATATTGGCTTGACGCTTTACTATTGGGGACTTTGTCAGCTAGCTATACTGTTGGCTAATCAAATCTATTCAGACGGGCTTAGCTAACGTTATGTATTTATATGGGAGAGCATGAGAAGAGAGATTAATTAAGTTCACTTGTCACTGAGTTTAAGATGTTAAGTTAGTTATCTTACCCAGTAAACGGCCTGTTGCTCGCCATGATACAACCTCGCTCGCTCTTCTGTCAGACTGGCGGCCGGCAGTGGCGGGGG
>NW_015557090.1:1059701-1066119 GCF_001515605.1 Sinocyclocheilus anshuiensis | reverse complement strand
AGTACAGTATTACACATTTAGTTTCACTCAGCGAGTGAAACACAGTAATGACCACCATGTTGCTAGGCCTGTATATATACAGTCAAAGTGTAGATGAATTGCTTTAATCTAATTATAATTTATAAGGCCTTTATGCTTTAGAAAGGGGAGCATCACTCAAATCTACCTTGATATAACTTGTACTGAGGTTTCAGAAACAATTTAAACAATACTGCAATTTTGTGATTTCTTCACTAAAGCAGATTAATACATTATGGTACAGTTTGGACATGCCACTGAGCTGAGATTCCTTCGTCAGAACAGACTTATGCTTTAATACTGAAATTAGGGTTTCTTCGCTAAGATCAGATTAACCTTACACTGCTACCATTAAGCATGAAATACATAAAGACTCTTTCAATCATAATAGAGGTACCAATTCAAGCCCCTACTTTATCTGCATTTAAACAAGCCAGCAAATAAGGACATAACAGCGTATCTCAAGTCACGCCCTATTCTAACCTGGACTATCAAGCACACACTTTTAGGTTGACAGTGTTTTAAGCTCATAACCTATGTTTTATCATGCCTCGCCTCCTCCACCATTCTGGAGCGAATCAGCTCAAAGGGGAAATATGAATAATTAATCATAACGACTTTGTCAGCTAGCTATACTGTTGGCTAATCAAATCTATTCAGACGGGCTTAGCTAACGTTATGTATTTATATGGGAGAGCATGAGAAGAGAGATTAATTAAGTTCACTTGTCACTGAGTTTAAGATGTTAAGTTAGTTATCTTACCCAGTAAACGGCCTGTTGCTCGCCATGATACAACCTCGCTCGCTCTTCTGTCAGACTGGCGGCCAGCAGTGGCGGGGATTCCGGGGAAACGTAGTGGGCGTGGTCGACCTGTGACTTCAATCGAGAGTAGCCGATAGAAAAAGGCCTTTCATCCTGGTGGGTAGAGACAGCCCACTGAGAGACAGCTTCACTCACAAGCAAAACTTTTCAACTCGCAAAAAAAGACGGCAGAAAAGCGAGCAACATTTGTGGTTTCGTGATGAAAAGTGTTTGAAGTGCACAAAGAAAAATATGATTTTTCAAAGATTTACACGCACTGCAAATTATTTTGTTTTCAATTTCTTTATTTTTGAGCCTTAAGAATAATTTTTTTGCAAACTTATATTTTTTAATTACAAAATAATTAGTTTCCGTAAAATAGTTTGTCAATAATGCAAGAAGACAATAACAGTCATTCTTCTAGCTAAAGTCAGTTCATTGATGATTCAGTGATGTCATCATCCAGTTCAGCAGAGGACTTGTCTGGTTCCCGTGGTCTTGTGCCGATGGTTGTCGAGGTGATAAGGTCTTTGCAGGGGATCTGTCTCTGGGGCGCATCTAGTTGACATGGTCTCTGCTGACATTCAGGGCTGTAGAGGACATCTCTAGGTGCTGATCCACCATCTGATTTGGATACAGACTGGATCCGTATGGCTATGGTGACCTCGGAATAAGAATGAAAGAGACTAATATTAGCGTAGATGCCATTCTTCTTAAATAGCACAATTAAGTTCCTAACTGATTAAGAGGAGTTGACAGAGCAGCCATCAAGTGTTAGACAGTGTTTTAGGTTATTACAAATGTAGGTTTTTGGTCCAATAATTAATGTTTTAGTTTTTTTTTTCAGAATTTAGCAGTAGGAAATTACTAGTCATCCAGTTTTTTTTATATGAACTATGCATTCCGTTAGTTCTGCAAATTTGAAGGTTTCATCGGGCTGCGAAGAAATATAGATCTGAGTATCATCAGCATAACAGTGAAAGCTAACACCATGTTTCTTGATGATATCTCCCAAGGGTAACATGTAAAGTGTGAAAAGCAACGGTTCTAGTACTGAGCCTTGTGGCACTCCATACTGTACTTGTGATCGATTTGATATCTCGTCATTTACTGCTACTAATTGATGATGGTCAGATATGTCAGGTAAGTTTAACCATGACAATGCAATTCCACTAATGTCAACATCATTTTGTAGTCTACTCAAAAGAATGTTGTGGCCGATAGTGTCAAACGCAGTACTAAGATCCAGTAGCACTAACAGAGAAATACAACCACGATCGAATGATAAGAGCAGGTCATTTTTAACTCTGATGAGAGCATTCTCTGTACTATGATATGGTCTAAATCCTGACTGGAAATCCTCAGAGATACCATTTCTCTCTAAGAAGGAACATAGCTGAGAGGATACTGCCTTTTCTAGTATTTTTGGCAGAAAAGGGAGATGTGAGATCGGTCTGTAATTAACACATTTTCTAGGATCAAGTTGTGTTTTTTAATGAGAGGCTTAATAACAGCCAATTTGAAGGTTTTAGGGACATATCCTAAAGACATTGATGAAATAATAATATTCAGAACAGGATCTATGACTTCTGGAAGCACGTCTTTTAATAGGTTACTGTATATGGAATAGGGTCTAACATACATGTTGTAGGTTTTGATGATTTGACAAGTTGGTAACGCTTTAGATTTAAGCACCTATTTGTAACTATAGAGTACCTCCACAGTACCTACTCGTAGGTATAAGGGAACAATATGCAATGTTTGGGGAATAAGGGGATAATAACCTGCAAAATTATAAAGCATTTATACTGTAAGTATTTTATAACGAAAGGGCACCTATTTTGAAATTGCGTGGTATGACACACAGATCGAAATTTCCAGAGTAAGCATAACTTACAGCTGTACGTACATGTAGGTAAACGGAAACAATGTGCAATATTTGGGGGATAAGGGGGTAATGACTTGGAAAATTAAAAGTATTTATACTGTTAGTATTTCATAAGCAAGGTGTAACTATTCTAAGATTATGTGGTATGCACCTTTTGCTACTGTGTTAGGCAACAATATTATGATTTTGAAGTTGCCAATACACTAACAAATTTGGAAAAACAAAGTAGATCCCACTTGAAATTTGGAACATGGAAATTAAAAAATTAAGTTGAATTCAATCAAAAATACACATTTAGAACTCTTAAAGTTATGTAGATCACACACACAAAAAATGTCTAAATAAATACTAAAATTAAGTGTACTTTATGTGCAAATTTTCTTTCAACAGACAGAAAAAATAAGTAGTTTGTACAAAGACTGGTCTTGTTTGATCTACGTAATAAAATTATGCAAAAAAATTCATCATATTTTTTAAGTAAATCAAGCAGAAATTTTGTATCAGTGTGCAAACATAGTCATTTATAAGGCATTTTAAAGAGGAAATAACATGACAAGAGGAAGGATGCATTTTATACATTGTTACTTGTGTGCTGCTTCTGCAGTTCGAAAAACTAAAGCTTCTGAGAACATTGTGGATGGGTTGACTTGAGAAAACGGTAAGAAGCTCTCTCTCTTTAGTGCCATATCCATATGTCCTATAGCAGGCAATGTATAGTTTGTTTACAAATGCTAAATGCTAAAGTAAAGTTTTTTTCTTTTTTTTCTGTGCAGATTTGTGGAACACATTTAAAATGCAGATCATCCCAAGTTGTACAATCCTCTTTATTTTGATATCAAATATGTTGTGTACAGGTATAAATCTTGTGTACATATTGTGATGTTTATAATGTTTTACATTTAACTTAAAATATGGTAACGCTTTAGATTACAGCCCGCAATGTACAGCGTAATTAAAAAGAATTTACAGCGTAGGCCTACTTATTTGTTACTATAGAGTAGCCTACCTCCACAGTACCTACTCCTAGGTATAAGGGAACAATATGCAATGTTTGGGGAATAAGGGGATAATAACCTGCAAAATTATAAAGCATTTATACTGTAAGTATTTTATAACGAAAGGGCACCTATTTTGAAATTGCGTGGTATGACACACAGATCGAAATTTCCAGAGTAAGCATAACTTACAGCTGTACGTACAAGTAGGTAAACAGAAACAATGTGCAAAGTTTAGGGGATAAGGGGGTAATGACTTGGAAAATTAAAAGTATTTATACTGTTAGTATTTCATAAACAAGGTGTACCTATTCTAAGATTGCGTGGTATGCATGACCTACTGTGTTTTAGAACAAGTTGCCTTATTGTAATAACACAAAATATATGATGCAGTATATTTTTACACTACGTACTGGGTACTTATTGTATTATTACAACATATATCTTACATGACTGATACAAATAGTAAACTGTAGTATACTATATAGGCTATAATTTAGTAATTATAGTAAATTTAAAAACCACCATAGTCTTTATAAAATTTTACCACAGTTTACTTAAGAATATATGCTATAATATTTACTAGTGTTTCTTTATGTGGGATCATGAAGATTATAAAGTATGGGGAAATGATGTAATGTATTTCTGTTATGATTTGGTTTAGAAATTTCCATATGAAAATTTACCTGATGAAAGAGCATTGCATATGGTCATCTCAGCAGCGAATCACGTCAGCAGCATTTTACCATTGAGGTGCAATACAGTGGAAAACTAGATTACCTTCCAGCTCCTCCCAGGATATAACATAAATATAACATCATAATACACAACACATGTACATTTACCGAATAATTGATGTTTTTTTTTTTTTATAGCTGTAGTGCTGTTGGTGCATGTGTAAGTGTAACATCTGCGGGCTGTAATTTAAAGTGATCCCTTGTTACCCTCTTGTTACATGTAGTTACTGTGTAAGTGTAACATCTGCGGGCTGTAATTTAAAGTGATCCCTTGTTACCCTCTTGTTACATGTAGTTACTGTGTAAGTGTAACATCTGCGGGCTGTAATTTAAAGTGATCCCTTGTTACCCTCTTGTTACGTGTAGTTACTGTGTAAGTGTAACATTAAACTATTTTAGTTATGCTACAGTAGATTTATTTCAAAGTTGTTAACAATGAACTGTATTACATAGTTAAATGCAAGGTCCAAAGGCCTTAAGTTAACAAATAATTATTTTTATTATTTAACAAAATTTTAACAGATCTTTTCCAAGAACAGAATGCAGAAAAAACTATTTTGCAACCACTTATACAAAATAAAACGAACAGTAAACAAGCACACACAAAAATAAATCATGTTCTACATTTATTTTTAATAGGCATACTGTCAATTTTTCCTTTCAGCAGTGGGCATGAGTCAACGAATTTCTAGAGATCTTTTGCATATTCTTGCAAAGTTGTCCCTGCAGAATATGTGGGAGCAGAAAAGTCCTCCCCCTCTGATGCAGTTTTCACCTGTGATCACAATTAGAGAAAAATGCATTGCAAAAAAAACCCACAGTTAATACATGTCATGTTTGCATAATGTAAAGAAGTGTTGCACAAAGCTTATATTTAACCAAATATAAAAAATAAGGACTTATGTGAGGACTCTGTGTCACAGAAATGTTTCAAGGCAAATCTGTAAGACTTGCCAACACTGTGATATGGTAAAGCAATAAATAATAAAATAACGAAGGACTACAAAACTTACACAGGTAACTGGAAAATAACAAACAAGAACTTAATAGAAAAACAAAATAGAGAATATGCAACAGTCAGTAGGTGACAGTGAACTCCACTTTGATGGGCTCCAACTAGGGCTGTGCAAATAATCGAATGTGATTTTCATGCGCATCTCGTCAGTAAAGCTGGTTCAGTGATTAGTAGTAAATCTCCAGCACGTGTGTTCAGATGGAGTGGCATTTACTACACAGAGCCGTAGATCACTGAAAAGCTATGCAATATCATGTTCAAAATCGGAAATGAATCGCCTGCGATTTTGAACGTGATATTGCGTAACTTGTCAGTGAACTGCATCAGAGGGGGAGGACTTTTCTGCTCCCTCATATTCTGCAGGGACAGCTTTGCAAGTATATGCAAAAGATCTCCAGAAATTAATTGACTCCTGCTCACTGCTGAAAGGAAAAATTGACAGTATGCCTATTAAAAATAAATATAGAACATGATTTGTTTGTGTGTGTGTGTCTGTGTGTTAAATAAAAACTGTTCTTTTTATATTGTATATGTGGTTGCAAATTTGTTTTTTCTGCATTCTGTTCTTGGAAAAGATCTGTTCAAATTTTGTTAAATGATAAAAATATTTCTTTGTTAACTTAAGGTCTTTGGACCTTGCATTTAACTATGTAATACAGTTCATTGTTAATAACATTTAAATATATCTATTGTAGCATAACTAAAATGGTTTAATGTTACACTTACACAGGAACTACATGTAACAAGAGGGTAACAAGGGATCACTAACTACACGTAACAAGAGGGTAACAAGGGATCACTTTAAATTACAGCCCGCAGATATTACACTTACACAGTAACTACACGTAAAAAGAGGGTAACATGGGATCACTTTAAATTACAGCCCGCAGATGTTACACTTACACAGTAACTACACGTAACAAGAGGGTAACAAGGGATCACTTTAAATTACAGCCCGCAGAT
>NW_015557090.1:1057752-1059671 GCF_001515605.1 Sinocyclocheilus anshuiensis | reverse complement strand
GATTTCTTTTAAGATTGATAGGCACTTAGGTACACAATATATAGACTACATTTTTAACACTAGAAGGGGTAAATTTTACCCGTGGCTGTTTTTCAAATGTACATAAAAGATTTAAAATAAAACGTTCAGGTCTCCCAGTCATTGACTTTTGCTAAAATTATGTAATTTACAATCCAATGTTATCAAAAAATATTTAGATAAAACCAGATAAAAAAACGGGGCATTTATACCTATAAGCGCCAGCGGGTCAAATTTACCCACCTATATAATGCATGTATTTTTGCGCTGCCATTTTCTTGCCGCTTATGTTTTAACATTGTACATTTCTAGGCAAAGCCTTTAACTCACTGATTTAGCGGTTATCAGTTTCATAAATAAAGTCAAAATGACTAAAACAGGGTGTCTACAGATATGAACAAGTTAAATTTAAGACTTTTTAAGACCTTTTTAATACCACCTTATGTGAAATTTAAGACCGAGCCTGTGATGGAAATACACATTATATTACATACGTATATGTAATATTTAACGCATTTAAATGTAAAAAGAAAACAAAATATCATCGCTGTCAAAAATTCTATTTGTTATTACGATATACAGTGAACTTTTCATATCAGCAGACAATATCCCATACAAAATATTCCCACAAAACAAAAGTGTCGCATCACCGAGATATTTGGTGGTGTAAACAATTTATTCTGAAGCAATATTTTCATCAGTTTTCTGTCAGCTTTTACATACTTAAATCTGCATGTTTTTAATATTTACCACAGGATGTCATTTACCTTTATAAAGGCCAATATATATATATTTTACCTTATTAAATGTATGCGTCATCTTTCAAGTCAAATTCTTACAATTGATCAAGAAATTCACACTAAACTACCAGTAGGTGGCGGTAAGTCACTTAATAAATGAGTCATTGTGTCATTCATTAAACCAATTCGTTCAAAACGCCGAATTATTCAAGAACAAAACACTGCCGAGTGTTACTTGGAGAATGTGCAGTACTTCTGCTGTGTATCATTGTTTGGAACTATTTTTGTTGGTGAAAGAGCAAAACAGTAAATATTGTGTCTAAAATGTAAGTAAATTAATAACTACTTGACTAACGTTACTTAACTATGTTGAACTAAAATCAATGTAACATTTGCAATCGTGAAAATATTCAGCAAAATAGATCCCTTGTCATGGTATGTTACTTGACTATATCATGCTATAAATAAACTAAACATTTTGAATTTTTACCTCAGTATGTTTGTTCTGTGAGTTTCTTTATGTGTGCCGTACGCTCATTTGATTTGATTTCTCCATGAAAGTCTCTCACAGAGACAGGCAGCACGAGCCTCAACAGCGCGAAATTGATCATAGAAATACACTATCAATTATCAATCACTGTTTAAGCTGAATGTAATGAAATCAGAAGAATCATTCGCGCGTTTTGATGCGTGATTATATTTTGTCACTTAAGTTTTAATCAGGCTATATTATATTAATCCTGTCGGGCAAGTACAATTCTCAAGCTATGTTTCAGTAAACTTGCATGAACCCATTTAAAGTAGTTCGGAGGCTGGTCAGCGAGCTGGTGTTCGACTGTATTCTGTAACCGCAATTCTCTCTGATGACGCGGTAACTACAGCGGGGAAAATGTACTCTTGATGGACACTCAACTGGGTCCGTCAGACTGGATAAATGTTTGTGGTAATGTGACCAAAAATATTTAAGACCTACTGAATCTGAATTTAAGACATTTTAAGACTTTTTAAGGCCTTATTTTAGGAAAACTTTATTTAAGACTTTTTAAGACCACCCTGTAAAAAAGGCGATTTATGGAAGGTAGGTATTAGAAACACTAAATGCCATGAGTGATGGAGAGTCTGATGGTAAGTTATGCGTCCTGGGTCGGCTCAGCATCTGAC
>NW_015557090.1:1055903-1056852 GCF_001515605.1 Sinocyclocheilus anshuiensis | reverse complement strand
GGAAAACTTTATTTAAGACATTTTAAGACTTTTTAAGGCCTTATTTTAGGAAAACTTTATTTAAGACTTTTTAAGACCACCCTGTAAAAAAGGCGATTTATGGAAGGTAGGTATTAGAAACACTAAATGCCATGAGTGATGGAGAGTCTGATGGTAAGTTATGCGTCCTGGGTCGGCTCAGCATCTGACGGCTCATCTGACAGTGATCCAGATGTTATATTTTCATGTTTTAACCTCACGTTACTCTAATTGGTCAAACTTTGGTTTAATTATTTAATTTTTGTCTTGCCATATCGTTTATTGTTCGCTACTGTGTTGCTATTCTAGTCTGGCCGTTTCCTGAAGAAAAAAAATCTGATCTATATGATGTAATGAATAAAAACTTTTTTTGATTACCCAAAGTTTAATGGTGTTGTTCTCTTATTCAAATTATAAATGATATAACTAAACAAATTAATAAATATTTAGGTGAAAGTGCTGTGCAGGTAAACCTCACTCCCCTGATCTCAAGAGACGCACTAGCGACTAACGATAGAGGCTGGAGTCTTTAGCCTCCTTGTTAGTGCGTCCGCCTCCCATGCCGGACACCCGGGTTCGAGACCAACTCGAAACAAGAACGAGGTGTGGCGGTGAGGATCCGGGAGAGAGGGGTTACATGCGCTTGAATCTGGTGGTGAATTATTATTGTCTATAGGCTATTTTAGTAATTTAAATACCATGGGTTATCTTAATATATTGATCAATGACATTGTATTATAATATTACACCACCCAAATATTTAGGCTACTACCTTCTAATTTCCATTGTCAGTGCAGGCTTTTTATTTTAGCTTAGGCTACTGACCATTATGGATTAGTGAAGACTGCATTAAAAAAGCCTTGAACATAAAACAACAGGATAAAAATATAGTTGATGACTAGACATAATCATTTCATGACTCTAGACACTT
>NW_015557090.1:1054141-1055831 GCF_001515605.1 Sinocyclocheilus anshuiensis | reverse complement strand
CAGCGAGTAAGTGCTGTGCAGGTAAACCTCACTCCCCTGATCTCAAGAGACGCACTAGCGACTAACGATAGAGGCTGGAGTCTTTAGCCTCCTTGTTAGTGCGTCCGCCTCCCATGCCGGACACCCGGGTTCGAGACCAACTCGAAACAAGAACGAGGTGTGGCGGTGAGGATCCGGGAGAGAGGGGTTACATGCGCTTGAATCTGGTGGTGAATTATTATTGTCTATAGGCTATTTTAGTAATTTAAATACCATGGGTTATCTTAATATATTGATCAATGACATTGTATTATAATATTACCCCCCCCAAATATTTAGGCTACTACCTTCTAATTTCCATTGTCAGTGCAGGCTTTTGTTTTATTATTTTTTTTTTTTTTAGCTTAGGCTACTGACCATTATGGATTAGTGAAGACTGCATTAAAAAAGCCTTGAACATAAAACAACAGGATAAAAATATAGTTGATGACTAGACATAATCATTTCATGACTCTAGACACTTCTTTGTGAATACAGTGGCATAATACAGTGAAATAATATGTGCTTTAGCCATATAAATACAGTTGTCGTGTGTGGGTAAAATTTACCCGCTGGCGCTTTTAGGTATACAGCGACCTCTGGCGGTTCTAGTGTTAAATTACAGCCAACAGACTTATACAATAACTACATATAACAGGGGTGAATGTTTGCATAGTAGTTAAGAAAAATGTTGTAGTACATTTCATTCTACTTGCCTCGAACCACATACGGAAGCTCAAGTGCACCAACAGCACTACAGCTATCAAAAAACATCAATTATAAAGTAGATATACATTTGTTGTGTATTATGATGTTATATTTATGTTAAATCCTGGCAGCAGCTGGAAACAGGTCATCTAGTTTTCCATTGTATTGCACCTTGACGGTACAATGCTGCTGACGGACCCGCTGCTGAGATGACCATATGCAATGCTCTTTCATCAGGTAAATTTTCATATGGAAATTTCTAAACCAAATCATAGCAGAAACTCATTACATAATTTCCCCATACTTTATAATCTCCATGATCTCACATACAGAAACACTAGTAAATACGATAGCATATGAAGAGTTCATTTGCAAAAACCGATAAACGGCACTTAAAAAAAAAAAGAGCTGATTGCCGTGCATTATTCTCCACATATAGCGCGATCTGAACCCTAAACACGTTTTGTCAAAAAAGCCGGTTTTGTCCACTTTCAAGGCATCACGAGTTCACGTTTTACTGCAGAAGCCGACAAGCTCCCTTGTTGTTTTTGAACAACAAGATTCAAGATCTTGCACAAAACACCCTACAGGAAATGCCGTTTTTCACTGATGAAATAATAGGTGAAACAAAGCCAAATAAGACAGAATAGAAAAGCGGAGAAAATGGGTGTCAGATTTAATCAATACCTCAGAGCATTTTGATTTTGAGTTGGAAGAACCAGAACTTGATGAGGCAGGCTTGAGCATATCTAATGAACTAGCAACGCTGCAGAAAGATGATGCCACATTGGCAGAATGCTTTGGAAAAGTTTGTAAAGAAACTGCTGTTGGTTTGTTGTGTGTGTAGCATCTGGACCAATCAGACACACAATATATATTTTGTTAGTTATATTTAACAAACACTCTGTAACACCCCTCAGTTAACATGCCATATGAGGGCCTATGGACCCTTCCCCCGAAATGC
>NW_015557090.1:1049548-1053919 GCF_001515605.1 Sinocyclocheilus anshuiensis | reverse complement strand
ATCAAATAAAGATCATGATTCTCCTACAGATAACTAAACAAAATAGCTTGTCTACTAGAGGTTCTGACAAAATGTTGTTGCAGTCTATGTAATTTTTTACATTTTAATTATTTATTGCAAAATCTGCACCTCTTTTGTGGCTAATATTAATTTCATAATGATCCTTACTCCAGTAAGTCAAGTAGCAGAAGTTATAGGAAGTGAAAATGTGCAAATACTATTGGCCCATTTTGGGGTGAACTAAATATGCAAGACTAGTCTTGACTCTTACATGTCACTGTTTATAACACAGGCCGTTCATCCTTTGCTGGGCCGCTTAAAAAAATGGGGGCATACATTAAGAGTATACCCACTTCTCCAGGCACCACTACACCACTGACTATAAGGTACTAATATGTACCTATTAGGGGTAGAAAAAAGGTACAAAGATGTTCTTTTAAGGGTACTGCTCCAGTGACAAGCTGTTGTACCCCAAAAGGTACCATTTTGGCCTCTTTTTTGCTGTGTGGCCTGGATGAGTGTGAGATTTCCCGGCCTGAAATTGCGTCCCAGTCCGTCCCTGAAGGGTTGTATAGCTAAAAACCAGCATGTAATACGGGCATTAGTGTCCTTCATGCGGCCCAACCAAACTAAGGCCCGATAATCAATCTCGAGGGTGAACTTTCTACCCAACAGGTAGTATCTAAAAGAGTCCAAAGCCCATTTCACAGCAACATTCTTTCTCTACTGTTGAGTACTTTGGACTTCTCTTGGAAGAAGTTTCCTGCTAATATAGGCAATGGGCTGCAATTCACCAGATTGTCCTTGCAGAAGTACAGCTCCCAAACCACACTCTGAAGCATTAGTCTGTACTGTAAATGGCTGATCAAAGTTTGGACTCTGCAAAACACGTTCTTTGCACAACACATCTTTCAAATTCTTGAAAGCACTTTCACACTCTGCAGTCCAATCAGTCTTATTGGGTTTATCCTTCTTTGTAAGGTTAGTAAGAGCTACTGCTCTTGCAGAGAAGTGAGGGATGAAATGTCTATACCAGTGTTTCTCAACCCTGGTCCTGAGCGCCCCCCAACACTGCACATTTTGTATGTCTCCCTTATCTGACACCCATTTCAGGTCCTGGAGTTTCTTTTAATGAGCTAATGAGTTGAATCAGGTGTGTTTGATTAGGGAGACACACAAAATGTGCAGTGCTGGGGGGTGCCCAGGACCAGGTTTGAGAAACACTTGTCTATACCATCCAACTAGGCCCAGAAAAGAACGTACCTGCTTCTTTGAAGTAGGTCGCTCAGCATGCTTGATGGCTTCAATCTTCCCGACTTGAGGACGAATAACTCCATGTCCTAGTTTATATCCCAGGTAAGTAGTTTCCGTTTTGGCCATAGCACACTTGTCTGGACGAATGGTAAGTCCTGCTGATTTAATTTTTTCCAGTACCTCTGTCAGATGCTGTAGATGCTCCTCCCAGGTCTTACTGTAGATAATAATATAATAATATAGAATCTGGTCGATCATTCTTTGAAAGGTAGCAGGTGCTCCGTGAAGCCCGAAAGGAAGGACCTGGAAATGGTAGTGTCCAAAAGGAGTTTTAAAAGCTGTTAACTCCTTGCTTTCTGGGCTCAATGGTATTTGCCAATAGCCTTTACATAAGTCCAGTGTTGTAAGAAACTTTGCGCTACCAAGTTTTTCTATTAAGTCGTCTACTCTGGGCATGGGGTACGGGTCAAATTTACTCACTGCATTGAGTTTTCTGAAGTCCAAGCAGATGAAGGAGAGGAAGCGGCCAGAAGAAGCAGCGAAATGTAGCAAAAATGCCTGTTCAGGGCTTCAGGTGCAGGTCAGTTTCATCTGTAAATACGCTAAAGAGTTTTGTCTTTATTAACCTAGTTGACTGCTAGCACCTGTTAGGCTATCAGGGGCACCCTATTTTTAACATCATTCAGAATACTGTTCTAAAGGACATCATTATCGATTGGAAAGTTACATTAATACATTTTGTTTATTAATGTAAACATTAATAAATGTTTACATTAATAAATGTTGCTTCTTTGGAACCAGGACGATGGGATTATTCAACTCGCTGGATGACGGTTCTATGACTTCCAGTTTCAGCATTGTCTCAATCTCCTGTTTCATTGTGGGTAACAATTTCTCCGGCACTCTATAAGCATGTTGGTGAATTGGTTTACTGTCTTTAAGGTAAATGTGATGTTGCACAAGGTCTGTCTTACCAGGTGTCTCCAGGAATAGTTGGTGAGGGATGCTCTCTAGCAGTTGTCCCCTCTGCTCCGCATTCAGATGTTGCAAATCCAAAGAACAATAGTCCTGATGAACAGGTAAGTACTGCTCTTCCACTTCATCCTCCTCCTGAACTACTCTCACCAGCAGCTCCTTTTCAGCATTTGCTGTCGGCTCTGGCTGGGAAGCTTGTTCATGCCACTTTTTCAGCATGTTAACGTGGAAGATCTGGTTGTTGTCTCGATGGAATTTCAATCTCATACGTCACTGAACCAACTTTCCTTTTTACCTGGAACGGACCTTGCCATTTTGCTAGAAGTTTGTTTTCTGATGTTGGAAGTAATAACAAGACTTGCTCTCCTGGGCCATGGTGGTAACTCGTTGCAGCCTTTATCTAATTTTAAGGATGTATGAGAGGAGGTTCTGCTTACGTAGCTTGTCGTTGGCTTCCCAACTGTCCTTCAGCACATCCAGTGGACCTCTAACCTGATGGGCGAAAAGCAGTTCAAAAGGCGAAAATTCAGTGGATGCTTGGGGGACTTCACGGTAAGCAAATAAGAGATAGGGCAACCATTTATCCCAGTCCTTGCCAGTCTCTGAAACAAACTTGTTCAGTATGCTCTTTAGGGTCTGATTAAATCGCTCTACCAGACCGTCAGTCTGTGGGTGGTAAGGAGTAGTACAAACTCTCTTGATACCCAGTAATTGATAGACCTGTTGCAGGGTATGATCTCATGAAATTAGTGCCCTGATCAGTTAATATTTCTTTAGGTATACTCACATGTGAGAAAAAATGAAGTGCGGTTGCAACTTGATTTGCTGTGACCTCTCTCATGGGATATGCCTCAGGGTATCTGGTTGCATAATCACAAATCACCAGAATAAATCTGTTCCCTTTCTGGCTTCTTTCTACCGGTCCAACAACATCCACCCCTATTCTCTCAAATGGTATATTGACTGCAGGAATTGGCACAAGCGGTGCTACAGTGGGTGTTCTGCCCACTGAAAACTGACATTTAGGACAAGTTTTACAATAGTCCTTCACCTCGCTATACATGCCAGGCCAATAGAACCTCTTTGAAATTCTCATCAGGGTTTTCATGAACCCTAAATGCCCTGACCATGGAACAGAATGACCAAGTTCTACCACTTGTTTGCGATAAAGCTTTGGTACCACCAACTGTGTACCATCTTCTTTAGACTGCCTGTAAAGGAGACCTCACTTTATCAAAAACATCTTATCACATGTAGCGAATCAGCTCAAAGGGGAAATATGAATAATTAATCATAACTAGTTATAATTAATTATAAATATTTAGATCCGCTGTAAGTATTTACTTGACCTCTCAGGGTCAACTGTCTGTCAATTCTAAGAACGTTAATTTCCTGGTTAAGGGAAATAACTTTCTTACTGTACAATACTACACAGAGCATGTAGCATAAATCTGCATGATTAGGGGCTCCAGTTATGAGCAAACAATGAACAACGTCAAGTGTGATACAAGTAAGACTTTATTAACTACATAAACACTTAAAAAAAAAGACTTACTATATCCTCCACTGAATATCACGCCGGCGTCTTCTGAGGAAAATCCAAAGCTTATTCCTCTCAGCGCGTCTTCTTCCAGAAGCGAAGTAGCCGAGATGAACTTGAGAGGAAATGTCTCGCTGCTTTGTTTGCTGTGATGTGGCCGTTTACATGCGCGCGTCTCACGTGGACCATTGTAATATCAAAAGCGCGATCGGCGCGTGGGCGTGGTCACATTAGCGATAATGAGGGTGACGGCCAAGACTTGACATCGCGTTGGTTTCATACTGATTACTTTGTCACATAATATTTGTTTTCGTCATGACTTACTTCGTTTAAAAGTAGACATGTCAAGCTTTCTATAGATATATCTGTCATGTGTGTGTGTCAAATATTCGCTGAGTTTCAGTTCATTTTAGTGACGCGTTTCAAACAGATATGCGCGGAGAATGAGACGGCTAAAAGCACACCCTGTATATTTTCTTTATTTTGCAAAAGCACAATGTTTTGTTGATATTGTGAGTGTACACAAATAAAAGTAGACCCTTTACAGATTGAAATGCTGTATTACTCTTATATGTACGATCAAGTATGAAGGAGCATTTTAG
>NW_015557090.1:1044312-1049454 GCF_001515605.1 Sinocyclocheilus anshuiensis | reverse complement strand
AAAACCAGTGATATCAGCATTGGTTGCCATGGAATCAGAGGCCTATTCTGCCTTTCTAAGGTGTTAAGACGCATTTCGGGGAAAGGGTCCATAGGCCCTCATATGGCTTGTTAACTTAGGGGTGTTACAGAGTGTTTGTTAAATATAACTAACAAAATATATATTGTGTGTCTGATTGGTCCAGATGCTACAAACACAATGGACCAACACCAGCAGATGACATTGCACCCCAAATCATCACAGACTGTGGAAACTTAACACTGGACCAATATACAAGGACAGTAACAACATACACAATGACCTGAAGGATATGTCTGTTCATTCAAAGAAAGGTTTTCCTATGAATTAATTAGAGAAGAGTTCATTTTTACTGTGCATTGTGTCTTTCCTATGGAAAATGTAGTGAGTTTCTCTACCCACAGTCCTTTGGGCAATAAAACCAGTGATATCAGCATTGGTTGCCATGGAATCAGAGGCCTATTCTGCCTTTCTGAGGTGTTAAGACGCATTTCGGGGTAGGGTCCATAGGCCTTCATATGACTTGTTAACTGAGGGGTGTTACAGAGTGTTTGTTAAATATAACTAACAAAATATATATTGTGTGTCTGATTGGTCCAGGCGCTACAACGCCGTATATCTGCATATACCCTCCACTACTGCTTATAGTAATTCATACACATAAGGTACTAATATTTACCTATTAGGGGTAAAAGGCAAAAAGACGTCTTTTTAAGGGTACTGCTCCTGTGACAAGCTGTTGTTTGCCTAAAAGGAACCATTTTGGCCTCTTTTTTCTGTATATAGCCTATTGACCCACTACAAATTCTAAAACCACAGATAACCCTATTATTTAAATGGCCATCACATAAAAATGTCTAAATCCTTGGTCTGGGGCCCTGAAAAATAATTAAAGGTTGTCTCTTGAACTGCACCTTCACTTCCCTTTTTAATTTTCTTCATTTTCCCCAATATCTCTGTCTCTCCTTTTTTTATTGTACCTGTCACTTCTTCACCAGCAGGTCTACTGTTATGAACATGCCTTTCTGAGGTGTTAAGACGCATTTCGGGGTAGGGTCCATAGGCCTTCATATGACTTGTTAACTGAGGGGTGTTACAGAGTGTTTGTTAAATATAACTAACAAAATATATATTGTGTGTCTGATTGGTCCAGGCGCTACAACGCCGTATATCTGCATATACCCTCCACTACTGCTTATAGTAATTCATACACATAAGGTACTAATATTTACCTATTAGGGGTAAAAGGCAAAAAGACGTCCTTTTTAAGGGTACTGCTCCAGTGACAAGCTGTTGTTTGCCTAAAAGGAACCATTTTGGCCTCTTTTTTCTGTATATAGCCTATTGACCCACTACAAATTCTAAAACCACAGATAACCCTATTATTTAAATGGCCATCACATAAAAATGTCTAAATCCTTGGTCTGGGGCCCTGAAAAATAATTAAAGGTTGTCTCTTGAACTGCACCTTCACTTCCCTTTTTAATTTTCTTCATTTTCCCCAATATCTCTGTCTCTCCTTTTTTTATTGTACCTGTCACTTCTTCACCAGCAGGTCTACTGTTATGAACAGAACTGTCCACCTTGTTGCAAAAAGACCAGCTCATTGCAATTTGTTATCACAGAATGTTATTTATCTTAAAATGACTTAAATACCCGAGATTTAACAAACCTATATTTCATACAAATATATCAAAACAATTTTCTAAAATGCATAAAAGTCAAAATCAGTACAATATCTTAAAAAAAAAAAAAAAAATCCTAATACTGAACACTATTGCATTATAGGCTGTGATATTTTTGTGTTGCTGTCTGCTCAAGCTCCCTCCCTTCCTATACAATAAATCCAGTCTGTCTGCTAAATTTATTAATGTAACTTTCCAATCGATAATGATGTCCTTTAGAACGGTATTCTGAATGATGTTAAAAATAGGGTGCCCCTGATAGCCTAACAGGTGCTAGCAGTCAACTAGGTTAATAAAGACAAAACTCTTTAGCGTATTTACAGATGAAACTGACCTGCACCTGAAGCCCTGAACGGGCATTTTTGCTACATTTCGTTGCTTCTTCTGGCCGCTTCCTCTCCTTCATCGAGTCCTGCGCATCGACTCTGTTTGAAACCGTCGTTTGAAGCGCAGAACAGACATGAGCCGATTTGCATAGTGCAGCGCTGCCTGTCAAGACTAACCGATTTATGATTTATTATTGAATGAAAAAATCAGAAATTATCACTTTGGTACATTGAGAAGGCAAAAATATAAAATATTAATAATAATAATAATAATAATAATAATAAAAACCGAAAACAAACAAACAAAAAAAAAACAGGGCAGCGGGCCAAATCAGCCGCCAGGCCACCGGGAATTCGCCCGGTGCTCCCGATGGCCAGTCCGGGCCTGTAACCCTTTGACTTTGAGGTGTTATATCGGACTGGTCCTGAAAGCTGTGGGGCTGATTTTCTCTCTTTGCCGGCACTGATATCATGTATACACGGACCTGTATAATGCCTGTGAGTGTTCGAATGTATTGTGTATTATGTGTTTAAGATATGTGAGGGTACAATGTGTATTTTGTTTATTATGTGTAGTGGATTTATGCACAACGTGTTGGGTAGCTGCCGGAGTTGTACATGTGGCTCATCACTCATCATGGATGAGGGTCAGGTTGGTTTGTGTGGAGGGAGCAAGCAAGCAAGCAATAGAAGCTTGTGCTAATGAAGTTTGTTATGATATATATGTATGTTTTTTTTTGTTTTTTTTTTGCTGTGGGATCTACACTATCTGTACAATAAATTCACCTCAACTGGAATTTCCTGTCGCCATGGTCTTATTATGCCTCCGACCGCAAGTGCAATCTCTAACAATGTTTTGATTATCATTCTGAATCAAATTCATAGTTGTTCTATCATACACCCGGCGCAAGTGTTTTTGCTAGTTTTGGTAGCCCGACGCAGTTCTCATTTTCCCGTCCTGCGCGGCGTTGTTTAAATAGCAAATGCATTTGCACCCATTTGTGCACGCATGGGAGTGCTGGTCTAAAAAATAGGTGTGTTCAGGCGCATTGTTGGCGCGTTGGTATCGGGCCCTATCATACACCCGGTGCAATGCGGCGCAAGTGTTTTTGCTAGTTTCAGCCCGACGCAGTTCTCATTTTCCTGCGCCGCGTTGTTTAAATAGCAAATGCATTTGCACCCATTTGTGCGCCCATGGGCGTGCTGGTCTAAAAAAGAGATGTGTTTAGGTGCATTGTTGGCGCATTGTTATTTTGAGGAACTGAAAATAGACTGCGCCATAGACCAACTCAAACCTGGTCTAAAGTCTGGCGCAATATTTTTTAGTTAGTAATATGCGCCTATAGGTGGGTGCACAACGCGCACACACTTTGCTTATCACACACACACCTATTCATGCAACAGCAAACATTTTTAAAAATGAAAAATTACATTCCGCCATGTAAATAGCGAACCCGCCATGGTGCGCGCGCAACTGGCTTTTAAAGGGGATGGGAGATGAGACTCTGATTGGTTTATTGCACGTTACGCCCAAAAAACACCCATTACTCATTAAGAGACTAGAGACAACCCGTTTAGACCATGCGCCCAGGCACGCCGACCGTTTTCCCGTCGTTAAACTAGCAAAAGTGGATTCGGACACGCCTTTTTTCATAGTCTTTTTTCAGCTTTTTGTTCAAAATGTTTATTTTTTATTTTTTTATTTATGAAATTTACCCACATTCAAGTGTTTACAAAAAAAGAATGCATGAAGCTAGAATAAAATATTTTTGTTTACAAGCAAATACCCTGTTCTTTCTTTTGATGTTTGTATGTTCAGATAGCCTATTCATATAACAAAATATATACAAATTAATACCTAAATAGGGACATAGTAGTATACTTAATTTACGATGTAAAGTTACATGTAAAACTTACGAGTATACTTGCAGTATAAAACTACTAAACTAGTAGTTTACTGAGACTATACTTCAGAATGTACTAAAAATGCTACAAGTATTTAATTAGTAAACTATCAGTATACCTATAAATTCACTTTTAGTATAGTTGCAGTACGAACTAAAAACATAGATTTAAACTAGTTGTGCACTCAAAGTTTAATACTGTTATACTTAAAGTGTACTTAAACATATACACTTATATACTAGAAAGTAGGCCAATTTAGTCCCAAGGAGTATTGAAATAGTACACTTACAATATAAAGTGAAAGTGAAAGTGACGTGAGGCCAAGTATGGTGACCCATACTTGGAATTAGTGCTCTGCATTTTAACCCATCGAAAGTGCACACACACAGCAGTGAACACACACACCGTGAACACACGCCCGGAGCAGTGGGCAGCCATTTATGCTGTGGTGCCTGGGGAGCAGTTGGGGGTTCGGTGCCTTGCTCAAGGGCACCTCAGTCATGGTATTGAAGGTGGGAGAGAGACGCCGACCGTTTTCCCGTCGTTAAACTAGCAAAAGTGGATTCGGACACGCCTTTTTTCATAGTCTTTTTTCAGCTTTTTGTTCAAAATGTTTATTTTTTATTTTTTTATTTATGAAATTTACCCACATTCAAGTGTTTACAAAAAAAGAATGCATGAAGCTAGAATAAAATATTTTTGTTTACAAGCAAATACCCTGTTCTTTCTTTTGATGTTTGTATGTTCAGATAGCCTATTCATATAACAAAATATATACAAATTAATACCTAAATAGGGACATAGTAGTATACTTAATTTACGATGTAAAGTTACATGTAAAACTTACGAGTATACTTGCAGTATAAAACTACTAAACTAGTAGTTTACTGAGACTATACTTCAGAATGTACTAAAAATGCTACAAGTATTTAATTAGTAAACTATCAGTATACCTATAAATTCACTTTTAGTATAGTTGCAGTACGAACTAAAAACATAGATTTAAACTAGTTGTGCACTCAAAGTTTAATACTGTTATACTTAAAGTGTACTTAAACATATACACTTATATACTAGAAAGTAGGCCAATTTAGTCCCAAGGAGTATTGAAATAGTACACTTACAATATAAAGTGAAAGTGAAAGTGACGTGAGGCCAAGTATGGTGACCCATACTCGGAATTAGTGCTCTGCATTTATCCCATCCAA
>NW_015557090.1:1043888-1044294 GCF_001515605.1 Sinocyclocheilus anshuiensis | reverse complement strand
GCGCTGTACATTCACTCCCCCCACCTACAATCCCTGCCGGTACGAGACTCGAACCCACAACCTTTGGGTTACGAGTCCAACTCTCTAACCATTAGGCCACGACTTCCCCATACTACTAGTACACTGATGGGGAAAGGAGCTTGAAGGAGCTTGAAGGAGTATGAAGGAGGCAGATAGTCAAACAAATGGAGTCTTTAATAAATCCACATTGGAAAGTAGGAGAAAACAACCTCTTTACACGACGGAGACAGGACATTGAAACTCAGGAAAGGCAGGGCTATAAATACTAAACCAAACGATGGACTAATAAGATGATTAATGAACACGGATGGAAACTAATGAACTAATCAAGGGGACTAAGGGAAACTAGGTCAAAGAAGGCAGAACAGAAATACAGGAAAATCTA
>NW_015557090.1:1031528-1043430 GCF_001515605.1 Sinocyclocheilus anshuiensis | reverse complement strand
ATATATGTAGTAAAATAAAATAAAAAAAATAAATCAAAATAATTAAAAATCTCTTTCTATACTGTATATTTAGTACATAACAGTAAGTAAAATATATGTATACATGTATGTTATTGTCACAGGTTGCCAGTGGAAAGGGAGCTCGAAGGAGCACAAAGGAGGCAGATAGTCAAACGAACAGGGTCTTGAATTAATCTTCATGGGAACGTAGGAGAAAACAACCTCTTTGCACGACGGAGACAGGACAAAGAACCTGAGGAAAGGCAGGGCTATAAATACTAAATCAAACGATGGACTAATAGGATGATTAACTAACACAGGTGGAAACTAATGAACTAATCAAGCAACACAGGAAAACTAGGTCAAGGCAGGGAGAACAGAAACACAGAACATAAACGTGACATATCGCCCCCCCCTCCCAGAAGGTGGATTCCACGCCGTAACAGTTCCAATGGGCAGGGGGGGGGGCGGGTGCCCTGGAGGCTGGTGCAGGGCAGGAACAGGGCGGAGACAAGGAAGGCCTCCAGGGTGGTTCAGGGAGTTCAGGAGGCCATGGCGGAGCATGCAGACTAGTGAGCCATGGCGGAGCAGGTAGTCCAGGGGGCCATGGCGGATCAGACAGTTCAGGAGGCCACGGAGGAGCCTTAGTGGCCTTGTCCAGGTCCCGCCATATCCAGGAGCGCTGAGAGGCACGCTGGAGTGGACTCTAGAGGGAGTGCTGGTGCCTCTTTTTCTGGGCTGAGGGTTGGAATGGATCTTGGACGGGCTCGGGAAAGCAGGGGTGGAACGGAGGGAGCGGGCTCATTGGAGCGGTATGTGGAGGGTGCTGGTTTATGGTGAACTGGAGTGCCAACATGCCTCCAGATAGGGACTGAACAGTTATCAATTTGCTTCAAAGAAATTAGAGCAATTTAAATCTAGAACAAAATTAATAAAGTCTGCTACGGGTCTACTAGTCTGCTATAACAATCATGTGGAGACAAGAATAGGAAAAAATGATCATTGTCCAGTCCCATCCGGAAGCACGCATTAAGCATATGATCACTCCAGCTCACCAGATGGAAGATACTCAGGAACTCCTCCACATATCGCTCCAAAGGCCTTCCATCCTGCTGGATGTTTAGTAAAAAATCCTCAGCTCAGTCCATCTCCTTTGTAGGTCCTGTCTTCTGTCGTGGGTTGCTGGGGAAAGAAGCTTGAAAGAGTACGAAGGAGGCAGATAGTCAAACAAACGGAGTCTTTAATAAATCTACATGGGAAAGTAGGAGAAAACAACCTCTTTACATGATGGAGACAGGACATTGAAACTCAGGAAAGGCAGGGCTATAAATACTAAATCAAACGATGGACTAATAGGATGATTAACGAACACAGGTGGAAACTAATAAACTAATCAAGCAACACAGGAAAACTAGGTCAAGGCAGGGAGAACAGAAACACAGAACATAAACGTGACATATCGCCCCCCCCTCCCAGAAGGTGGATTCCACGCCGTAACAGTTCCAATGGGCAGGGGGGGGGGCGGGTGCCCTGGAGGCTGGTGCAGGGCAGGAACAGGGCGGAGACAAGGAAGGCCTCCAGGGTGGTTCAGGGAGTTCAGGAGGCCATGGCGGAGCATGCAGACTAGTGAGCCATGGCGGAGCAGGTAGTCCAGGGGGCCATGGCGGATCAGACAGTTCAGGAGGCCACGGAGGAGCCTTAGTGGCCTTGTCCAGGTCCCCCGGCTCGGCCACTATGGCCACAGATATATAAAAAAAAAACTTTTCTTAGGGAAAACTAGGTCTTTCGATGCCCGGAGGGATTCTGGAGGGAACTCTGGAGGAGCGGAGCTGGCTAACACAGAGGGCTCAGGAGACGATGGAGGGCTGGACGGGACCAGCGGAGATGAAGGAGACGAAGTTGGGCTGGACGGAACCAGTGGAGACAAATGAGACGATGGAAGGCTGGACTTGGGATCTGTGGCCCTCCCTGGGCCAAACGGGGGAACAGTAGCCCTCTCTGGGCTTGATTTGAGAACAGGAGCGGACTCAGGGGCTGGAGCCGACACTGGAGCGGACTCGGGAGAGAGGATAAGGGCCGAGAAATCCGGAGGAAGCGCCAAATCCAGGAGCGCTGAGAGGCACGCTGGAGTGGACTCTGGAGGGAGCGCTGGTGCCTCTTTTTCTGGGCTGAGGGCTGGAATGGATCTTGGATGGGATCAGGGAAGCACAGGTGGAACGAAGGGAGCGGGCTCATTGGAGCGGTATGTGGAGGGTGCTGGTTTATGGTGAGCTGGAGTGCCAACGTGCCACCGGATAGGGACTGAATGGTTATCATTATTTACTTCAAAAAAGAAATCAGAGCAATTTAAATCGAGAACTAAATTAATAAAGTCTGCTACGGGTCTATAACAATCATCTGGAGACAAGAATCAGAATAAATTATCATCGTCCAGTCCCATCCGGAAGCACGCATTAAGCATATGATCACTCCAGCTCACCAGATGGAAGACACTCAGGAACTCCTCCACATATCGCTCCAAAGGCCTTCCATCCTGCTGGATGTTTAGTAAAAAATCCTCAGCTCAGTCCATCTCCTTTGTAGGTCCTGTCTTCTGTCGTGGGTTGCTGGGGAAAGAAGCTTGAAAGAGTACGAAGGAGGCAGATAGTCAAACAAACGGAGTCTTTAATAAATCTACATGGGAAAGTAGGAGAAAACAACCTCTTTACATGATGGAGACAGGACATTGAAACTCAGGAAAGGCAGGGCTATAAATACTAAACCAAACGATGGACTAATAAGATGATTAATGAACACGGATGGAAACTAATAAACTAATCAAGCAACACAGGAAAACTAGGTCAAGGCAGGGAGAACAGAAACACAGAACATAAACGTGACATATCGCCCCCCCCTCCCAGAAGGTGGATTCCACGCCGTAACAGTTCCAATGGGCAGGGGGGGGGGCGGGTGCCCTGGAGGCTGGTGCAGGGCAGGAACAGGGCGGAGACAAGGAAGGCCTCCAGGGTGGTTCAGGGAGTTCAGGAGGCCATGGCGGAGCATGCAGACTAGTGAGCCATGGCGGAGCAGGTAGTCCAGGGGGCCATGGCGGATCAGACAGTTCAGGAGGCCACGGAGGAGCCTTAGTGGCCTTGTCCAGGTCCCCCGGCTCGGCCACTATGGCCACAGATATATAAAAAAAAAACTTTTCTTAGGGAAAACTAGGTCTTTCGATGCCCGGAGGGATTCTGGAGGGAACTCTGGAGGAGCGGAGCTGGCTAACACAGAGGGCTCAGGAGACGATGGAGGGCTGGACGGGACCAGCGGAGATGAAGGAGACGAAGTTGGGCTGGACGGAACCAGTGGAGACAAATGAGACGATGGAAGGCTGGACTTGGGATCTGTGGCCCTCCCTGGGCCAAACGGGGGAACAGTAGCCCTCTCTGGGCTTGATTTGAGAACAGGAGCGGACTCAGGGGCTGGAGCCGACACTGGAGCGGACTCGGGAGAGAGGATAAGGGCCGAGAAATCCGGAGGAAGCGCCAAATCCAGGAGCGCTGAGAGGCACGCTGGAGTGGACTCTGGAGGGAGCGCTGGTGCCTCTTTTTCTGGGCTGAGGGCTGGAATGGATCTTGGATGGGATCAGGGAAGCACAGGTGGAACGAAGGGAGCGGGCTCATTGGAGCGGTATGTGGAGGGTGCTGGTTTATGGTGAGCTGGAGTGCCAACGTGCCACCGGATAGGGACTGAATGGTTATCATTATTTACTTCAAAAAAGAAATCAGAGCAATTTAAATCGAGAACTAAATTAATAAAGTCTGCTACGGGTCTATAACAATCATCTGGAGACAAGAATCAGAATAAATTATCATCGTCCAGTCCCATCCGGAAGCACGCATTAAGCATATGATCACTCCAGCTCACCAGATGGAAGATACTCAGGAACTCCTCCACATATCGCTCCAAAGGCCTTCCATCCTGCTGGATGTTTAGTAAAAAATCCTCAGCTCAGTCCATCTCCTTTGTAGGTCCTGTCTTCTGTCGCTGGGGAAAGGGGAAAGAAGCTTGAAAGAGTACGAAGGAGGCAGATAGTCAAACAAACGGAGTCTTTAAACATGGGAAAACAGGTTGAAACTAATGAACTAATCAAGCAACACAGGAAAACTAGGTCAAGGCAGGGAGAACAGAAACACAGAACATAAACGTGACATAAAGTATACTTAAAAATTTACTTGAACTTTACTTAAGTATACTTAATAAAATAAACCTGAAGTATACTTCTTTATGGTAAGGGATGTGCAGGATAATGACACATCAGCCAATGTGTTATTATAGGAAATAAATGAAAACTATTTAAAATTTAGTTGTTATAGAACAAAATGTAAAATTGTTCAAAGAGGCTATCTTACCTCAAAAGTAGCTAAACTACCTGGCTAAACTTTTACAGCAGGGTGCGAGCTACGGGGGAGCTAGGGGGAGCTCGGCTCCCCTTAATAAGACATGGGCTCCCCTGAAAACGTGATTTGTGAAATTTTGGGGGGTCTCAAAAAATACTGACAATGTGTTATTTTGACGTGCAATTTCAGTTTTGTGTAATGTGATCATCGTGGATTATTATGTGTAAAATTGCAAAAATATCATTAATTCATGCATGACGGCGATTTAAACCTAATTCACTTCAATAAAGATAACTATACATGCTATTCTTGTCATGAGCATCAAGGTGTGGGGGCGCTGCGGTGCAAATTCCACTCATGTTTAGTACATGTTAACTCAAAGATTCGTAGAAAAAATTTAAATGTTGGACTCTGTGGTCGATTCTGTGTTAAGGTAAGGCATGTTATTCGCAATTATGTGCTGTGGCTGGGTTGTTATAGGTCTGCGTGACTCTCGATGTCTGAGGCCTAACTGAACGGAGGAATTATATGTTATTCTTCTGTAGCCTGATGACGAGTAACTTTAACCGTTGTTCATGTGAACTCAAAGACAGCCTGATGCTTTGTGTATAGACTATTTGTGGGTGGCTGTTTGTTGTTTCACCTATCAATTTGTGTCGATAAAGTATAATAGGGTAAATCCTGTATAGTGATTTATCCTATATAGTGCTTGCATAAAGCAAGTAGTGCATACATTTGTAGCTGTTATGTATCTTTGTAAGTCATTGTAACCCCCCCACCCCCGTTATAAAAAAAAACAAGTGGGCTCCCCCAAAGTTCACAGTATATTTCGAACACTGTTTTACAGAATGTATAAATGACTTTTGATATGAATCTTATTAATATTATATTATTTATATTATATTATTATTATAATAACAACATTATTAGCCAATTCCATTGTCTCGGGGCACAGGCAGGGGACACCCTGAATTGGAATAGTGTCCAATTCCCCTATGTTGCATGTTTTTGGACAGAAAGAGCATGCAAACTCCTTTTCCTGTGAGGCAACAGTGCTACCCACCGAGTCACTGTACCACCCCTTTTTAGAGTGTCATTAATGTAAAACACTAAATCAACTATTCTATTTAAAATTACATTGTGACAGTTTAGTTGAATAATGGAATGACAGACAATAACAGACAAAGCAGAATCACAATAAAATAGATTCATATGAAAGGTATATTTATTCTATGACTTACATGAATATAATAATAATAATAATAATAATATATACACATTTAATTGCCTATATTTTGATTGAAAATATGTCATAATAGCAACACTATCTTGCATTTTACCCCGTCTTACCCTACTATGAAACTATGGTGTTCCTTGCTGGTATTTTTACAAGCTGTGGGCAATGAAGCCAGCACACTTAACATTTTAAAAACACTTTAAAAACAAATGTAAACTGTTTTATATTTTATGCAAAATAAAACAACTTCAATAAATGTCAAGTTTATTTTTGAACACACACACACACACACACACACACACACACACACACACACACAAAAAGTTTTGTTTCATTGAAACAAAACATATATATATTTTATAGCAATATTGATGCTATCGTCACATTCAAAGTAAAAAGGAACTCATTTTGACCTGTGCCATACTGATTAACACAGTATATTACCATTAATTAATAATATAAATGTTGTTTTGATTAAACATTTTAGGTTAATATCTGAAACAAAAAAAAAAAGACTGAAATACCATAATGACAGTTCTTAAAACAGAAAAAAAATATGTGTTTTGTTCATGTAATACCCACTTTTGATACAATCAAGTTTTTACATACTATATCAAGATTATTTTTGTACACACACACACACACACACACACACACACACACACACACACACAAAAAGTTTTGTTTCATTGAAACAAAACATATATATATTTTATAGCAATATTGATGCTATCGTCACATTCAAAGTAAAAAGGAACTCATTTTGACCTGTGCCATACTGATTAACACAGTATATTACCATTAATTAATAATATAAATGTTGTTTTGATTAAACATTTTAGGTTAATATCTGAAACAAAAAAAACAAGACTGAAATACCATAATGACAGTTCTTAAAACAGAAAAAAAATATGTGTTTTGTTCATGTAATACCCACTTTTGATACAATCAAGTTTTTACATACTTTTCTGATATTTTTAAGTCTTATTCCATACATAATAGGGTTAAGCACTGGCTGACACATCAAGAAATAGACTGAAATGATTATACGTAACAAAGCTGGCATTCTGATATTATCAAACCTGCTTTGCACTGTTTCAAAGAAGCAGCCCAAAGAAAAGTTTAAAAGAGATATTATGTGTGGTGCACAGGTACTTAGAGCCTTCTGCTTAGCTTCTTTAGTAGAACTCATACATATTTTTAGAATTCTTGTATATGAATAAATAATTAGCATCAGTGGAATCAGTGCTGTCATCACATTAACATAAATGCCATAAGTATTATTCAAAGAGGTTTTTGAACAAGCAAGTTTCACAAGTAAATAATTGTCACACCATACTTTTTCCATACTGTTTCCACAGAGTTGCAGCTTAAAATTAAAAGAGAAAAGAATTAAAAATTGAACAAAACAATATGACCACACCAACACAATTAACACACCAACTCTAAAAGGGGTCATGATTCTGTTATAATGTAATGGATAACAGATTGAAACATATCTATCAAAAGACATAACCGCTAAATTACAAAATTCAATCATCGCATATGTATACAAGCAAAATATCTGCAAGTAACAATAAATAAAAGAAATCTCATTGTTATTCAAAATCAGATGAACTTGAAGGGAAGGAAATAAAGCTGTGCTGCCATACAATTCATTAACAAACAGACTACAAAGAAACACATACATTGGTTTATGAAGGGGTTTTGCTGAACAAATGACACCAATAAGAAAGCTATTGGCAAATAGGATTGTAGAATACAGCACAGTTATCACAGCAAACAAGAAGTACTTCATCTTCAGTTCCAAATTAAGATATCCGGTCAGTCTGATGGATGTAAAATTTGCACCATTTTCCATATTATATGTTTGCTGTTCAGACAAACAGATAGAAGAAAATTGCTTACTGTATGTCTTTCTCACTAATGTATTTTATGCATATTGCAAAGGAAATTAATTTTTAAAAATACCTATCACTAATGATGAGATGTTTTATAGAGAGCAGATTGTCAATGGAAAAAAAATGATTGAAACAGTCATGTAAACTTAAATTAATAACTTGAACAAAATTGGAGGTAAATAAAAGAAAGACAATTGTATCAACCTACAACAAATAAAATGAATTAGAAAACAGATTTTCATCATAAAGTAAAACATTATGTTGTGCTGGTGAAGCATCTGAATTTATAATACAGGACACAAACACAAGGGAATGTTGACGTGGTTGTTCACATAATTAATTGCAGACTTCTGATGGCAGAATCAGAGTCAGAAATGCAATAATGTTCATAAAAAAAAAGTACAACAACAATGACAACAACAGCTAACTAACTAACTAACTAAATAAATTTAAATCAGTGTCAAGTGTTAAGGGCATCATCCACATTTTCAAATAAATAAAAAAAAAAATTTAATTAATTCTGTCTGCTCAATAGATTAGACTATCACAGATTGTTACCAGTTTGACAGGACGTATCAGAAGCAGAGTTCCTGTGCTGTGGTTGGTGTTCATTTATTATTTAGCTAGGTAAATAATAAAAGTGTATAAATGGTCAAATTTCAGTAAATGTCCTCCAATAATGCACAACATTTCTGGGTTATCTTATCTAATCACAGCACCTGAACAGGAAACCCTGCAACATTTACTGCTCAAGAACCAGAAAGAGCATAACATTTTCATCCCGATAATGTTGCTGCAACCAGCACACACACTGCAAATAGGACAACTTTGGATTTGCAAATGTATTGTGTTTTTACAGGACTGGAAACAAGTTGAGCTGACTAACAATTTTGTTTTGCTTTCTCTGCTACAGTTTACCGCACAATTGTATTGTTTGCAATTTTTAGCAAAAACACATTTAATCGTAAATGTGTTTTTGCCTTTGTTCAAAACGTCCAGCAAGACCTAATACACTTTTGACAATGCATGTTTCCCTTGATGATAGGCATGAGTTGATGAGGAAGGGAGCAAATTTGATGATGCAACTATGTTAACTAGGGACAAGACATTTTGAGGCTGTACATGACAGAAAGGCACATCCTTTTTCATGAACTAAGCATCACAAATTTGCATAGTTAATTTATTTATTTGTTTGTTCGCCATAATTTAAATAGAGCTGTTTCTTGTTGCATGCAGTCATTCTGCAATAGACAGAGAAAAGATAAACCAATACACAAAACTTACAGAAAGGTACAGCAATGTTATCAGTATGTTATTTATTTATTTTTTCATGTTATATTGTGTACATGATCCTTTTTTTTATTTTAGGCTAAAGTTTATTGTATACATTTATTGTATTCATTGTATTGTATTGACATTCAAGTTGTCATTTTATGCAGAGTAAAATGTTTTAGTGTTTTATAAACCCTTTTTGATCATGTTTAAAGGACGAAAACAGCTTTTAAATTACTCATCTATGCTTTTCTCCATTTAGGAAATCAAGCTGTCATGAAAAATATTTCTTTCATACTGGATGGATACAAAGGAATATATGACCAAAGGTATATTTTTGTGGTTGTGCTATCTTTACTGTACCCAGTCATGATAATTTCTAAGTGTACTCATCTATGTAATATGTGTTGAAAGAGGGCTACATAAGCCCATGTACATCTTTATTTGCAATTTGGCTTGTATTAATTTATATGGTGGATCTGCTGTTACACCTTTTGTTTTGACTAAAATTCTGACAGAGAATTATCGAATGACATGGCTTTCTTGCCTTGTGCAAATCTTTAGTATATTTACCTATGGTGGCTGTGACCTAACAAACTTAACAGTTATGGCTTATGATCGATATATAGCTATATGCTATCCTTTAGAATATGAAAAAATAGTCACGCCAGCAAAAGTGGCGATAGGTGTTGCAGTTTCTTGGCTTTTGCCATTTGTGCGATCGACCATCACTATCTCAATTACAGCTAATCTTAACATGTGTGGAGTAATTATTGAAAAAGTCTACTGTGACAATTTTTCTGTTGTGAGGCTAGCGTGCTCTGAAACTTTAAGTAATAATATATATGGTGTTGTTATGATGTCCCTTACTATCCTACTGGTTGTAATAATTTTCTATACTTATGTAAGGATCATCTTTATCTGCTTGAAGTTGTCAAAAACAGGTCGAGTTAAATTCAGCACATGTGTCCCACATCTAATAGCATTACTAAACTTTGTAATTGGTAGTTGTTTTGAAATGTTCCAAAGTCGATTCAATATGCGTCATGTGCCTTACACTGTTCGTGTTATACTCTCTTTATATGTTCTTATTTTGTCTCCTATTATAAATCCAATCATGTATGGAGTAAAAACTCAAAAAATAAAGGAAGCCATTATTAAAAGAAATAGGTTATCTTAGTCACACTTAAGTCTACACTTAAAGCAGCTGGGATCTGTGGAACAAGTTCTGTGCACTCCATCTCTGAACAAATGTAAAGTATGAACTTATTTGTAAATGGTAAAACAAATGAGTGATAACATACTGTTTTATGCTGTTACCCAAAACTGAATGTACAAAAAACTTTAGCCTGGCATATGTATATGTAAATGCACGGCATTTTTTTTTTTTTCTGAGCAGTTTAGAGGTTTACATACTTTGCTCTGAAGTGTATTGACAAATACAGTATGACTCACTGACTTATGACCTGCTGCCCCTGTCAAAAATGTATTATCTGGCCTTTTTTTTTTTTCATTTTACAAACCAGAACCAATTTATTTAGTTATATGTCTAACAGACTGCTATTGTTGTGTAACTGCCTTATATTGTTATATTGTTTGTAGTATAAGCATTTGCGAACTGTAAACTTCTTGCTTGACAATTGAATGGTGAGTATATTAAACTACAGCAACTTTAATCTTTATATTTTAAGCACAATAAATAATTACTGAAACATGTTCTAGTAAATATATCATGAATGTTGTTAATAGTATTGTTAATGTAATAGGAATCTCTTGCGCATGTTTTCAGAAATATAATTTCCAATTCTAAGTCCATGTGCCATATTTTTTATCTGACTAATATCTTCATACATTAATAACAATAAATGTTTAATAGTTGTAATATTTAGTTATTCTGCAAAACTGAGAAAATGCAAAATGCCATACTTGAAAAAGTATTCAAATGACAGTGACACCAGGTGTAAAAGTTTATATTTATTTGTGAATGTTTTTATCATTTCAAGGCAAAACCAGTGGATACAATTGTCTTTGCATTCCTTTTAAAGATGCAAACATGGTTTATGTAACTTGCTAACACTCTGGCTTTTTGAATGTGCATAACTGCAGACTTGTAATAAGATCTTACAAGAGGAAGACATCATTTCCTTAAGAGAGAATACAATAATTATTGCTTGTATTGTAACCAAACAACTATTCAAGGCTTATATTCAAGTCACTGCAATACATGTCTCCATTTCCTCCACAATGGCTTGTTTCCAATTCAAGATCAATTAAATTGCTTTTGTGCAGTAATTTTCAAGCAACTGGGTTTTCGAACAGTCATTGAACAGCCTTTTTGTCCTACTTGAAGACTTTTGAAGTTTCACTTCTGTTCAATTACAACATACCATGCCGGTTAACTAAATTTAAAGAATATAAGATTCACAATTAGAAAGTAAGGCTACAAGCGTGGGACGGTACATGGGCTTTGAGCCAATATTGGAAGGGGCCGCATGTGAAGTAGGCCCAGAGGAATCACAGAGGAAGCGGCTGACATGAGGCCGAGCATCCTCTGGCATGCCCGCATCTGGCCTGAATCTTTAACTGTCCCCAGGAAGATGACTTGCTGGCTGGGTCAAGTCAAGTCACCTTTATTTATATAGCGCTTTTAACAATACAGATTGTGTCAAAGCAACTGTACAGCATTAATTAGGAAAATATTGTGTCAATAATGCAAAATGACAATAGTAAACATTCAATTTTCAGTTAAAGGCAGTTCATCATTGAATTCAGTGATGTCATCATCCAGCTCAGTTCAGTTTAAATAGTCTCTGTGCAATCAAGTCGACGATATCGCTGGAAAATAAGTGTCCCCAACTAAGCAAGCCAGAGGCGACAGCGGCAAGGAACCAAAACTCCATCGGTGACAGAATGGAGAAAAAACCTTGGGAGAAACCAGGCTCAGTCAGGGGGCCAGTTCTCCTCTGGCCAGACGAAACCAGCAGTTCAATTCCAGGCTGCAGCAATCTCACATTGTACAGAGGGCTCAACTGGTTCCTGTGGTCTTGTCCCGGTGGCCGTCAAGGAGACAAGGTCCTCACTGGGGATCTGTCTCTGGGGCTCATCTAGTTGTCCTG
>NW_015557090.1:1028191-1030506 GCF_001515605.1 Sinocyclocheilus anshuiensis | reverse complement strand
ATACGTACTGGATCCGGGTGACTGCAGTGACCATCTGATCTGGATACAGACTGGATCTGGTGGCTACGGTGACCTCGGAATAAGAAAGAAACAGACTAATATTAGCGTAGATGCCATTCTTCTAACGATGTAGCAAGTACAACGGGTGTTATGGGAAGTGTTCCCGGTTCCGGCTGTCTTAATTAATGCAGCCTAAAAATCCTTTAACGGATTTGAATATTAGAAATGTGTTAGTGGGTTATGTGCAAACCAGGTTAAAGAGATGGGTCTTTAATCTAGATTCTCTTTAATCTAGATTTAAACTGACAGAGTATGTCTGCCTCCCGAACAACCAGAGTTTTGAGAACGCAGCGGACGTGGAGGACTATAATGCAATAAGAGCTCGTTCAAATACTGAGGTGTTAAACCATTCAGGCCTTTATAAGTAATAAGCAAGATTTTACAATCTATACGATGTTTAATAGGGAGCCAGTGCAGTGTTGACAGAACCGGGCTAATATGGTCATAATTCCTGGTTCTAGTAAAAACTCTAGCTACTGCATTTTGGACCAACTGGAGTTTGTTTATTAGGTATGCAGAACAGCCACCCAATAAAGCGTTATAATAATCTAACCTTGAGCTCATGAACGCATGAATTAATATTTCTGCATTTGACATTGAGAGCATAGGTCGCAATTTAGATACATTTTTGAGATGGAAAAATGCAGTTTTACAAATGCTAGAAACGTGGCTTTCAAAGGAAAGATTGCTATCAAATAGCACACCTAGGTTCCTAACTGATGACAAAGAATTGACAGAGCAGCCATGAAGTGTTAGGCAGTGTTCTAGGTTATTACAGTTGCATAGTTTTTAGGTCCTATAATTAACATCTCTGTTTTTTTTTTCTGAATTTAGCAGTAAGAAATTACTCGTCATCCAGTTTTTTATATTGACTATGCATTCCGTTACTTTTTCCAATTGGTATGTTTCGCCGGGCCGCGAAGAAATATAGAACTGAGTATCCTGATGATATCTCCCAAGGGTAACATGTAAAGCGTGAAAAGTAATAGCCCTAGTACTGAGCCTTGAGGTACTCCATACTGCACTTGTAATCGATATGATACCTCTTCATACACTTCTACGAATTGCTCCTTATGAAATTAATTCTTTGTGAAGCCAAAACTCAGGAACTCAAAACAGATGCCATACAATAAAACAATAAAACTGATCTGGAGAAGGGTTCTCTAAAGAAAACAAACAACACCTCTCCCCTTGCTCATTTACGACCCCCTTCCTCCCTCTCCCCTCCCTGCCTCTGAATCTACCCTCTTCTCCCCCAAAAGCAAGAATACACATATGCCACATGTATTATATCTTGTGAATATGTTGTTTCCCTTTCATGTTTGATATCATTATAAAGGTCTTTATGCGATTGGTAAATTGGTTTAAATTTCACAGTAGTCATTTATATTATGAGAAAGATTTAAAACTTTTGTAGAATTATGTTCTGCTGAGGAGGGGGTGTGTCCCCCTTTAGAGCCCGTGGGAATGTTTATCTATCTCCAGCCAGGTGCAACCCTGGAGCATGGGAACCTAAAAAACCAAAAGGTCTTTTATGTTTTTACAACTGATTTAAAGATTTCTTTGTTTTTGTTCTGGTAGTATTTAAGGGAAAGTTGCAAATCAGTCTTTGGGATTCTGTAGCCAGAAACCCCCATGCAGTGGTCTAAATATGGTCTAAATCCTGACTGGAAATCCTCACAGATACCATTTTTCTCTAAGAAGGAATATAATTGTGAGGATACTACCTTTTCTAGTATCTTGGACAGAAAAGGGAGATTCGAGATAGGTCTGTAATTAACTAGTTATCTGGGGTCAAGTTGTATTTTTTTGATGAGAGGCTTAATAGCAGCCAGTTTGAAGGTTTTGGGGACATATCCTAATGACAATGACGAATTAATAATAGTCAGAAGAGTATCTATGACTTCTGGACGCACATCTTTTAGGAGCTTAGATGGAATAGGGTCTAACATACATGTTGTTGGTTTAGATGATTTAACAAGTTTATACAATTCTTCCTCTCCTATAGTAGAGAATGAGTGGAATTGTTCCTCAGGGGATCTATAGCACACTATCTGATGCGTTACTGTAGCTGACGGCTGCATGGTTACAATTTTATCTCTAAAAGTATCGATCTTGGAAGTAAAGTAGTTCATAAAGTCATTACTGCTGTGCTGTTGGGAAATGTCAACACTTTTTGATGCTTTATTTTTCGTTAATTTAGCCACTGTATTGAATAAATACCTGGGGTTATGTTTGTTTTCTTCTAAAAGAGA
>NW_015557090.1:1026978-1028046 GCF_001515605.1 Sinocyclocheilus anshuiensis | reverse complement strand
TCTACCATACTTGTAACAAGGAGTAGAATTTACAGTTTTAGCTATATGAAGTTTGCACAAGACTAGATAATGATCTGAGATCATTGCTTGGCTGCATAATTTCAAAACCATTGACTTCAATTCCATGTGACAGTATTAAATCTAGAGTATGATTTCGACAATGAGTAGGTCCTGACACGTGTTGTCTAACCCCAATAGAGTTCAGAATGTCTATGAATGCTGATCCCAATGCATCTTTTTCATTATCAACATGGATATTAAAATCACCAACAATTAAAACTTTATCTGCAGCCAGCACTAACTCAGCAGACTGAGCACACTCAACAAATTATTTAATAAAGTCTGTATGGTGCCCTGGTGACCTGTATACAGTAGCCAGCAGAAACATCACAGGGGGTTTATCATTAACACTTGTTTCTCTGGATAATGTTATATGAAGAACCATTACTTCAAACGAGTTATACTTGAAACCCACCCTCTGAGAAATACTGAAAATATTGTTATAAATTGTAGCATCACCTCCCCCTTTACCTTTTGGATGTGGCTCATGACCGAAGTGACTTCCAGTGCTCTTATTACAGGGACCCCAATCCCCCAGCAGCCACCTGGAGTAAAGAGCCTTGCTGAAGGACACACTGGTGGTGACTACTGCGGAGATCGAACCAGCAACCTTCTGCTGACCAGTGCAGTGCTTTAACCCACTACACCACAAAAGTAATGAAGCTATGACAAAAATTGCTGACAACATTAATTGTAAAATGTTTTACTCTGTGTAAATGTAGTCGTGCTCATGGAGAGCAGGCACATGAATGTTTGGAGCAGACACAGCAGCAGCCAGATTGTCCCGCATGTGTTCACCTGCTCTTGCTTCAAGATTGTGTGGTACGGGGGGCCTCATCCTCTCTGTGCACTCAGGCAATGATAGCCTCGATGTCCCTTTCACATCCATGATCAGATTCAGTCTGACTGCAGCAGTGAGGGTCGTGATGGACAGCAGACAGGTGAAGGTGGACACAGTGGTCAGCTGCTTCATCAGAATAAAGCTGCAGAACTGGCACAGCTGTGTAG
>NW_015557090.1:1026506-1026786 GCF_001515605.1 Sinocyclocheilus anshuiensis | reverse complement strand
ATTTGCTGTTGTTGTTGTTGTTGTTGTTTATAAGCCGGAGGGATGAAACGAGAGTTAAATTCAACAAGAAAAAGGAAAACAAAGGAGATTTAAGCCGGTGCTTGTAACGTCGTAGATCACATGATAACGTCAACATGGCGGATGAAGTCCGGATCTCGTTCATACTTAACGAGATTTAACGAGATTTTGAGAGTGCCTACTCTTTTAACGCTCGTTAAGTAAGTACTTATTGAAATTAAGTACCTACTCATTGAGTAGGCGGTTTCGGACGCAGCCGTAA
>NW_015557090.1:1013437-1026294 GCF_001515605.1 Sinocyclocheilus anshuiensis | reverse complement strand
TTGTTTAAGGCTAGTTGTTCAGTAACATGTTTGTTTGCTAGGCACACTGTTGCTTTATGCTTATTGGTTGTACTTTGACACACTGGTAACATTAACTTTACCCAGTTAAACTTACCACAGCTGAGGCTTGTTTTTAAATCTGTTTAAGACTGTCTGATATGAAACAGGCTTGCTGCTTAAGGCTCATCTAGTATTGAATCTGACTATAGGAATACAACACCTATCGTGGCATTCCTATATAAGCTCTATTCAGTATTATTCAGCAACTTTTCAGCTTGCTCAGGAGCAAATTACCCTCCTCCATCCGCAGCTCCTCCTTTCGCCACAGTCAGGACTTGGCTTTCTGATTTGAGTGACAACAGTCTGCTATGTATCTCATCACCACGGTAAGCAGGGAGGGGACCAGAGCATATTACAGTGTCTGACATCGTACTTGCAAGTTCACACACCTCTTTAATGTTATTTTTAGTGATCTCCAACTGGTGAAGTCGAACATCATATGTTTCATATGTAGTTCTGATGCTTGAGATTGAGGATGGGCCTGAGCCCGCTGTCTTTCTTGGGAACGAGGAAGTAGTGGCTGTAAAAGCCTGACTCGCTGTTCACTAGAGGAACCATTTCCATGGCTCCTCATTCTATGGTTTTTAGAACTCCGCTTGACACATGCGGAATGGGTCTGGGTTGTTGACAGTGCGGACTTACCAGGCTGATGAAAGGATGTAGCCTTCTGGCGACTTGAAGCAGACGGCGAACTGGAGTGCTTTGGCAGGAAATGCCACACAGCCTGCGATGACTTCTGTGACTCTGTGGAGCATTCAGCAAATCCATCCACTGCAGGGCAAAATAATCCCGTGGAGGAAAATGGGGGAGTCAAGGAAGGCGACCCTGTCAGCGTCCTTGATCTCCGTGAGATTAAGCCAAAGGTGGTGCACCAGCATCACCGAGTTGGCCATGGCTTTGTCAGTTGCCTGTGCTGTTGTCTTTGTGGTGCACAGAGCCAGATCAGTCGTTGTGCACATATCCTTAAAAGGTGTCAGATCCAGAGCCGGACTCGTACATCGAGCGGAGAAGTTGGGCTTGGAAAACTTGGAGCACCATCATTGTGTGCAGAGCTGAGCCAGCCTGGCCAGCTGCTGAGTAGGCCCTGCCCATGAGAGTGGAGATGATCCTGCAGGTCTTGGATGGATGGATGCGCTGCATGGGCATTCGATCCTAGGGCCGATGGAGGGCAGAAATGAGTAGCGACCGCCTTTTCCAAAGGGGGGGAGCTTGCAATAACTTTTCTCTTCAGCTGGCAATGGAGGTGAGGGTGGCAGCAGTGTGAACATACGCTGAACATGCGTGCTGCACCATGTCACAGTGAGTTCATCATTAACTTCCGAGAAAAAAATGTCAGGTCTCCGGCGGGAGGAACGTTGACAGCGTCGTGGCAGGTACCATTTCCTCAAGCCCAGTTTCTCCACGGCCTTCATGAGGATGCAAATCAACTCGCTGTCCATGCCGGCCCGCTCTGAGTCTTTGAGAGGAAGGGAGCCGGGATCCTCTCCGGGATATGCCCATTCCTCTGCATCTGAAGCTGTCAGTGACATAGAGTCATTTGCAACAGCTTCCTCTTCTGATCCGCTGAAAGAGACCAAGCTGCTTGCTGCAGACAAGGGGTGCTGATCCTCACGTGAGACCTGTGCCGGCATGAGATCACTCAAAATCCATCCACCTCAGAAAATCCATCCCTCTGCCCCACTGTTTCTTCCTCCGAGGCTCCTGGGAGGGGAGAAACGAGCTAGCAGATGAAGGAGGACCACCTTCATTAAAGAAGGCAATCCAAAAGCAAAGCAGGGCGAGACTCATGCCCTCACAGTAAGAGCAATCCATCTCGGTGAGCGCAGCCTCGGCGTGGGCGCTGCCCAGGCATGCAACATACTCACCATGTCCATCTGAGTCGTGCAGAGGTTCCCTGCACAAGCCACACTCGCAAAGCAACATTTGATGCAACGCCGCTAAGGAAATTGCTCTTAGGAAGTGATATTTTCAGTTGCCGGATGGCCGCAGGGGAAGCGCTGTTTAGAAACATCCTTCCTCTGCCGGGGCTCTTCTTCTTTCTTCAGAGTCCAGCAGTGAGATGATCTTTGTGCTGAAGGAGAAAAATTCTGATGAATGGCGCTCTGAGCCGACTTATATAGCAGTCAGCTCCACCCCTTTTGGCGGGTTGAAGTGCCGATTGTTCGTACAGCTACACCAGTGGTTCCCAAACTGGGGGGAGTGGAGCTATGACAAGGTTGAGGAATAGTGTACAGTCAGCATATTATTTTGCAAAAGAAACCTCTGCAGGGTGATAAAGACTACACTGCATAATTTTCCTGTTTATCATGTAAGTAAATAATTGAACGCAAAATATTAATTTGACATATTTTAATTACCTTAACATGACTCGCAGTACCCACTTCAGTGCTCTGTAATCAGTTGTAGCAATTGTGGTTGCATCAATAACAGACCACTAGATAGCACAAGTAATGTTCTATCAGTGGATGCGGCATGACATGACAAAATCCATGACAGTAAACTGATGCCCAGTTTTATTACTGACAAACTCCAGGACTCTGACACAAAGGACAATTGGATTTGTTGTTCCAATGTTCACTTTGTCACGTACAGTGTGGTGAAAAGACAAGAAAATATGACTAGGCATATCTTGCCCTCAGATTCACCAGTACAAAGGTGGGTAATGAAGCCGAACAAGTTAAGACAGCAAATAGGCTAGTTAAATAGTACTATGTTAATCACAATATTTCAAATCATATATATAATTTTGCAATCAAGGTTATGTCTGACAGGGTGCATATATATTCATAAGAGAATCATGCATATTAGAATGATTTCTGAAAGATCATGTGACACTAAAGACTGAAGTAATGATGCTGAAAATTCAGCTTTGATCACATCACAGGAATACAGTATATTTTAAAACATACAAATAGATATTTTAAATCGACACATTTCACAATATTACAGTGTTTACTGTATTTTTAATAAATAAATGCAGCCTTGGTAAGCATAAGAGACTTTCTAAATAAATTTTAAAATAAATAAATAAATAAAAATGGAGGAGGGGGGCTTGAAAATATTTTTCTCTACAAAAGGGGGGCCTGGCAGAAAAAGTTCGGGAACCACTGAGCTACATGAACGTGAACAAATCAGGCTTCAGTAGCAGAGTAAACAGGAGTTTACTCCATAAGTGTGCAATGCAATGGGAGAGACAATTTGAAAGGGAGCTCATTTCATTTGGGAAACCGATTGCTTCAAACCATTTGAGTTTAAAAACTAGTATTTATATGGTGTCAGTACTGTGAACTTATTTCATTAAGTCCACTAAAATGATTTTTTCTTAATATAAAACTGCAAGCACTTAATGTGTAAATAATCAAAACATGGCTTATTCAAATCTTTGCAGTTTATCATTAACTAGCAATAACACATATATGTGCTAAATTTAATAAAAGAGATTGTCACTGCATCAGCAACACCACAGTTATTGCCTTTAAATAAAGCAACAAGCAGCAGAACATCATTGTTTCTGGGCTCATCTTTAGCCAAGTTTACATGCAACCCAATAATCCATTTGTAATCGGATTGACGGCTCATCCCGGACTGAAAAACCTTAATGTAAACACATTAATCGATCCAATTGAGCTCGATTGGAATTAAATTTTGATCGGATTGAAGGAGGTGGTTTATTCCTTTTCTAATACGATTGAAAGTGCATGTAAACACTCGATCGGATTGAACCACGAAACTGAAAGAATGAATGTGCAATGACGCAGAAATAGTGTAATGACGTATGACGCGCAGAACGAGCAGTTCTTCCTTTCGAATAAAGTGTTGTATAAATGCGTGTCCTGTCATTATAAAACTCTCATTTCACTCGGCAACTGTGAAGTGGAGCAGGACAACCTCCCACCAGTCCTTGTTTTGGATTCTCATCCATAGGCAACCCGTTTTGGGCGCAGGGAGGGGCATTTTTACTGTGTGATAAATATGAGCAGCACGGCACAGCGGTTTATATGTATATTTATCCATAAATTAATAAATATTCATTCTGCTGTTAAAAACATAAATAAACCGTGTAGGAGAGTGGTTATTATGTGCAAACAGTGAGAAACTCTATATTTGTGCAGTGTGCGCATGTCAAAAAAATAAATTCCGATTTGAAGCTTGTGACATATAAACACGCACATCAACCCAAACGCTTTCTTTAGCATTCATGTAAACACTACATTCAGATTCATCAATCGGAATGAATTCAGTCCGATTGAACCAAAAATTGTGCATGTAAACGTAGCCACTGACTGAAGCACAGGCTCTACTCTACAGCACAAATGGTAACCAAAAAACTAAATTAAACTAACAGGTCTCCCTTTTGCAAAAACACATAAATACAGCTTAAATTCAGCTTAATATCTATTCACCTTATCAGTTATTGACTTTGCATAACTTTTTTTTTTCTATGAACTTTCACTAATATTTTAGTTTAATTCACTTGTTTCGTTTGGTAAATCTGACTGTTACCTTTTACAGTATATTACTGTTTTTTCCCTTGAATTTATGGTAATCTACTGGCCAGTAAATTACTGTTTTCTATAGATTGTTGTCATAAATTAATTTAATATTATTACTGTTAAATTACGTTTCAGATGCCTGATTCACTGATTTTATCCAGTGTATCTTTCTTTACCAAACAATAATGGACCTTAAATGGTTAAAATAGTCCATGTGACATCAGTGGTTCAACTGTACTTTTATGAAGCTAGGAGAATACTTTTTTGTGTGCAAAAAAAACCAAAACATATTCTATTGCAAACGTAATCTTGGTTCCCTGAGATACGGGAACGAGTACTGTGTCTGCTAAGGGAAAAACTCCCTTTTCTCCGATGACTGAAGCTTTTTCAATAATGCAGTGTAACTGCATGGCCATTGGTTCATGCAGTAAATTAAAAACGATCCAATGGCTCAGCAGCGGAGCTGCAAGAGCCTATGACGATGAAGCCCGCCAATATGGGCGGGGCCATCTGGCTATCCCATGTCGCCATAGGATTCTCAGGTTACTTCGACTGAAGCGATGACTGAGTCATGCAGCTACATAGCATGGCTAAGTACTCAGTACTCATTCCCATATCTCAGGGAACCGAGGTTACGTTTGTAACTGAGTATGTTCCCTATCGATACTTCACTCATACTGCGTCTGCTAAGATGCTATGGGGAACCAGTACAATCCCATCATGCTATGCTTAGAGGAAAGACTCATACTTGCCTTAAGCACCACAAGGGGCCCAGAGGGTCAAGTAATTTTGCAGGGAAGCCCCGCAGAAATCAATAGGGCTAACTCGTAGAGGTCAGCCCAGCCATAAGTAACATTCCAGGAAGAAAACCCTACAGCCTCGGCACTCTGTGAGGGCCAAGAGCGCAGGTAGACAAAGCCTAAAACTGGTTTTGACCTGAGGCAAGACTGAGCCCATTAAGCAGAAAGGACCTGGGCCTGTAAGATCGGGACGTCCAGATTATAGAACCTGGCAAATGTGGACGGCGAGGCCCAGCCGGCCACCGCACAGATTTCTGCAATGGACACACTGCTAGACCAAGCCCAAGACAAGGCCATGCCTCTAGTCGAATGGGCTCTTACTCCCATGGGGCAGTGTAGGCCCAAAGAGGAGTAAGCTAGTGCAATAGCGTCAACTACCCATTTGGAAAGTCTCTGCTTAGTGATTGGAAACCCTCTGGTGCGGCCACCAAAGCATATAAAGAGTTATTCCGACTGCCTGATTGGGGCGGAATGCTCAATATAGATCCTCAATGCCCTGACAAGGCAGAGTAGTTTTAACTCCTGGTCTTCCTCCGAGGGAGGAAGCGCTGATAGAGTTATCACCTGTGCTTTGAACGGAGTGGAGAGCACCTTAGGTATGTACCCGAGCCTTGGTTTCAGGACGACCTTAGAGTCGTTGGACCTGAATTCCAGGCAAGAGGGGCTCACTGAGAGCGCCTGTAGGTTTCCCATTCGCTTTTTACCGATGCTAACGCTAGTAGCAGAATGGTTTTTAGTGTCAGGGGACGGAGGTCAACGGATTGTAGTGGCTCCAAAGGAGGGCTCCTTAGAGCCCTCAGCACCGTGGACAGATCCCATGTAGGGACTGTGGTGGGGCTAGGCGGGTTAAGCTCGGGCTGGGGGTGCCAAATAGTTATATTCGCCTGAGAGAGGAGGTCTCGTCTCACGGGAGTGGGCCATGGAGCTGCTACAAGCAGCTGTGACAGAAAAAAAGGATCTGTAAGACAGTAGCTCATCCTCCAACTGGGCTAAAACGAGCCAGTCGTCGAGGTAATTCAGAACTCGGATTCCCATCTATCTCAGAGGAGAAAGCGCCGCATCCATGCATTTCGTAAAAGTGCGAGAAGGACCGTGTATTGATATGCCATTCCCTCGAAGGCAAACCTTAAGAATCGTCTGTGATGGGGGGCTATCTGGATGTGAATGTACGCGTTCTTCAGATCCAGAGAGAAGAACCAGTCCCCTGGGCACACTTGCGAGAGGATCTGTTTCAAAGTGATCATCCTGAAAGGCCGTTTCATAAGGGTGCGGTTCAGGCATCTGAGATCGAGGATGGGTTGAAGACTGCCACCCTTTTTGGGGAAAAGGAAGTAACGGCTGTAAAAGCCTGACTCATTCTGACCTGGGGGATCCATTTCTATGGCTCCTTTCGCCAGCAAATTAATCACCTCGGAGCGCAGGACGTGAGCTTCCTTGCTTTGAACCAAGGTGGGAACCACACCGCGGAAGTGCGGGGGTCTTCAAGAGAACTTATGAGTGTAACCTCACTTTACTATCCCCAAAACCCAGTCTGACACTTCAGGGATGGCCTGCCAGGCCTCGGCCCATGTGGCAAGGGGTTGGATTAGTTCGGGTGGAGGATCGTCTTGTGGGGACCCGACACTTGTGGTAAGCAGAAGAGGAAATATGCTCTCTTTTGGGAATGTTTGTGTTTTATTTTTTCCGCTATAACAGTGGCTCAGTGTTTGGGCGCTTTTTGTATGGGCCCAGAGTTCACAAACACACTGCCGTCGGCACCCGGAACTGAACAGGGTGCTTGGAGGAACAACAGAGGCTGCTTGGGGGAGGTCCGGCTGTAGCGAGACTTGGCCCCCTCCCCTTCCCTTAGGCTCCCAAGCCTAAGCCTTGCCAGTGTTCCTGCTCTACCAGACGCTACCCATTTCCGAAGCGTCAGGGACCCCGCAGATCAGTTGTCCTCCTGGGTCCCTGACGCTTCAGAAATGGGTAGCGTCTGGCAGAGCGTGAGTCGCCTGGGCGGCTGGAGGCACGTAAAGCCAGGTCGGTCGCACTATGGACTCATCCATGCTTTGGAGGAGTTTGGCCTGATAGACCTGTAGGACCGCCATAGAATGGAGCGCCGACGCCGCTTGTCCGGCAGACGCGTAGGCCCGTAGAATCAGAAGGGAAGCCAGTGAAGATTCTGAAAGACACTGGGTCAGTCCAGTCCCTAATTCTGGAAAATCGGTTACCGTCGCTGGCTAGTTATTCCGGTGCAGATGTTCAATCAGAGTTAGTAACTGGACCTGTGAGGCTTGGGGTGTGCTCCCGCTTACCGATTGAAGGGGTAGATGTTATCCTGAGCAACGACCTCGCTGGTGGAGATGTTTTCCCATGCCCAGTCATAACTACTGAACCGACTATAATTGACAGTTCACAGTTGACAGTTGACCTCTCTGAAACCTTCTTGGTTAACTCAAATGATCGTGATTCGATCCCAAAGGAAGCTGTTGTAAAGGGATTTGATAATGCAGAGACTGTGCCAAAACTGAATTATGTTGTTGGGGTAGAAAGGGAACAATTGGCGGCTGCTCAGAGAACAGACCCCTCGTTAGCAAGGTGCATTGAGTCTACGGTGGGACTCAATAAAAAATCTAGTGATAAGGTCATGTATTCCTGGGATGACCAAGTTTTAATGGGGAGATGGAGGCCAAAAGCTTGTGGTGCCCTTAATGAGATTTACCATATTGTACTACCCCAGTCGTATAGGGAGCACGTATTGAAAGTTGCTCATGAGCATGTGCTTTCAGGACATTTGAGTGTCACAAAGACATTCCGACGTGTGTCCCGCTACTTTTTCTGGCCTGGCTTGAAATCAGCTGTGTCCAAATTCTGCCGCTCGTGTGCTGTCTGTCATTTGACTGGTAAACCAAATCAGAAGGTTCCTGTCGCTCCTTTACAGCCCATACCAGTTATGAAAGAACCCTTTGAGCGCTTGTTGGTTGACTGTGTTGGTCCATTACCAAAGTCGAAATCTGGGCACGAGTACATTCTAACCATCATGTGTACAGCCACGCGCTTTCCCGAATCTATTCCCTTGCGCTCTATCAAGGCACCTGTGATCATCAAAGAGCTTATTAAATTCTGCACCATGTTTTGCTTACCACAAATCTTACAAACTGTCCAAGGTACAAACTTTACTTCGAGGCTTTTCACTCAGACATTAGCACAGCTCGGAATTAAGCATGTACTCTCGAGCGCATATCACCCCGCAATCCCAAGGCGCTGTAGAAAGATTCCACCAAACACTCAAAACAATGTTGCGTACTTACTGTCTCTCTAGTGGAAGGGACTGGGCAGAAGGCTTGCCATTTTTTATGTTTGCAATCAGAGAAGCAGAGCAGGAGTTGCTTGGTTTCAGTCCTGCAGACCTTGTATTTGGACATACAGTGTGTGGTCCTCTTAAAGTGCTAGCTGAACAACTGCTGGCCCAAGATACGTTGCCAGTAACCACCCGTGACTATGTTTGCTCCTTTCGGGAGCAGTTACACAGGGCACGTAAACTTGCTCGGGAACATCTGATGATGACACAAGCAAAGATGAAAAAACATTTTGATAAGAAAAGTGTCTCCCGTAGTTTCCATCCATCTGATGAAGTTATTGTACTTCTTCCTGAATCTGGTTCGCCCTTACAAACTTAATTCACAGGACCCTATCTTTTTTCAGATGTATTTCCAAGAAAAAAACATCGTCTTATATTCGGGTGAATACGGTAAAAGAAAAACTCAGTGACACCAACTATGTGGTCAGTACTCCTGATAGGTGACGCAAAACCCGAGTATGTCATATCAATATGTTAAAGAGGTTTGTAAGCAACTCTCAGCCTGCTTCTCCATCTGAATCTGTGTCTCTGGTACCTGTTGCTATGGCAACTTGCAGCAAAGTGTCAATTGTTAAAGAAACTGCTCAAGTTAGTCATCAAACTGGTGGAAGGTTGCAAAACTCTGCTGTGTTGAAAGGTTTGCCCTCATTCCTTGCTCACTTAAGTCATGACTGTTCTCTGAGGTGCCGAGCAGAATCTCAGTTCTAGAGCATGACATTGATGTAGGGCAAGCTAAACCAATTAAAGTTGAAGTTGAGTACATGTTACAGCATGGCCTGGCCCGACATAGTCAAAGTCCTTGGAGCTCCCCTTGTTTGTTAGTTCCCAAAGCAGATGGCACTTTTCGTTTCTGCACCGATTTCCGCAAGGTCAATGCAGTTACAAAAGTAGATTATTTTCCACTCCCCAGAATGGAGGACTGTAGACAGAGTGGGATCAGCTGAGTTTGTCACGATGCTGGACTTGTTGAAAGGCTACTGGCAAGTGCCCTTGACTGTCCGTGCCTCAGAAATGTCTGCATTTGCCACCCCAGACCCCTTCCTTCAATATGATGTCCTCGCCTTTGGGATGCGCAATGCACCAGCCACCTTTCAGAGGCTGATGCATATTGTCCTCAGAGAAGTGCCAAATTGTGATGCCTATCTCGACGATATTGTGGTCTATACTAAGTCGTGGGAAGACCACATGAAAACATTGGAAGAAGGGAAGAAGCCAGCCATGGTTTTGTAAAGCCAGCGGAAGCTAAGGTCGAGGCTATTCTAAACTTTCCTAAACCCTGTAACAAACGTGAGCTTCATAGGTTCCTGGGCATGTCAGGTTATTACAGAGGTTTTTGCAAGAATTTCTCATCTGTAGTTGCTCCCCTCACAGACTTGCTAAGCACATCAAGAGTTTTTAAGTGGAGCTATGAATGTGACAGATATTTTTAAGCTGCAAAAGACCTCTTGTGTAATGCTCCCGTGCTGATTGCCCCTAACGTTGACCTACAATTTAAACTGCAGGTGGATGCTAGCACCTCAGGTGCTGGAGCAGTGCTGATTCAGGAGGATGCTCATGGAATCGAGCATCCTGTGTCCTATTTCTCCAGAAAGTTCCTGAAGCATCAGCAGGCCTATAGCACCATCGAAAAAGAAGCCCTGGCCTTACTGTGGGCCCTGCAGCATTTTGAAGTTTACCTTGGGAATAGTGCCATCCCAATAACTGTGTATACAGACCATAACCCTCTGACTTTCCTTTCCAACATGTCCTCTTCTAACCAGCTATTGATGCGCTGGGCCCTCAGACTACAGGACTACAATATTGAAATCCGGCACATCAAAGGAACGGATAACATTGTGGCTGATGCGCTCTCCAGAACTGGGGACATGGAAGTTTAAGAGGTGCATTATTAGTCTCATACCTTAAAAGAGTGTGTAAGTAGAAACTACTTTTATTCCCGGTCTGTATTCTTAAGGGTGGGGGTGTTACGTCCCTGGACGTATTGTTGTTATATTCTGGTACAAATGTGTGGGCGTGGTTGTGTGCCCTGTGTTGTGCTTGGTCTCTCTCTCTCACTCTCTCTCTCTCTCTCCCTGCCTCCCTCTCAGGCTGAATCACCACCACCACTTGTAGCTCATTATGAGAGCATGACTGAGAGTGGAGTATATGGTGGCAGTCCAGTGTTTGCTGCAGAGAGACACACTTCTCCCCTGCTCCAGGCTGAGCTCTTTGGTGGATTGTTGTTTGTCACCCCCAGATTTTGAGTTGTTTATTAACAAGTGGCTAATAGTGCTTCTGTGGTGAGCATTGTTTGGAGATAATATCTGACCCTGTTTTTGCTTTGTTGAAAAGCTAAAGATAAATAATAGGTAATATATTCTTTTTATTTTCCTTTTTCTGTATATTGGTGTGAGTTAAATGGGAAGCCGTAGGGAGAGAGTGCCTTTTTCTTTGGATACTACTTTCATCCCTGTTTTTGGGTCAGTTAGGGAGTTGAGGGAAGTTTTATGTTGTTTACAACATTTGTAAAACCACATTTTTCCATCTTAAAAATATATCTAAATTATGACCTATGCTCTCAATGTCAAATGCAGAAACGTTAATTCATGCTTTCATGAGTTCAAGGTTAGATTATTGTAATGCTTTATTGGGTGGTTGCTCTGCGTGCTTAGTGAACAAACTCCAACTGGTCCAAAAAGCAGCAGCTAGAGTTCTTACTAGAAACAGGAAGTACGACCACATTAGCCCGGTTCTGTCAACTCTGCAATGGCTCCCTATTGAACAAAGAATACATGTTAAAATCTTGCTAATTACTTATAAAGCCCTGAATGGTTTAGCTCCTCAATACTTGAGCGAGCTCATATCACATTATAGACCTTCAAGTCCGCTGTGATCTCAAAAATCTGGCCATTTGATATTACCTAGAATATCAAAATCAACTGCGGGCGGCAGATCCTTTTCCTATTTAGCGCCCAAACTCTGAAATAATCTACCTAGCGTTGTTCGGGAGGCAGACACACTCTGTCAGTTTAAATCTAGACTAAAGACTTACCTCTTTAACCTGGGATACACATAATACACGATCACTTTTCTACTATTCAAATCTGTTAAAGAATTGTTAGGCTGCATTAATTAGGTCAACCGGAACCGGGAACACTTCCCATAACACCCGATGTACTTGCTACATCGTAAGAAGAATGGCATCTATGCTAATATTAATCTCTTTCATTCTTATTCTGGGGTCACTGTAGCCATACAGATCCAGTCTGTATCCAGATCAGATGGTCACCATAGCCACCCAGATCCAGTCCATATCCATACCAGATTGTGGATCAGCACCTAGAGACGACCTCTACAGCCCTGAATGTCAGCGCAGACCATGTCAACTAGATGCGCCCCAGAGACAGATCCCCTGCGAAGGCCTCATCACCTTGACGTGTCTGGCCAGAGGAGAACTGGCCCCCCTACTGAGCCTGGTTTCTCCCGAAATTTTTCTACATGTCCGATGGAGTTTTGGTTCCTTGCCACTGTCACCTTTGGAGTGTCCGGCGGATGATGCAGGACGTATGCGCAGTGCACGCACCTTTGAGATATGCTAGTCTTGCAAGTTTGTTTATAGGAGCAAAGGAAGCAAAGTTTCCTTACTTTAGCAAAGGACTACCAGTCTCCTCTTGGTTTATATCGAAATCCTCTGACATTTTTCTTTAAAAATCCTCGGTTTGTACTTCTAATTCGTGACCGGCGTTTTGTTTTGTTCTCTCTCCACATTCGTCACTAATCACGCAACACCGACGTCTTACATCATCCGCCGGAACGGCTTCCGCGTATGACAGACACAGAAAGTGAAAGAAAAGTGTTTATTACGTTTGAAATATGGATATTTTTCTTACAAAAACACATGGATTCACTACAGGAGGCCTTTTTTCACCACCCGGAGCCATGTGAGGCACGTTTTATTATGGATGCGCCAGTGGGGACATAATTACTGATTATAATGACTTATACTGTCTTTTTACGTGTTGCGTTGCATCGCGCCGCGTAACCATAAAACCAAGTCTGCATTTGTGATCGGAGAAATGACAAACAAGCGCAACTCTACACTGCTCAAAACTCACTTTTGAATTGTCAGTGGCAAATTCTTTAAATATAAAAAACGTACTTACAGTCTGTGAGTCAGAACAGCCG
>NW_015557090.1:1012423-1013420 GCF_001515605.1 Sinocyclocheilus anshuiensis | reverse complement strand
AGTTACGCCTTCTTTCTTTGCGTGAACATTTGGGCGGCGTTATGCAAATCTTCCCACATTGTGACGTAGACATGTTGGGGGTGTGTTAGAATGAGCCGTTTTAGGTTGACGTGGTTGACTCTTAACTTTTACAGTCTTTGCAACTTTACAGATCTTCTTTAAGTAAGTACATTTTATTTATATAGAACATTTCAACATAGCAAAGCTATCCAAAGTGCTTAACAATGTAAAATAAAATTAAAAGAGAAAAGGAAACACAGAAAAGAATAAAAAAAAACAGACAATAACACAACAATGAAATTAAATTAAAATGCTAAGGAGAAATTATACGTTTTCAACCTTGATTTAAAAATGGTAATGGAAGGTGCAAGGCGGCAGTCTAGAAGCAATTGTTCCACAGACGGGGCAGTGACTGAAAAGGCTCTGTCACCCTTAGTTTTCAAACGGGAACGAGGGACAGATAAAAGAACCCTGTCAGTGGATCTTAAAAGTCTGGTAGATAACAAAGGGAAAATAAGATCTTTAAGATAAGATGGAGCTTGATTGTTTAGAGCTTCGTTGTTGGCCGGAGTGAAGGCATTAGCATTACTCACCATGAAAAAGCATCAATGTCATGATAAGGGAAGTCCCACACCAGAACTTTCAATGTGGAAGACATACAACTTTTACAAAGTAAGTAAGTAAGTAAATTTTATTTATATAGCACATTTCAACATAGCAAAGCTATCCAAAGTGCTTAACAATGTAAAATAAAATTAAAAGAGAAAAGGAAACACAGAAAAGAATAAAAAAGACAGACAATAACACAACAATGAAATGAAATTAAAATGCTAAGGAGAAATGATATGTTTTCAACCTCGATTTAAAAATGGTAATGGAAGGTGCAAGGTGACAGTCTAGAGGCAATTGGTTCCACAGACGGGGAGCAGTGACTGAAAAGGCTCTGTCACCCTTAGTTTTCAAACGGGAACGAGGGACAGATAAAAGAACCCTGTCA
>NW_015557090.1:1005517-1012405 GCF_001515605.1 Sinocyclocheilus anshuiensis | reverse complement strand
CAGTCTAGAGGCAATTGGTTCCACAGACGGGGGGCAGTGACTGAAAAGGCTCTGTCACCCTTAGTTTTCAAACGGGAACGAGGGACAGATAAAAGAGCCCTGTCAGTGGATCTTAAAAGTCTGGTAGATGACAAAGGGATAATAAGATCTTTAAGATAAGATGGAGCTTGATTGTTTAGAGCTTTAAAAACAAACAGCAGAATCTTAAACTGAACTCTAAAATGGACCGGAAGCCAGTGAAGCGAAGCTAAAATTGGAGTGACATGGTCTTATTTCTTTGCCCCGGTCAGCAGCCTTCCAGCTGCATTTTGTACCAACTGGAGGCGTGAAAGCGATGACTGAGGAAGACCTGAGTACAGTGAATTACAGTAATCTAAACGTGAGGTAATAAAAGCATGAATAACCTTCTCCAAATCTTGAAAAGACAAAAACGATTTAAGTTTGGTGTTGACCCGTAATTGATAAAAACTGTTCCTAACAACAGAATTAATTTGTTTGGACAAACTTAATTCTGAGTCTATGATAATGCCCAGGTTTCTAACATGTCAGGAAATGGAGGGGAAATGATTGCCCAGCTCCTCAATAATATCCATTCTCATTTTTTGGGGACCAAAAACAATAATTTCTGTTTTGTTCTCATTGAGTTGGAGAAAGTTATTTGTTAACCATTTTTTAATATCTGAGATACATTCCAGCAATGGCTGAATGGAATCACCAGCTTTTAGTGGGAGGTACAACTGCGTATCATCAGCATATAAATGAAACGAAACATTGTGCTTCCTGATAATATCCCCCAGAGGGCGCATATATAAGTTAAAAAGAAGCGGTCCCAAAATAGAGCCCTGAGGTACTCCACTAATAATTGGGGCAGATGATGAGGAAAACTTGCCTAGCTCCACAGAAAAAGACCTGTCTTTGAGATATGAGCTGAACCATCGTAAGGCTGTGCCCCTGATACCGATCAGATGTTCTAAACGGCAAATAAGAACATTATGATTCACGGTATCAAAGGCAGCTGTAAGATCCAGTAGAATCAATACCGCATTTTTACCGGCATCAACTGCAACCAACATATCATTGAACACTTTAAGTAACGCAGACTCCATACTGTGATAAGCAGTGAAACCAGATTGATTCAACAGCATTAGCTAGATAATCTTCATTGAACTGAGAAACAGTCAGTGAGTTTATAAAACGAGAATAAAAACCAGCAGGCTTATTCACAGTAGCAGAGGTTACAGCAGGAACCTTAAAAAGAATGGGTTTGTGATCAGAGAAGGAAGCATCATCAATGACAACATCAACTACAGAAGAACCATATGACATAATAAGGTCAAGTGTGTGACCAAGAACATGAGTTGCTTGATTTATATGTTGAGAAAAACCGAACGAGTCCAAGATATTACAAAACTCAGCAACCAAAGGACGCCCCGGGCAGCAAAGATGTATATTAAAATCACCCAGTAGCAACATATGATCATACAACAGGGCAACAGAAGTTAAAAATTCAGAAAACTCACTAGTAAAAGTACTTCCAACCTTAGGTGGCCTATAGATGAGAGCACAGAACAGCAGGGATGAAGTAGACTGTAATGCTACACACTGTACTTCAAACGATGAAAAAGTTCGAACAGAAACTGATTGAATAGTAAGTGATTGTTTAAAAACCATTGCAACCCCACCTCCCCTACCAGCAGATCTTGGGGTACTAATAAAACAGCAGTTCGGTGGGCAAAGTTCTTCAAAAACTGACAACTCACCAGCACCAGCACCAAGTCTCAGTCAAGAACAAAATGTCCAGATCCCAACGGGTAAAAAAGTAATGTAGAATGAAAGTTTTATTGCATACAGACCTAGAACCCCACCACGATTACCTCTCTTCCTGCGGCGCTTCCTTAAGAGAGGAACACAGCACGGTAACCGGCGAGCACATTCCAGCGCGGGTTGGTTGAACGAGGATTGAAAATGAGAATGCAGAACGGGGCACAATCCACGGTAAACTCCCATACAACTTTTGATATTAAGCAAAGCTTGGCGATCGTAGGTGAGCACTGAGACTGCATGGAACCAGTGCAAAATCATGCATAAAACGAACAGCACAGATGTCAGACAAACAGGTACCACAGGTACACCAAATTGAGACAAACAAGAGACAGAGAGACGGCAAGCCGGGTGCACTGGCGCCATCTTGTGTGTTAAGACACACATTAACTTTATGCACCAAGAGCTTGTAACTGCAAAGAGAAAGGAAAAATTGAAATTGCATCATATGACAACAGCACAGATGTCAGACAAACAGGTACCACAGGTACACCAAATTGAGACAAACAAGAGACAGAGAGACGGCAAGCCGGGTGCACTGGCGCCATCTTGTGTGTTAAGACACACATTAACTTTATGCACCAAGAGCTTGTAACTGCAAAGAGAAAGGAAAAATTGAAATTGCATCATATGACCCCTTTAAGGCCATTTACCACCACCTACTGGCAGTTTTAGTTTATTATTTAGAGTATCATTTAATTAAAAATATAAAAAATATTTCCATAGTAATAATAATAAAATTTATCAAATAAATTATTAAAGGTATAGTTCACCCACCCAAAAATGAGAATTGGTGTCATCATTTACCCTCATCGTCCAAAAGAGTATATCTAATAAATTTTATCAAACAAAATATTTCTTGCTGATGCTTTACACAACAATGACTTTAAATTATCTTTTGGGAGTAATTTATCAGCCAAATTTGATGTGCGATTAATTTGCGATTAATTAGATTAATTAATCGCCACATCATGTAATTAATTAGATAAAAAAATGTTATCACTTACCAGCCCTAATGTATTCATTTACTGACTGTTGCATGCAATCCTGAAATTCAGCATATTAAAAAAGTTAGGCTATTTGTTGAGAGAAACCAATTTCAATTTCGGCCTGTAGATTTAACACTACCAGTTGGATCGGGTCAAACAATCTCAGGTATGGGCCGGTTTCGGGTTCAGTTTAAAGCCTGTGCAGACCTCGGAACTGTATACCATCATACCACACTACTGAATCGCTGCCACCTCTATCAGCCTGTGTAACAAGCATCTAGCAGTTCACCGAGTTGACAATCATATATTCCTCTAGCAAATCTGCTTATAAGACGTTAGGCCAATTTCGGATCACCTTTCCAAATAAATCTGATTTAGTTAACCAGTATTTCTGAGTTGTCTTGAAAGCAGAGACCTCTTTAGATTATTGTACAGCATCTGAACAGGCTTAAGGTCAGGACTAAGGAAAATTTCAGATTAAGGAAAAAGCCCAGGAAGCATTGCAATTCATTGATGGAGTAGAAGTAGGCCAGAAACACATTGCTTCGACATACCCCTCATCCATCTGAATACCTTCAGGGCTGATGTAGGATCCCATGAAATGGATGGGAGTTTAGTAAAATTAGCATTTTTTTTTTCTTGGGTTTGAGGAACCACTGGTACTCCCTCAACCTTTCAAACATGAATGCCACATGTTGACAGTGTCCAGATTCCGGGAATACTCAAGGATGTCATCAATGTAAACCAAGATGAAACAATGGAGGTACTCCCGTAGCACCTCATTCATAAATCTCAGGAACATGGAGGAGGCATTGACCAGGCCATACGTCATAATGCAGTACACACAGTGAATTTGAGAGTGACTTTATTATAGCACAAGTCTTGTATCTTGACAGGGAATATATCACCAGCAGAAACAGACAATGTGACTTGAATTGACCATTAACAAATTAAATTGACTGTGGAGAACAATGCTGGAGTTTGCTGGAGGAATTTGCAGGACATCAAGGCAGGAGTAGACATGGAGCAAGTAAGTACTATGAAGGTAAGTAGAGTGCAAACAAGAGTCTGTGTGCTTGGTGAGGCCAGGCTTAAGCTGTCTCATTTTGAAGGCTGCACCCTCTGGAGGTTGCATTTATTGGCCTCAAAGATCACGCATATGTCAGTCTCATTTCTGTTTACTACAGGTGTAGTAAACAGGATAACAAGTGTTTAGTATTTTTTTTATTTATTGTTTGTTCATTTTAATTGGTAAAGAAAGAAAGAAAGAAAGAAAGAAAGAGAAAGTTAGTTTCCGGGGTCTAGTCACAAGAAAAGTGTTGCATACAATTAAGATGAACTGGTTTGCAGAGCACTTCACACGATGTTTCAGATCATAGAATTAGATGCTTACTGTTTATCAAAATAATGATTATGGCATGTTATAATACTAGTAACAACTTCTTTTATACATTTAAATGTTTAGAAATAAATAAAAACATTAATAATAACATTAATAAATGTTTAAAAGTCCCAGTAAATCCCAGTTATTTTTAGAATAAAGTATTAGTGATTTTGTATATGTGAGATGAGATGTATAACTGTTTTACATCCTTTTTTTACGTTCTATGTAAATAGTTGAAAGATGAAATATCTTCTTCTCTCCTGAATAAAAACTTGAAAACATTTTCTATTCCAACTTCTTTTTTTTTACATTTAATTTCAGGAAACAGATGAATCTGTTTATACATATATTTTCAAATTCAAAAATAAATGCACGCACACTATGTAAATATCAGATACACACATATACAATTTCAGAGCCCCTCTCTAAAGCTTGAAAACAATGTACAAATGTAAAATAAGGCATTCAAATGTGTTCATATAGACTTGCCATTTATTTAGTAGAAATAAATAGTGCATCATTACACCTTTTTTCAGTTTTTAAATTAAAACCAAGAGCAAGTATTTTTCTTTGTAATATTCTTGTGAGGCTATTGCTGATCTCCTTTGTTCTAATTCCATAAATAAGTGGATGTAGAAGTGGAGGGATCAGGATAAAATGAATCGACATAAACACGTTAACTTCTTTTGAAAGACTGATATTAAATCGATTGTATATCACAGAAAATAGAGAGGCCAGTGAAAAATTAATAAAAGTAATCAAGTGTGGTGTGCATGTTTTTAGAGCTTTTTTCCGAGCACTTACTGATGCATTCAAGGAGACAAATAATATCCGCACATATGATAGGATGACAAAGATTAGAGGTAGAACAACAAAAACAAGTACCAGACATATGCCATACAGGTCTCCCCAGGAATTTTTAACACAGGAGAGATTAACAACCGCCAAATTGTCACAAAACAACTTGTTTATTTTATACCTGCATATCGGAAGCCTTGATGTAAGATACACCTGTACAGCTAGAGAGCAGATAGGAAGACAGTATACAATAAAAAGCAGAAGTCTAATTTTAGCTGGAGTCATGATATTGTGATATTGTAGAGGCTTGCATATTGAAACATACCTATCATACGCCATAAGTGTCAGTATTGCATAAGCACATGTTCCGTAAACATTAATAAGAAATACTTGCAGAATACAGTCAGCATACATTATATCTTTCATATCATCAATAAGATTCTCCATTATTTTAGGAAGTACAGCAGAGGATCCGATTAGTCCATTTATAGCCAGGTTGAATAAAAATATGTACATGGGCTTATGGAGCGATGTGTCCAAGCAGATTACCAGCATCAGTGTTACATTTGCAAAAACAGTTGTAAGATATACTACAAGAGAGATCATAAAAACGCCATAATTAAGTGCACCAGGAGGCCCATAACTAGTAAAAATCAGTGTGATGTTCATACTTTGCAAAATCATTTTTCCTGTCGAAGAGACATTTTTCACATTAGAATAAAAGATGCAGTATATAGTATATTAATTAAATATTACATTCTGAAATATTCATTTACCTACTGTTACTAGATGATCTTGTCTTCTGAGGATCTGAGCTGCTGTACAGTAGCTTTTTATTACTTTCTACAAGACCCACCTCCGTTGGAATTTTATCTGCTTAAAGGCCCTACCCCCTTTTATTTCAAACTTTCAGTATAATAGCAGGCAATGAAGTGTTGAAACGTTGATCTTTTAGCAGCAGTTTTATTAAATAAACAAGATAATGCAGGATATGGGTAATAATATCCACAAGGAAGAGAAAACATCAACATAGATTGTAAAACATTGTAAAACAAAGACAATAAACTGAGAACACCAAGGTTATATATATATACACTGAACAAAATTATAAACGCAACACTTTTGTTTTTGCCCCCATTTTTCATGAACTGAACTCAAAGATCTAAGATCTATGTACACAAAAGGCCTATTTCTATCAAATATTGTTCACAAATCTGTCTAAATCTGTGTTAGTGAGCACTTCTCCTTTGCCGAGATAATCCATCCACCTCACAGGTGTGGCATATCAAGATGCTGATTAGACAGCATGATTATTGCACAGGTGTGCCTTAGGCTGGCCACAATAAAAGGACACTCTAAAATGTGCAGTTTTATCACACAGCAGAATGCCACAGATGTTGCAAGTTTTGAGGGAGCGTGTCCACGGTCAGATGGGACTTGCAGGACACCAGCACCCACTCGATGAAGGTGGCGAGGCTCTCTCGAGGACCAACCCCGGACAACTGCGCTCGTGTGGTGGCATTAAGTCCAACTTGATAGAATGAACAAAGGCAGTTGTCCGGGTAGTGCGTGAGGTGAGCCAGGGACAGAAAGTCATTCGTGTGGTCCTCAAGAGAGTGTTCCCCCTGCTCCAGCAGGAGGATTTGTAAGGCGGGGTAATCTATAACATAAAAATAAAAACTGACAAAAACCGGAAAAACAAACGAGGGGAAAGACGCCGCTTTACTTTACTTAGTGGTCGGTTATTCTGTCACGGTCACAGTGTGTGGAGGCAGGCAGGATGACGAAGACGACAAGGATTCCAATAATGACATTTATTGTAGACACAACAAGGCAGGTTCAGGTAGGTGAGACACACACTCGGGGTAACATTAACAATAACCGACACCAATGCTC
>NW_015557090.1:992719-1003776 GCF_001515605.1 Sinocyclocheilus anshuiensis | reverse complement strand
CGGAGCTCCTCTCCGCGCTCACACCGTCCACGGCTTGCTCCCTCGTGGTGGGCACTGTCACCGGCTCTCGCACCTGGTCTGACGTATTGGGCTCAATATCCGAGGCGATCCTCTTCTCAGCCGCAGGGCGTCGCTCCGGCGGGAAATGGCTCTCCGTCACCGGTGGGCTCAGGCTTATTCTCCGTACCGCGGGGAGATGGTGGGCTGGGTTCAGGGTCCTGAGTGGGGCTGGTGTTGTTGTTAGTGATGTCCACGGTCAGATGGGACTTGCAGGACACCAGCACCCACTCGATGAAGGTGGCGAGGCTCTCTCGAGGACCAACCCCGGACAACTGCGCTCGTGTGGTGGCATTAAGTCCAACTTGATAGAATGAACAAAGGCAGTTGTCCGGGTAGTGCGTGAGGTGAGCCAGGGACAGAAAGTCATTCGTGTGGTCCTCAAGAGAGTGTTCCCCCTGCTCCAGCAGGAGGATTTGTAAGGCGGGGTAATCTATAACATAAAAATAAAAACTGACAAAAACCGGAAAAACAAACGAGGGGAAAGACGCCGCTTTACTTTACTTAGTGGTCGGTTATTCTGTCACGGTCACAGTGTGTGGAGGCAGGCAGGATGACGAGGACGACAAGGATTCCAATAATACTTTTAATGTAGACACAACAAGGCAGATTCAGGAAGATGAGTGAGACACACACACTCGGGGTAACATTCACAATAACCAACCAACTAGAATACAAGAGACAGGAACTGATATAGGGCAGATAACGAGGGGATAGACAGGTGAGCACAATGAGGTGATTAACTAATAATGAGAACAGGAACAATCAAATAAGGACACAGAGGGAGAAACTACAATCAACAGTCCACAGGGGTGTGACAACTTGGCAATAAAGCTCTTTCTTATTCTGATTCTGATTATTGAAAATAACAGAGGGCCTAAAACTGATTCTTGCAGCACTCCATACTTTACTGGCGTTAACTTAGATAATACTCAGATTAAACTAAATAAAATGGTAGCAGTCAGACATGTAGGATCTACCCCATTTTAATGCTTGACCCTGAATACCAGTATAATTTTGCACAGATCATGAAAACTTCCATTCAACAGTTGTTGCACGAAATGCAGAATATGGCGGACATGATATGGCGGACATGACTCAGTATGAAGGGTCCAACATGCACCATAGGGGTACACCCTATTGTAATCTCAACATTATGTTTGTGTAATTTTTTGCACACTTTCTTGGATATATATATATATATATATATATATATAATTCATTCAGAATTTGAATAAAAGTTTTGTTTTTCATGCTGCTAAGAGAACCAACTTGGCAAACACATTGCAAAGTTTTGGGACTGACATCTGCATATAAATGGTGAATTCCTTCTCAAAATCACAATGATTGACATAGTGATAATCATAACAATGGACTGGACAAAATATCTTATGTCAAAATAGATGTGCTATTTTGCTAAAGGAGATGAAGGCTAAAGCATGCTCACTAATTTCAAAAGCACCCTCAGTGATTTGATTATGGAACCGGGCCTGATCCTCCGGGACTTGGCTCAGTTGTCATTCATTAATATTTGCACTGTCCCACCCTGCTTCACACCACAATATACAGTCCTTAACAAATTTATTAGACCACCTGTCATAATAAAGAGAGAAAACAAATTTTAGGAATCTGCCAAAAACTTGTTTAAAACTAAAATTTGTATTGTCATTTATTAGGCAAATAAATTAAACGACTAAATAGTCATTATTCACACATAATTACCAAAAAATTGTATATTTTATTTTTATTTTGTATATATTTGTATAAGATTGTATATCGACTGATTATGTCATTGAAACGCCGTAAATGAGCTCGCCAGCGATGTTTGTTTTTTCCGAAAACACGGAACCAAAAAATGTCATCAGTCCCATTAGGTCAGGGGTTGGCAAGTTCGGTCCTAGAGAGCCGCAGTCCTGCAGAGTTAAGCTCCAACCTTGAAAAAAAAAACGCACCTGCCTATAGCCTTAGTAATCCTGAAGACATTGATTAGCTTGTTCAGGTGTGTTTGATTAGGGTTGGAGCTGAACTCTGCAGGACTGCAGCTCTCTAGGACCGAACTTGCCTACCCCTGATATAAGGGCTGTAAATAGATTAAAATTTTTTATCGAATTAATCACACCCTTTTTCTGTGATTAATCGCGATCAATCGCACACTTCATGAATTTAAGCATAGACCATTTATCTTGTTTCAAATGGTAATTTTGTCATCATTTGCTATATCCAGCAAAGTAAACCAAACGATTGAAGGGTGATTCTTAAAAATCTGTATTTTCTGCAAGCTTTTTTCAAGATAAATTTAGATGTATTTCCAAAAAAGTACACATAGAAACTCCAAAAGGACACCTAAGAACCAAATGAAAGAAATAAAAATGTAAAAAAAATAAAAATTCAGAATTGTATAGTACGTGTACAGTGAAACAGCAAAGAGCTTTTTTACATTTTAGAGAAATCAAGTTGCGATACTGAACAGGACCACATGGAGATTCCAAAAACAGAAAGTTTTTACCAACCGCCTGCTGACTGCATATATCTACTACAGTACATGGATCCATTCAGAATAAATAAACACAGCAACATACAAATGACAAATCAAAACATTATCGTGAATGTGTGTGGAAACAACGAGAATGTATGTAAATGTCTGAGCCTGTGCATAAATACAATCTGCGATCAGTGCGTCAAGAGCACTCATACACACATTATTATAACGGAATCACGTGTGCTTATTGTGCGACTCCTGTACACCACCGCAATTGCCTTAACCTTGATTGCAGTCTTCATCCATCAAAACTTTACTAGTGAGACACTGGTTATCCAGTTGAGAAAACGTACACTGTAAAAAGAAATCTTAATTTTACGGAAAATAACGTCTCAGTTACGTATGGTAAGGGACAGCCCGAAGGGCAGGACCTTGTACTGGTATGCCCGCCCCCCGAACGCAAACCGCAGAAATGGCCTGTGGCGCGGAAGGATCTGAACATGGAAGTACGCGTCCTTCAGGTCGATCGCTGCGAACCAATCTTGGGGACGGATACACCTGAAGATGCATTTCTGCGTGAGAATCTTGAACGGGAGCCTGTGAAGGGCCCGGTTCAAGACGCGCAGACCCAAGATAGGTCTCAAGCCACCACCGGTTCGTCCTCCCGATCCGCCCACTGCTGCTCACTGGCGAGAGAGGAGGGTGAGTGTGATACGGCTCTGGCTCGTCCACAACCCCCCGTCCCCTCAGGGGACCCAGAGGTAGAAGAAATTGCTCTTCTGTCGAGTATTTGGGTACCACTGATCACAAGGTCAATGGCGGAAAAAAAGGAAACAAAAGATTCTCCGCCCGGCAACTCCGAGATGGTCATACCCCCGCAATGGGAGCATGAGTCATCCACGAAAGCCATCTCAGCGTGCTTCATGCCCAGACACGAGAGGCAGCGATCGTGACCATCACCCGGCGCCAGGTAACGACCGCACCCAGAAACACACGGATGGTACGACATCTTTAAAAAGACGCGTCTTTAAAAAGACGTTCCACCTGTGAAGCTCTTTTAGATGGAAATTGCTCTTTTAGTGTGCTGAAGCGCACAGGGGAGATGGCTGTCTGCAACACACACAGGGGTAGTGCAGCCTGTTGTGTGCAACCCACTCGACACGGGAAAACCACCGCCGCTGAAGCGCCGTACCACCAGCACGAGAGCTCACGAAGAACGTGCTTGACTGTAGTTCTCACTACCGTAGACTTAAGTCAGGAGCAGAACGATAGAACCGCTCGGCTCCGAAGCGAAAAGCTGAATATGCGCTGCATCTGCTGCCTACTTATACTCACGCTGTGATCAGCAGCAGCTGGATGCAATAATCGCATGCCAATGTGCATTGGCTCATTTAGTTTACAGTCGAAGTAGATTGGTCTCGCTAAGCGAGATCCCAATTCGTCGGTCATCCGACGTGACGTCGAGAGTGACCGACTGAAAGGGAACTGTTTTTTTCAGGTTGTTTTCTTTTATTTTGAATTGCAGTCAAAACTCTGTAAAATTATCTCTGAATTAACTACGTGGCTATTATTTTAAGTATTATGACATTAATGATAAATTACAGTAATTCACATTTTTTATACAGAAAAAAACTACTGTATTTTTATACAGTATGTTTTCTGTTTTCTTAAACTACAAACAAACGTATGTAAAATTACAAAAATAATCTGTAATTAATACAATAACAAAACCGTTAGATGATAAAATGGTCAAATGACTGGCAGCAACAGCTGCCAAACAAAAACCATACAATTAAAGTAAAATCTCCTTCATTTAAATAAGCTGAAAACACTGTAATTTTACAGGTATTTCCTACATTTTTATGATCAAACACCTTCACTGAAAAACGAAAGACAAAAAAAAAAACCGAATGACTGGCAGCACAGGGTGCCAGACAAAAACCTTACAATTAAAGTAAAATCTCCTTATTTAAACAAGCTGACAACACTGTTAATTTGCAGGCATTTCCTAAATTATTACAATCAAACACCTTCATTGTAAAATTAACTAATTCATTAATTAAACATCACATGACTGGCAGTAACAGAACATGAAACACTAACAGATCTCTCAGATCTCAGCATCTTCACTGAACAGTGTGTTCATTACAAATACACTGATTATTAAAACTACAAAAGTAATTTCCCTCTTTTCTTTTATCGTTAGATTAACTAATGAGACAGATGGCCTATATATTAAGACCTTCTGTAATGCATGGATCTAATATAATGTTACACATCAGATGGTTTTCCACAGCAGTTCCCCAAATGTTCACTTGAATAGGCTACTTACATAGGCTACTGTAATTCTGTGTACATGTATATTTATCAGGATCACGCACTTCGGATGACAGTCAGCGTGAGAAACGAGCGGAGAAAAGGTACTCCTCTCGGAAAACGTACAAATAACGATAATTTTAAATGTTTAATTGCTATTTGGAGCATTGGGATCACTAGACGAGGGTTTAATGAACTCATTTTTGTGATTTTTAACTTTTTTGCGTGTAGCTCAAAATTACCCCATGCATATTCTGACTCATTTTGCCAGCACATATGTTTCTTTGCAAAATAAACCAGCTTTATACATTGTGTTTGTTCTTTGTCGTATGATTATACTAACATAATACAATATGGTAAATGTGCTATCATAATTATAGAAAAAAAAAAAAACATCGCAAATTTTGCACAATTTTTTGGAAATTACCACCACAAGATCAGGCATTTTTATTGCAAAAATCATGGAAAAAAAAAATCTGAAATCCTGGAGGGACTGATAAATGAAGTCTAGAGAAGAGCATTTCGCGAAATATTAGACTAGGCTATATGCTCATTATATTTTACTTTCCCCTTTAGTGATGACTTAATTATTTAATGTTTAAATAAATCTATTATGAATCGAGTTATGAGAGGCCCTTTGTAGGCTAAATGAATATATTTCAATAACACATATATTTTTTTATAATTTAGAAGGTAATTTAAAAACTGCAATTTATATGTTTTCATCATTTTTTTTTAAGTTGAGTGTTGCGTGTTATATTTAAAAAAATAAATAGTAATTAAATTTAAGTAGCCAGCATAGTTAGGCCTAGTACAGTAGATATCATAAATGTTATGAAATCTTAACCCTTTTAATCCCAATTATTTCCTAGACATGAAAATATCCAAATGAGGTGTCATTAATTCCCCCCTTGAAATAATCAATATTTTTGGAAATGTTTATGGAAAAGTGTGTGAAAAATTGTGTTTTATGTTCGGTCACAATTGTGACCAGTGGGATAATGTGTATAAGTTACTGAAAATTCTTATATAACCTATATCAGCCCAGTTATTTAACACATTTAAAATCTTTCATGTCATTTTAGGGTTACTATTAAACATAAAAACCCTTATACAACACATAGGAATACTGAGATAAAAGACAAAAAAATAAAAATACAATGTTTTATTGCAGTGAACCATTTTAGTCGTCTATCGGGATCCTTAGGAATACGATAAAATGATGTTTTATTATTTGCTTTTCCAGCCTGAAGGATGAACAAGTCTATTGGTTTTGATCTGGTATTTTCAACCTATGAGTCGCTGGGCCCACGGAAATATGTATTGACTATTTGTATTTTTTTAATTTACTCAGTTGCAACCTTAGCAAACATATTTATAATGCTCGTCATCTACATAGAATCGAGTCTCCATAAACCAATGTATATATTTTTGTTTAACCTGATATGCTGCGGACTGCTTGGAAGCAGTGCAGTTTGGCCAAAGGTGCTTTCAAATCTCCTAACTGATTTGCACACTAGTTCATATGAGGGGTGTCTTCTCCAAGTCTATTTGCTTAGTATTTATGCTGCTTGCACTTACTCTACTTTAACAGTAATGGCCTATGATAGGTATGTATCCATTTGTAAGCCATTACAGTACCATAACATCATGAATCCTAGTAAAATTAAAATTTGGCTAATGTTAAGCAACTTAATTCCTGTTTTCTCAATAGCTGGTCACATTTATTTGACATCAAGAATTCCCTTATGAAGCCATACTCTTAATAAACTATTTTGTGATAACCTTTCTGTCATTAACATATCATGTGGTACGAGTAGCCTCAGCCTTGTAAGCAATGTGTATGGTTTACTTATAATAGTTTGTTTATCTGTGCTCCCTACATTTCTGATTTTGCTGTCTTATGCTAAAATACTTTCTGTTAGTTTAAAGGTCACAAAATAGTCAAAGCAAGGCACTTGGAACGTGCATTCCTCATTTGATAATATTCATAAACTATTCCATTGCCACAATTTTTTCTGTTATATATAACAGACTAACTGTGATTATGCCTAACGATATGAATGTCTTTATATCAGTCCAAGTAACACTGTTGCCACCACTTTTGCATCCAGTAATATATGGTGTTAGAACCAAAGAGATAAGAAAATGTACTGCTAAAATAACCCAGAGATTGTGTGCATCAACAATCTGTTATTATACTTCAAAACTTAGAGTACCTAAAATATTAGCAATTTCAGGATCTCTGTAAAATGCTTATTTTATACACAGCTTTATGTAAAACTATAGACAACCAAAGACATGATTAAAAGCAAATACTCTTGTACAATTTTTGTCTACTTTCATATTGTGTACAGAGTCTGCAGTGCAGTATGTGCAAATGATTCTAATGTGAATTATTTATTTATTTATTTATTTATTTATTTATACTGTATATTTTTTTCCCCAGAATTCTTTAATTAGTATGTGTCCATTTGGTTAAATGATAGCAGGACTCAAGCTGACATGTACACAACACCTGATGATATGTTGTCCAGCATGATTTGAGAATAGTCTTGTGCTTCAATGTAAGCAAGAACATCTGACCTTTGTGTAATGAAGTTCACATGCTGGATATACTTTTTCCAGGCTTACAGGGAAAAAAAATCATGATGTGTTCAAAACATTTCATTGTGGTCTCAGATTTTTGACCCCACTGCAAGTTCATTTAATTGATTTAGCATATGAATCTACATTTGTAAAATGTACTAATAGCAGCCTAAAAAAAATAAATAATAATAATTTCTACCATTACTTTGTGGCTAATATGGTCCGGCCATAGCTTTACCTGTTCAATTAGTTTTGTGACACTATTATTTTACTATATTTTAGAAGATAATAAAAAAGGCGCAATTTGTATTATTAGATGATCAGTAATGCACAAATGACAATGTAATTTATATTGAGTAGAGTAATTATAAAACAGAGCAATGTATAGATGCACAATTATTTCTAATTTGTTCAGCTCTCAAGTATTCAAATCTCCCACATCTCAATCATATCTAGCAAACATATGTTCTGATTAGTGGTGATTTGTCACCATCTAGTGTTATCTTTGGGTTGGGTTGTTCTTTTCATCAATCATGTTGAAAACAGAGACTTTTGAAAGAGACCCAAACTTAATTTCCTTTTTTTTTTATAGCAAATGTGTTCTTCCTCTTTCTCTTTGTTTAAGGTCTTTACATTAGGCTTTGAAATTTAGTAGCCTACCTCAGCTCTTACTTCTCACTGATAGAACATAATAAAGTAAATAATTCCGTATTGCCCCTAATGTTACCTTTTTAAAGCTTAAATCACTGGTATAACGGAGATTCATTTAATGTTTTAATTTTTTTTTGTTTTTTTTGGTCTGACAGAAGATTTCTATATAAAAACTCCCATACAACTCCCAGAGCAAAGCTTCATTAGCCTTGTTTTAGTAAATGCAGTAGCATAATATTGTCCACAAGATAGAGCATTTGTATAAGAAATACTAGCCTACACCTATAGCCTAATATAATGTATGTCCAAAAAATTGTTTTTTTTGGCTCCTTTTATCTAAACTCTGCACATAAAACCACAAAATATGCACACAAGATGCAAAACATTATGCATCTCTTGCAAAAGCAAACACTTTTTTGAAAAACATCTTATAAAAATTGTTTTTGCATAGTAACTTTACATACAAACATCAAATGATTAGCCATACACACTCCAAATTACATGTATATGACAAATGTAAAACACTGTAATTTTTATATTTTGCATGGTCAGTATGCAATGGAGTGTACACTGGAGTTTGTCATAGCACTCACACATACAGTACATGTATGTGCACAAATACTGTATATACAGTATGTAGTTATACATATTCAGTATTCAGTATATAGTTTCTCTGTGAACAAATAAGAGGGCGGACATCATTTCATTCTCAAAACGTATTTTTATTGTGTTTAACTTTGGGATGAATAATAATAATAATAATGTGCATCATATCTTCTATTTGGGTCTGGCCACAACAACTCATCAACATCACAAGCAATGTTTTCTCTGACTAATCAGTGCGGGAAGTAGCATCTGGAGTGGCGTATCCAGCCCTGGCATGGAGAAGGGGTATGCATTGGTGGGGTTGGGGATCATATACCTTTCAACGCCATGCTGAAAAGAACTCGTCAACTGGGTTCAAAATGGGAGAATATAGTGTCAGGTTGAGCGTCAAAACTTGCAGAAATTTGATGACCCAGTTGCAGACCAGAGCAGCTCGATGGAACCTTACATTGTCCCAGATGATAACAATGTTGTCTGGATCTCATCTGTGATTTTTATCATCTGTACTCTTCCTTTTTGTACTCCTCGTCCTCTTCTTCTTTGTCCTCTTCCTCTTCCTCGTCCTCTTCTTACTCTCACTTAACTCTCTCTCCAAAATGGGCCTCAATTGTTGTCCAAACCAAGAGAGTTATCCTGCAGCTTATTTATAGTGCTCAAGCTATTATTTCTAGGCAAATTAGGTAGAAGTGTCTTCACACATAATCATTGGGTGTTGGTAAAAATTAAATAAGTGTGGCATTTAAATAGCAGTGTTTCCCAAATTAAGCACTGTTAGTTTTGAATAATGTGTCTTATGTAGAGAACTGTGTTTGTTTTTGTTTTTTTTGTTATGTAAACTGAGTGTAAAGTAGATGTGCTTGCAGTTTCACAGACCTGGTCTGAAGATTCAGTATATGAATGGTTTCAATGTGTGTGCCTCAAGTATTAACCATGGTTTTGTTGTGTGTTCAACATGGGTTAGAGTAGGCCTGTAAGACACTGTGCCTACAGAATTCAAATGACTGTCATTCACAATTTAACTGTTTGAGACCGCTCTGTACATTTTGTATGTATGTCTTATTACTTCAGACATTTGTTCTATTTGACCATAAGTGCCTGTGAAGTGGACATCACAGGATATTCCACCATTATTCCAGTTTGAAGTGAGCGTATTTGTTCCATTCAAATGGTATTAAAGTGTGTGAGACGTGAATTTAAATTGTATGTATATACAGAGGTATATTATGTCACACTTCACACTTCTCAAGTAAGTTTTGTCTGTGTGTGAAGATGCTGCAGGCCGTGGCGTTGCGTAAATAATTGAATTAATGTTTCGAAGTGAAGTAAACTTTAACGGATTTCCCGTGCTCAGGGAGTAGAGAGCAAAGATCACTGTAGGGACCATGCCAATCAGAACACAGCTGATGATCTGAATCAGGTGTGTTGGTAACACTTTATAATAACTTTCATTTATAAATCATTAACAAACATTATATAATGCTTAACAGATCATTAGTTAATATATATTCACATAGCTAGAAATATGAGATAATGTTCTTGTTGATGTTTACAAATGAACTTACTAAACATTACCTAATTACTAACATATGATTATTTAATGTAAATTGAAAAGCTTACAAATGTCAGTAAACTTTCAGTTCATATGTTCTTCATTTGTTGGTCTTTGTTTGTTGTGTAGACTTCTATTTGCATATTAACAAATAATATATTAATTATTTGTTCATGTTTTTGCAGTACCCAATTTAAAGTGGAAACTATTCATCATTTGCAAATGTTTATAAATGTTTACTAATCATTAATACCTTTATGAGCAGTCATCTCAATGACAAAAAGTGTCCCGAAAGACCTGAATTTACCCTATTCACACATCTTTTCTAATCATGTATTAATCATTTGTTCATGTTTTTGCAGTACTCAATCTAAAGTAGAAACTATTTATAATTTGTAAATGTTTATAAACGATTACTAATCATTTACTATCTTTATGGTCATTGGACTTTTAGCTAATGTAACAAGGTTTGTGTAAAGGGTGGCTGGTTAAGTTTAGCTAAATGCTTGCTAAAGACATAACAGATTGCAATTTTGGTGCAAGAAAATATGTTTTTATTGGCTCAACACTCACATTAGTATACTACTCCATATACAGTATACTACTCCATATACAGTATCTCACAGAAGTGAGTACACCCCTCACATTTTTGTAAATATTTTATTATATCTTTTCATGTGACAACACTGTGACACTTTGCTACAATGTAAAGTAATGAGTGTACAGCTTGTATAACAGTGTAAATTTGCTGTCCCCTCAAAATAACTCAACACACAGCCATTAATGTCTAAACCGCTGGCCACAAAAGTG
>NW_015557090.1:991468-991681 GCF_001515605.1 Sinocyclocheilus anshuiensis | reverse complement strand
TCCAGTGACCAGTATGAGAGAGTGAGAGCCCAAATTTCAAATTTAACACACCTGCTCCCCATTCACACCTGAGACCTAGTAAAACTAATGAGTCACTGGGCAGAGAACAGAGAAAATGGCTAATTGGGCCCAATTTGGACATTTTCACTTAGGGGTGTACTCACTTTTGTGGCCAGCGGTTTAGACATTAATGGCTGTGCACCGACTGAAGCT
>NW_015557090.1:987902-991446 GCF_001515605.1 Sinocyclocheilus anshuiensis | reverse complement strand
ATTGGACTTTTAGCTAATGTAACAAGGTTTGTGTAAAGGGTGGCTGGATAAGTTTAGCTAAATGCGTGCTAAAGACATAACAGATTGTAATCTTAGTGCAAAAAAGTTTTTATTGCCTCGACACTCACATTAGTATACTACTCTTTGTATATTCCTTGAATCATAAATAAACAGGGGAAAACAAATCATTTTTTCAAAAGAAAATACTTGTTCATTTATCAAAACAATATAATATGAACAGATTGAACCATGTTCCCTTATAATCTAATTGTCCCCTGTACACTGTTGACTTTTTAACCAACCCTTAAACCTACCCATACCTCCAAACCTGTCCCTAACCTTACCCGTATCACACCTCAATAGCAGCAAAAGTGTTGTGCATTAACACAAGGTTTTAATCATTTTATAACATCTGTTAAAATCATTTGTAGATTTTCAATATGTGCTTGATCATATGAAATTGAAAGTTTAATGACATTTGTAAGCATTTTAACTTACATGAAATAATTATTTGTTTGAACATCATCTAATGTTTAATAAGTTTATTAGCAAACATTAACAAGCACATTGTCTCACATTTCTAACTCTTTGAATACATATTAACTAATGATCCATTAAGCATTATATAATGTTTGTTAATGATTTATTAATGAAAGTTATTATAAAGTGTTACCGGTGTGTTAAATAAGAGAGACATGGAAAATATGCAGAGTGGTGGTACGCGAGGAATGGAATTGAGAACCACTGGTTTAACTCATTCAACTCATTTTCTCTCAAAATTAGCATAGAAATTCAGTGTGTTGTTCCATATGATCCTACTCATTGTTATTGATATATTAACCAGTCCAGTCAGTACTTCCTGGAAAATGACATTAATCATATGACAGAAGCTGACAGAAGTCTGTCTCATTCAGTTAGCATCTTAGGTTACATATTTGTCATGCTACTGTCCACAAAACATTTTTATTCTCCTTAAACATATTTTAACAAGTATGCATTACATTTGTGATTACTTTTGATTGTTGGTCACAAAAAATCCTAGAACTTGGAAAACAATTTGGAACAGAAACTGCAGTCCTATAATACAGCAAAAATGAGATGAGCTCTATTTCTCTATGGGAGTAATGCACCGACTCATGGGAACACAACACTGTGTATTTAGAGACCATGATATACGTCAAGCTTTCAATGCACTCTTCAGCAATGTAATGGGGGGAGTACAATGTGGGAATTTCTTTACTCAGTTATATATTCATTTTATGCGTGTCATGTAATGAGTCATTCATGTACTTCTGACTTGCTGAAGTGTTAGAGAAAAGTAAGGATTGTCTTATTCAAATTCATATCACAGTATAACAATCAAAAAAAGGTCTGAATTATTTTGTTTATTTAATTTATTGGCATTAGCAGTGCAGAAAATGATTTAGCTTCACACTACAGAGTTTACATTTGTTTTACATAGTACAGTATAATTTATATGACTGTAGTGAAACTTGAATAGCTACTGTATAATTTCTCTTTTTAATTTCATCAGGTTCATTTGGCGTACAGTACACAGTGTACAAAGGGTTTTTCAACATGAAGGATCTTTCTGCACAAAATGTCTCATTCACTGAGTTCACTTCAGATTAAATGGTTTCTACAACCTAGGAGAATGGAGGCCATTTTTATTTATCCCTTTCTTTCTGATGTTTTTATTGGCTACCACAGCAAATTGTATTCTTATATATTTGATCAAAACTCAAAAGTCTCTGCACTCTCCCATGTATGTTCTAATAGGTGTTATGGCTGTTGTAGACTTGATCATGCCCATATTATTTGTACCTAACATGATGCTTAACTTTTTATTGAACTGGAGTGGGATTTCTCTAACTGGTTGTTTGATACAAATGTTTGGCATTCATTTTGTTGGAGCATTTCAAATTACTTTGCTTTTTTGGATGGCACTGGATCGATACTTTGCAATATGCAAACCCCTTTACTATCACAAATACATGGAAATCCCTAACTTTGTAAAGTTTGTTTTTGCACCAGTAATCAGAAATGTACTCCTGATTTTCACCATGGTCTCTCTGGCTGGAAAACTGACATTTTGTGCAACAAATGTCATCGATCACTGTTTTCGTGAGCACATGGCATTGGTTCAGTTAGCCTGTGGAGATATATCCATTAATAATATTGTAGGACTTCTGTCTGCTTTCTTTATAGCAGCGGCAGATTTTATTCTCATTACTGTGTCTTATGTTGTAATGTTTATCTCTGTGTTGAAATCTGGAAAAGTTCATATGAAGGCCTTAAACACCTGCATTACTCACTTAATTGTCTTGTCAGTTAGTTTGACGACTGCTTTGATTTCATTTTTGTCATACAGAATAAGGAACAACATTTCTTCTAATAACCGTATATTTATAAGCATCATCTATTTATTTTTCCCAAGCTGTCTACACCCACTAATCTATGGATGGAGAATAAAAGAAATAAGACAAACATATCTGAAGTTCATAAAAAATTCAAAGGTCTTTCCTTTAAAAAAATGAATGGCTTTTACAAATGGATGAATATCACAACATGATAATACTTTGAACATGTAATTAATATAAGAAGCTATTGTTATGATGGAAGAAAATTGTATGATTTATTGAATTTGTTGGTTTGTTAGCAAACACATCTAAAGAGATGGGATCCTATATACAGATGCAAATATATTTTGTGTCATTTGTACCCTGACAGCAACTAGTAAAGTAATGCGTATTATCAACATTCCATAAATTATTATTATTATTATTATTATTACAAAGTTGGCATGCTTGTATCTGTGATGCATAAAGGCATATTGTCACATTTTGTGGCACAGTAAGCATTTTGATTTATATTCAATTAAATAGTACAAAGAAAATTAGGCAAATAGACTCTGTAAACAATTGCTACACAAAAAATGGATACCGCATTTTAATACATGTGTGAGATTCTGACTGTGGTAAATGGATCTATTGAGTTAATAAATCAGTTTTAATATTTGTAATAAATGTTTGATACATTATTGTAGTATCCAATCATTTTGATCACTAGTCAGTGATAGGTGAGGGAGAACAAAAAGGAATCAGTCCAGCAGTAGGCATTCAAAGTACAGTATATATTTCAATATGCTTGAACATTCAAGAGATAGTCCACCCAAAAATGAAATTTGTTGATTTTGGGCACCACAATGTTGACACTCCAAAAAGCACATACAGCCTTCTTAACAGTAATCCATGAGACCCCAGTGGATGAATCAATGTCTTCTGAAGTAAAATGATGTTATATGTAAAGAAAAAACTATTATTTTAAGCATTTTATGTTTACATTAAGTGTAAAACCACCCCTCTCATGAATGTACAACAGTTGGCGAGTGATTTAGCAGCTTTAAAGCAGAGGTCCTCAACTCTGGCCCTCGAGGTCCACTTTCCTGCAGAGTTTAGCTCCAACCTTGATCAAACTCACCTGCCTGTAACTTTCTAGCAATCCTGAAGACATTGCTTAGCTTGTTCATGTGTGTTTGATTGGG
>NW_015557090.1:983808-987737 GCF_001515605.1 Sinocyclocheilus anshuiensis | reverse complement strand
TATAGATCCACTTTCCTGCAGAGTTTAGCTCCAACCTTGATCAAACTCACCTGCCTGTAACTTTCTAGCAATCCTGAAGACATTGCTTAGCTTGTTCATGTGTGTTTGATTGGGGTTGGGGCTAAACTCTGCAGGAAAGTGGACATCGAGGGCCAGAGTTGAGAACCCCTGCTTTATAGCCTAGTTTTTCAACCCTGCTCCTGGGGACCCAATATCCTGCAGAGTTTAGCAACAACCTTAATCAATTTGTTTTGAAATATTGATTGATTGATTGATTGATTGATTGATTGATTGATTGATTGATTGATTTAAAAAAATCACAGGCTAGGTGAGCTGTGTAAAAGTGTTCTGGAGGATCAAGCGCACGACACAGGAGAATCCAACAAAGTAGCAGTGTTTAATAATAAATTGAATGGGAATACCCAGGAGAAAACACAACACAACAACTGACATGTACTAACAATACCGGAAAAGGAACAGACGGGAACATGCGGCTTAAATACTAGAGAAATCAAGGACTACAGAACAGGTGTGGGTTACTAATTAACAACCAAGGAAACTAACTAGAAAACTCAGGCATGCAAATGGGAACAGAATTCTAAACCAGGAAGGCGGGTAACCATAAATGGACCAACTGAGGAGGGAGGGACAGGCTCTGGAAGAGGACATGGAGCAGGTGAAAAACAGGGAGAAGGTGACGGTGGGAGAAACCAGGGTGGCGATGACAGAGGGAGGAGCAAGGGTGGAGTCAGGAGCAGGAGAAACCAGATGGAGACCCAGAGCGCAGCCAGGACAGAGGCCCATGGCAGAGTCGAGGGAGAAAGGAGCCATGGTAGAGGTACACTGTAAAATAAATGTACTCATTAAAAATGTGTTAATTGCACTCAAATATTAATGAAAGTTATGTGAACTCAACTGAAACAGAACTCAAATCAAATGATTTATAGCAAATGTCTAGTTCCCAGCATGATAATTGGATAAAAGTGATTAATGAAGTGATGATTGAGCATTATTGAAGAAACCTGCTGTTAACAAGCAGAATCACTGAAGGAAAGATGAACAAGAAGAACATAAAAAGAGAAATGATGAGCAGAAATACAAGAACTACAAGTGACTTCCAGTCACAGCCTTAGATGAAATAATCTGAAATAAAAGAAGACATCAAATGTTTCAAGATCTCAGCAGAGGATGATTAAACAACTCCACAAACAGCATTACCAGCTTCACTTGTTACTAACAAGTTTGATTTGATTTCTGCTGGACATCTACAGAAGTTCTTATTGACTTACAGAACTACAGAAGTTTAGATGTTGATGTTTTATTGAAAATAATAGTTTGGTTTGAAATCACCTGTATGGCGGTTGGCGTTTGCTTCAGTTGGGCAGTTTGACTCTTGACTTTTTAACCTTGACTTTTATCTTTGGCTGCTGTAACTGTGTTTGTTATGGCAAGAAAAGCAAGAAAGAATATGATCAGATGATGTTATTTTCTTGTTGATGATGACATCATCATGTATTGGCATTTGCTTCAGTTGGGTAGTTTGACTCTTGACTTTTTTTTAAAAAATTTCTCTCTGGCTGCTGTAACGGTGTTTGTTATGGTAAGAAAGGCAAGAAAAAATATGATCAGATGATTTTGCTTTCTTCCTGATGACATCATGATGTAGTAGTCTGATTCAGTGATATTATAATTATTATACAGGTGATGTGTTATTATATTATTATATAATATCTGTGATTCTACAGCACGAGATCCAGCATCAGGTTTTAAAAACACATTATACACCAACGATCTTCATCTCCTGAATCCTTTGAGACATGCACAGGCATCAAGAATCAGCATATGAATCTCAACAACGGTGATATAATTTATGTTGCAATGCATGCTGGAAGCTATGGTTGAGTTTTGTGTAGTGCACCCAGAATGTATTGCAGCATGAATCATGTCACTGTTGTTGAGATTCATACACTGATTCTTGATGTCTGTGTGTGTTTTTGTGATACAAGAGCTCAAAAGTGTTTTTCAATATCCTTCAGACTCGCACAGCACTGTTGAACATTAGAATGTTAGTATGTCCAAATTAATCAATAATGTGAATTTAAAACCATCATCAGTTTGGCAAATCAAATCAGACCAGCAAATCAAAACATTACATGATGATTTTTATGTTAATCGTCATTATTGTTTCTCTTACCTGTCTTACCATATAAAACACTGTTATAGCAGACAGAGAAAAACTAATGTTAAACATTAAGGGCCAACTGAACAACTAAAGCAAACACTAACCGCATTAATGGTGACATAATTTTCAATAAAATAAAAAAAACATCTAAACCTCTGTTAATTCTCAATAAGAACTTTTGTATGACAGAAATCAAGTTAATCTGGTTATTAATGAATGAAGCTGGTAATGCTGTTTGTGGAGTTGTTTAATCAGCCTCAGCTGAAATCTTGCGAGATTTAATGTATTTTATTTTAGTTGATTTCATTTAAGGCTGTGGCTAGAAGTCAGTTGTAGTGTAGTGTAGTGTAGTCAGTTGTAGTGTTTTTTTTTTTTCTGTTGTTTCCTTTCCTTCAGTAATTCTGCTTGTTAACAGCAGGTGTTTGTCACTAATGCTCAAACAGCACTTAATTAATCACTTAATTACTTAACTGCAATGTATATTAAGAATCATTAAGAAATATTCTTTTAATGAACTCACCTGAAATAAGTTTAGAGTACTCAGAACATCTCGGTTACGTATGTAACCCTCGTTCCCTGAAGGAGGGAATGGAGACATCATGTCGTGACAAACGAATTGGGATCTCGCTTAGTGAGACAAATCTACTTCGAGTGTAAACTAAACGAGCCAATGGACATTGGCATGCGAAGATTTCAACCAGCTCCCGCTGATCACAGCATGAGCATAAAAAGGCAGCCGGTGCAACGCATACCAGGTTTTCACTGAGGAGCCGAGCCGGTGACCCGGCCGCTCAGCGGTGGTACAGCAGCCATGGCGACGGGATGTGACGTCTCCGTTCCCTCCTTAAGGGAATGAGGGTTACATACGTAACCGAGACGTTCCCTTTCAGTCGGTCACTACGAGTCACGTTGTGACCGAGGAATTGGGATCCCTACCAAACCATCATGGATGCTGCCCCTTCCCGTGTTCTGTGCGAGCAACCTGAGCCCCTTTCTGGTGTAGGCCGGGGCTTGCAACAAGAGACCAGTCACTCTTGTTGTAGCACTACCCACTCAGTGAGATAACACTGGGAAAACATACCTGTACCACTTGGAACAGGAACGTTTCGGAAGCCCCATCCTTCCTGAAGGAGTTTTCAAAATCACTTACACATATGAACAACCGTTTAGGTGCATATGGAAGATTGGAGGTGATTATAACCCTCTTGGAAATGGCAGAAGTCTGCCGGGGAAACACGGGCTCTGAGGCTATACCGTGGACTTTACACAAATGGGATCTACTTAGGTCTCTACATATGGAACCCAGCCCTCTACCGGTTCTCAAGGATCCATCGAGTGAGGGCCTGGCACCGGACGTTCCGCCACGTCTGGCTGCCGAGGGGATGGAGGAGCTTGACAGGGTCTACAGTACGGACACTCTGGAGCAGTTTTAGCAAGCCGACACTAACACAGGAAGATAACGTCTCCACACGAAGGCTATAGAATCTAGCGAACGTGTTGGGGGTCGCCCAGCCCGCAGCTCAACAAATATCTTCTCAGCGAGGTGCCACGAATCAGTGCCCAGGTGGATGCAACACTTCTAGTAGAGTGAGCTTGCAGCCTGAGCGGGCAAGGCACACCCTGTGCCTGATAAGCCAGGGTGATGGCATCCACGATCCAGTGGGCCATCCTCTGCTTGGAGATGGCATTCCCCATTTGCCGGCCTCCGTAACAGACAAAGAGCTGGTCTGAGGTCCTAAAGCTTTGT
>NW_015557090.1:941913-983702 GCF_001515605.1 Sinocyclocheilus anshuiensis | reverse complement strand
GGGGTAGTAGGAACCTTGGGCACATAGCCAGGCCGGGGCCTCAGGATTACCTGGGAGTTAGCCGGCCCAAACTCTAGACACGAATCGTTGACCGAAAATGCATGCAGGTCCCCTACCCTCTTGATGGAGGCCAGTGCAAGCAGGAGCAGAGTTTTCACTTAAAGAAACTTTAGTTCGACTGACTGCAAAGGCTCAAATGGGCCCTGCTGTAGTGCTTTGAGCACTAGAGACAGGTCCCAAGAGGGTATAGAGGGGGGCCAGGGAGGATTTAACCTTCTCGCCCCCCTAAGGAATCTGATGACCAGGTCATGCTTCCCTACCGACTTCCCTTCCACGGGGTCATGGTTAGCAGCAATCGCAGCAACATAGACTTTAAGGGTGGAGGGAGACAGCCTTCACTCCAACCCTTGCTGCTGAAAGGAAAGCACGACCCTGATCGGGCATTTCCGGGGGTCTTCTCGGTGAGAAGAACACCACTCGATGAACAGGTTCCACTTCAAGGCATAAGCGTGTCTCGTAGACGGTGCTCTCGCCGAAGTGATGGTGTCAACTACCTCTTGGGGTAGCTCACCTAGAACCTCTGCAGTTTCCAGAGGTCTGGACGTGGGTGCAACAGGGTGCCCCGTCTCTGAGTCAGTAGATCCTTCCTCAGAGGAATCTGCCAAGGAGGGGCTGTCACGAGGAGCATTAGTTCCGGGATCCAGGTCAGAGTGGACCAATAAGGCGCCACAAGCAGGACCTGCTCCTCGTCCTCCCTGATCTTGCACAGTGTCTGTGCGAGAAGGCTCACTGGGGGAAACGCATACTTGCGAAGGCACCGCGGCCAGCTGTGTGCCAGTGCGTCCGTGCCGAGTGTTCCATCTGTCAGGGAGCAAAACAACTTGCAGTGAGAAGTCTCTGGAGACGCAAACAGGTCTACCTGAGCGGCTCCGAAACGTCTCCAAATCAGCTGGACCGTCTGGGGATGGAGTCTCCATTCTCTTGGAAGCGTAGCTAGTGACAGCTCGTCGGCCATACGGTTGAGCAGACCCAGAATGTGAATGGCACTAAGTGACCTCAGAACCTTCCGACTCCAAAGGAGGAGTTGAGACATGTGACGGGAGCACAGACCACCTTGTCGGTCGATGTACGCAACGGTCGCCATGTTGTCCGTTCAGACCAGCACGTGCTTGCCTCGTAAGCGCCCTTTGAGACGGTTCAAGGCAAGGCGCACCGCTATCAACTCTAGGCAATTGATATGCCAGTGCAGTTGGGGGCCCGTCCATACCCCAGACACTGCATGCCCATTGTACGTGGCCCCCTAGCCGGTGGTGGAGGCATCGATGTAAACCACAGCATGCCTGAAGACCTGTTCTAGGGGTGCCCCTGCCCGGAAAAATGCAAGTTCTGACCACGGGGTGAAGGTTTGGTGACAGGCTGGTGTAACTTGGACCCGTTGAGTGCCGCGCTGCCACACCCATCTCGGGACTCGGCCATGAAGCCAGTGCTGAAGCGGCCTCATAAGAAGCAGCCCCAGCGGTGTAACTGCCGCTGCAGCTGCCATATGCCCCAGGAGCCTCTGAAATTGTTTCAGTGGGACGGCTGTCCTGCCCTTGAATGTATTCAACACTGTCTTTTCCACCGAATCCAACTCCATACCGAGAAAAGAGATCCTCTGCGTCGGGGAGAGTTTGCTCTTTTCCCAGTTGACCCGAAGACCCAACTGGCTGAGGTGCAGGAGCACCAGGTCCCTGTGCTCGCACAACTAATCCTGAGACTGTGCTAGTATAAGCCAATCTTCGAGATAGTTGAGGATGCGAACACCTTGCTCTCTGAGGGGAACAAGAGCACCCTCCGCAACTTTCGTGAAGACACGGGGAGACAGGGACAGCCCGAAGGGCAGGACCTTGTACTGATATGCACGTCCTTCGAACGCGAACTGCAGAAATGGTCTGTGGCGTGGAAGGATCGACACATGAAAGTACGCATCCTTTAGGTCGATCGCTGCAAACCAATCTCGGGGACGGATGCACCCAAAGATGCATTTCTGCGTCAACATCTTGAACGTTAACCGGTGAAGGGCCCGGTTCAAGACACGCAGATCCAAGATTGGTCGTAACCCACCGCCTTTCTTCGGTACAATGAAGTAGAGGCTGTATTTATATCGGCTGGAGGGACCGGCTCTATTGCGTCCTTCGCCAGTAGGACAGCGATCTCCGCACACAAGACACTGAACTTGGGGGGACGCCGGGCGAACTGAATCACATAGCCGAGACTGATGATTCGCAGAAGCCAGCAAGACGGGCCGGGTAGCGCTAGCCAGGCACCCAGCAAGGTTAATTTCGTAAACGAAAACTAAAACTAAGACGAAAACGATTGATGAATAAACTATTTCGTAAACTGAAATAAAATAAAAATGTCAAAATATTAGAAAAACTAAAACGAAACGAAACTAACAACAGTTATTGAAAAACTAACTGAAATAAAATAATAATTAACAAAAATAAATAATCGTTTTTGTAATCATTATGTTCTCACCCCTTGGCGGAAAAATAAATGAGCTGTGTGACAGTTTAGGGAAATACCTGTAAATGGAGCATCACGCACATGGGGTTATCTGACGAAGAGACGCAAAGCAGTTTAAAGCAGAGATCTGCACAGGTCCTGTTTGGTAAACGTGCACCAGCAGTACTTAACAGAACACCCAACCCGTTATCCGACAGCAGCACTAATTTATTTCTGTACCAGACCAGAAACGTTTGACATAAAGACCGCGAGTCACGAACCGAACCGCACCCGCATTAATCTACAACATCAGGTAGGCAAAATTATTTATTTTCTTATGTAACACAAGCAATCAAACCAACATTAGGCAAGTTGGTGCTTTGAAGAGAAACAGACATGCAGAGCAACATAATTAACCAGAAAAAAAGATGAGAACGTGCCTTTCTGTAAACAATACAAAACTTGGCCTAGCATCTTGTGATCACTCTGCTCTACACACGCTTATAATTCTTCATAAATAAAGAAAAGAACATATTCAAATATGAGCCTTTATTGTTAAATACGATTGCCGTTATTATTGAATTGCATTAGTCCCAGTTATGATTTATGCGCGGTTGTTCACGGAAAAGTGAGCAAGACACGACAGTTACAATATCATGATTATGGTTAAATAAGATAAAATACATATAACCAAATTAGGCTACAATTATTTTCATATTAAATATCTCAACACACCATGATAGATAGATATGACATTAAGCGCAACTTGTGTAGATTTATATAGTAAAAAGGCTTGACTGCTTCCTTCGGTGTATATTTGTATACTTTTACCATCTAATCAATCTCAGCATGCGTTAATTTTGTGTCTCTAAACGTTTGCCTCACTAAGGTTAAATTATGCCTACGTCTTTCTTTGGCCTTTGCTCTGGAAGTGATCTGTTGATTCTGCTAAACTTTAATTAAAACTGAAACTAAACTATATAAAAACTAAATAAAAATGTGTTCAGAAAATAAAAACTAAACTAAAACTAACAAAAATATTAATGAAACTAATAAAAACTAAACTGAATTTTACAGCAAATTTGAAAACGCTATTAAAATTAAACGAATTTAAAAATTCAAAACTATAATAACCTTGGTACCCAGATACCGTGCAAGCGGGACCAGCGGAACCACCGCCGTACCCGCAGTGGGGCAACGAGGTGGAACGCAGAGACCCAACTCAGGCGGCTCGTAGACGAACCGAAGGGGGGTCTGAGTGTACGGTGCAATGCTTACCTGGCTCCACAGTTTGGCAGAGGGTGCCCTGGTTGATGCTCTCGAACCGCCCACTACTGCTTGCTGGCGACAGAGGAGGATGAGTGTGGTCCGGTGTTGGTCCGTCCACGACTCTCCATGCCCTCCTGGGACCCAGAGATAGAGAAAACTATTCTTTTGTCGAGAATTTGGTTGCCATCGACTGTGAGGCCGACGGTGGGGAAAAACTAAACAAAAGATTCTCCACCCAGCCCTCCTCCGGGGGAGGGAGTGGTGCGTTCACCATCTCCTGTAGAGCAGATCCCTCCATCTCTGGGTCGCCCGTCTCAGGGCCGCTTGCTCGTTCGTTTACCGGCAGGTTTGACGGGGGCCTAGACGGGCGGGACGGCCGCCTTCGCCCATCTCCACGGCGCTGCTTGGCTGGAGGCTGCTGCAGATGTGGCGCAGGAGCGGGGCCGGATGCAGGGGGCCGTCCTCGGCGACCAGCAGGCTCGGGCGCTGCGGCCGGTGGACGGGTGGAGGCAGCAGCTGCCCTCCGGGGCAGGATGTGACAGATCGCCTCAGTCTGCTTCTGTGCAGCCGAGAACTGCTTGGCAAAGCTCTCGACCGCGTCGCCAAAGAGGCTGGTCTGGGACACAGGGGCATTGAGGAACCGTACCATGTCGGTGTCCCTCATGTCGGCCAGAGATGGCGCTCCTGGACCACAAGTGTGGACATCGCACGACCCAGAAAACTCGCTGTGACCTTCGAGGCTCAGAGCGCGAGGTCAGTGGCAGTTCGGAGCTCTTTCAGGGATCGTGACCACTCTCATGCAGGTCCTTCAGTGCCTTGGCCTGATGAACCTGCAGTAACACCATAGCGTGTAAGGCGGAGGCAGCTTCCCCACAAGCCGTATAAGCACCGCTGGTCAGACCAGACGAATGCCTACAGGCCCGGAGGGGAGCGACGGGTTTCCCCACCAGGAGGAGGTGGTCTTAGGACACAACTGCATCGCTACCGACCACTCCACTGGGGGGATCGCTGTATACCCCTTAGCTGCACCACCGTCGAGGGTGGTGAAGGAGGAGGAACCAGCAGGTCAGATTCTGGAAGTAAAAGGTGCCATCCATGACCTGGTGAGCTCCTCATGCACCTCCAGGAAGAAAGGCAACGGAGTTGGGGTGCTGAGAACCAGCGCGGGCCACCCCGAGAAACCAATCGTCCAACCTCAAGGGCTCGGGTCACGCTGGATGTATCCACTCGAGCCCTACCCTCTCGGCGGTCTGGGAAAGCATAGCCGACATCTCCGTGCCGGAGGGTGGCAGCGCAGCCAAATCTTCCTCTCCAGAGATCTCTCCCTCCGATGCAGTGATCATCATCCGGTCTTTGGGAGGAGCACCGAAGGATACCGCTGGTACGCTGTTTGAAGAGAGCCCAGCACGTTCCTTTGGCGGCTCAACTGGTTGCGAAGCGCTAGAGGAGCGATGGTTCCCCGAGGGTTGGTTCCCTGAGGGGTTTGCCACCACTGTAATCCTCAGACCGCCCATGCTACTGCCTGAAGTAGCCCTCGCCTGGCTGCCACCAGGACGAACACTAGATCGCAGCAGAGGCAACGGCGCTCCACCCCCCTGGAGGAAATGGAGCCTGGCCCGCAGCTCCGAGATGGTTATCTTCCTGTAATGGTACCATGACTCATCCGCGAACGCCACCTCAGCGTGTTTAATGCCCAGACACGTGATGCAGCGATCGTGACCATCACCCGGCGCCAGGTAACGACCACATCCAGAAACACACGGGTGAAACTGCATCTTTAAAAAGACCCATTGTCTTTACAAAGACGCACCCGTGTAAGCTCTTTTAGAGAAAAAAGGCTCTTTTAGGGAAATGCTCTTTTATGTACTGAGACGCACAGGGGAGATGGCCGCTTGCAGCACGACAGGGGGTAGTACAGCTTGAAGTGCGCAACCCACTCGACACAGGAACGACCACCGCTGAAACGCCGTCCACCAACACAAGAAGCTGCCTAGAGCACATTAACTCGTCACACATGAAGTCAGTTTGGTCGGAGCAGAACGATGTTGTCGCTCGGCTCCGAAGCAAAAAGCTGGTATGCGTTGCACCGGCTGCCTTTTTATGCTCACGCTGTGATCAGCGGCAGCTGAATGCAATCATCGCATGCCAATGTCCATTGGCTCGTTTAGTTTACACTCGAAGTAGATTGGTATCTCTAAGCGAGATCCCAATTCATCGGTCACGACGTGACTCATAGTGACCGACTGAAAGGGAACTATTGGTTTCTAAACTTAAATGAATTAAGGTAATCAGTTTCCTAAAACTAAAATGAGTTAGCTTAACTTGTAGGGTTTAACTGTGTGTACTATTGTGAGCTAGCAGTGAACAGCAAGCACTCTCAGTTTATTTAAAGTTTATAATTTCACTAGTTTTACTCAATATAAATATATGATCGCAGTGTATAGTTTAATTGTATATTAAGAAATATCTTTGTTTTAGTGAACTGAAATGATAGGTTCAGGGTTTTCAGAGTACTCATAACAATTGTGTATGTGTGTTTTTTTTACTGAATTAATTGAACTTAACTGAATTGAGGTAATCAGCTTCCTCAAAATAAATGAGTTAAGTTAACTTGTTGGGTTTTACAGTGTAGGGCTGACAACACCAAGGGGCCGATGGATTGAGGTGGAGCCCAAGACGAAGTTGGAGAGCCCGAAGGGCCAGGGTGAAACCGCAGGTCCGGAGGGTCAAGGCAGAGCTGACGGCCCATGCGACTGAGGTTGAGACGGGGACCCAGAAGGCTGCTGCGGAGCCAGAGTGACAAAGGGCGGAGTCAGAGGGAAGGAGGAGCCAGACGGAGCCAGAACGAAGGAGGGACAAGGCAAAGCCAGAGGAGTGGAATCCTGTGGCAGAGACAGGCTGTAACTAACCAAGGTGGAGCCGGAGGGATGTGGGAGCCCGATGGCGCCAGCGGAGGTGAGGCTGAGGAACAGGCAGTGTTTGGAAGAGGAGGTGGGAGAAGCAGTGGGAGTGTGGGCAGGGCTCCATTCCATACCCTCCTATTCCATGAGCACTCCCTCAGGGACAGGCAATGTTGGCAGCTCGCGCACCTGGTCAGACATTTTTTGAGGCTCTGGCTCTGGGGCAATGGCAGGCTCAGTTGAAAAGGAACAAAAGGGAAAAAAAAACACAAAATCTTCTAGGTCTAGGTCCGGTATTCTGTAACGGTGTTGTTCAGGATCGCATTTCAACTCAACTCAACTCAACTCAAACTTTATTTCTAAATCACTTTCAACACCTCAATGGGGAAACAAAGTGCTGTACAGGAAGAATAAATAAAATAATAAAAATAGACAAACTAATAAGACACATATCACACAATAATAAACAACAAATGTAAAGCATTTTCAAAAGCTAAAGAAAACAGATGCGTTTTTAGCGCACTCTGAAATACACTAAATGTGTTATGACCGGTACCTTCTCTGACTGCTTCCTGCCGTTCACCTGTGTGCTGTCACTGTCATTTGCACGTGGTGTTTGTTTTGGTCCTGTCATTGTCATCCACACGTGGTGGAGCAATCAGCACTAACTCAGCACGAGCTCCATTAGCCCACACCTGGTACTCGTTCCCACTCCCTATATATTCCTGTCTTTGTCTTCTTTCGGCGTGGGTATGTCTTATGTGTTTTTGTGCCGTATGGATGTATTTTGAGTTTTCACTCTCCTCTAACTCTTCTGCACTATTTCCAGGATCCTCAGGCGAGGAATTAATTATTCGTATGTGGACAGTGAGGCCGGATTGGGAGTGCTACACTGGATGTTTCCAGAAGTTCCTCTCAGCCCTCTGTCTTGGTGGATGTGTGCGCAGGTAGCACCACACCACTTCATTCACCTGACTTTTGTGTTTCACTCTTTTGCTGGCTTTGTGTTCTGAAGTTCAGATAAACTCTCTCTTTTGTTTGAACTGCATTTGAGTCCTCCGTCCCTTTCCTGACAAAATGTAGGAGAAGATTATACAGACAGAAGAAGGTCATTACAAAGCCTTGGAGCTGCAACAGAAGAGCCCAATTACTAGGGATGCACCGATACCGCTTTTTCCAGTACTCGCCCGATACCGATACTTTTATTTTTGGTACTTGCCGATACCGAGTACCGATACCAATATTTTCATTGCATTTGTACATTTTTAAAATATTGGGTACAGAAACCAAAAGAGTATGTATAATGTTAGTTGGTTAACTTCATTTATCAAATAGATACAGTCAAACCACAATTTATTCAGACACCTTCAACATTTCTCACATTATCACAGTTTATTCGTTATAGTTTAGAAAATGATAATAAAACATGACAAGAACTCCAGTCTTATATTTACGATTTAGTTTTAATCCAAATGATGCGTGCTAAGTGAGCGAACATCAATAAAGATCACACAACAGAAGTGCGCACTCTTTCTCTCTCCCTCCCTCCCTCAAACATTCATACAGAGACTGAAAGGAAAACGTATCCCCACATTTCAAAGGTAAATAAATTTGAGAGTCATCAGCATACAAATGATAATGATTGCCATATTTTTCAAAGATCGATCTTAAAGGGAGCATATAAAGGGAGAACAAAACTGGTCCCAAAATTGAGAGAAGCAATAGATGAAGAGTAGTCTTATAGACTGACTGAAAAAGTTATATCTTTTAAAAATGAGGATAACCATTCCAAGGCTAAACCCTGAATGCCAACCTGAATCTTATGATCAACTGTGTCGAATGCCACAGTCAGATCTAACAGTAATAGAATGACACTACTTTGAGTATCAGCACCACGCAGAATATCATTAGAAACTCTAAAAAGGCTGACTCTGTACTATGGCTGGCTCTAAACCCTGCCTGGAATGTATCTGCAATGTTACTCTTCACCAAAAAATCATTAAGCTGTGCGTTCACAGACAGGGACACAGGGCTTAAATAATAGAGTGCAATAAAAAAAAACAGGTGTGAGTGACTAATTGACAACCAAGGAAACTAACTAGAAAACTCAGGCAGGCAAATGGGAACATGGGAACAGAAAACTAAACCAGACTATACGTGACAAGCTGAAGCAAGTTGGAAACACACTTTGCAGGACAGTGGGTCCCCAGGAGCAGATTTGAAGTCCTAGGGTTGATAGTTAGAAAAGCATAAAATAGGGTAAAGGTTAAATAAAGGGTTAAATAAAAATAGGGTAATCGGGTTAAAGTATGCAAAAACAACAACATATTAAAATCATAAATGGATGCTGTCTTTTTACAACCTTATTTGTCCCTTTCCATAAAGCTAATTCTGTCAGGACCACTATCGTCAAAATGATAGATACTTAGCATAAAGTTTGGTTTGGCGGTATGGTTCTGTTCTGGGCAAAAACCTCCCTGCCCATCCATGCAGCCTGTCATGAATGAGCAGGGAGAGCAGCAATAATAACCCCCCTAGGGTTAACAGAACAGAACAAGGCAGATATCATTAATGTACTTAATGATATTTAAGTGTAACACTTGTAGCATCTGGACCAATCAAACACACAATTTTTCATTTGATTTAACAAATCAGTTATTCATTAGATTAACAAATCGTCACAGTCCCCTCACCCAATAAACTGGATGCCAGGATGTCTGCAACGACACCAGGCCCCCCCTGGTTACCATGGCAACCCTGACACCAGATACATTTACGACCTAATGGAATGTAAGTAGGGAAAATCACTGCCTTTTTCTTAAGGAAGAGACACAATGCACAGTAGAAATGGGAAATTAACGTTCTTAGAATTGACAGACAGTTGACCCTGAGAGGTCAAGTAAATATCTACAGCGGATCTAAATATTTATAATTAATTATAACTAGTTATGATTAATTATTCATATTTCCCCATGAGCTGATTCGCTACACACTTTATTTAAGATAAAGGAGTCTGATTAGCAAGGAATATCAGAAAGCCAAGTCCTGACTGTGGCGAAAGGAGGAGCTGGGGCTGGAGGAAGGTAATTTGCTCCGGAGCAAGCTGAAAAGGGTAGATGTGATCAGCTGATGCAAGCTTGACTCACGTGACCTGCCAGAACTAACGCTAACGCTTAATTTCCTACACCTACCCACTAAATCCAACTACATCTGTATAGTGGTAGTATAAGGTCGATGTGGCAGCCCATCCAAACAACATGAGGACACTATACCAATTTAAATTATAGTTATATTAAAGACCCTTTAGACTTTTTGTACCCACTTTAAAAATATTTGATTAATTTTTATTTAAAATAAACACCTCTATGAGCTGATATGTGATGGGAAAGTAAGGAGAATGTGACTGGCCACTGTCCTAATCTCCACTATCAGTTGTAAGCATCCAGTCATTATAAGTCTTAAGTTATCATTATAAGTATAAACATCTCAGTGCCATTAGGAATTATAAATGGCCCTTTTGGTAAAGAAGTAGGGGTTGGAACAAGAAAGCAAATGTCTTTGTTAATATTCAATCCTATATTATATTATATTATATTATAATATCATGTTATAATATCATTATCACGTTGCATTGCTGCATAAATAGTAAGAGAATTATTATAATATAAATGAAGTTCCAAGTGCCCAACCAAAGGGAGCACTAATGACTATAATGGTGAGTTCAAACTAAATATTTTTGGAAAATCAACATCAATTTATGAAGTTAGCTTATGTGATGTTTTCTCAAATTTTTCAGTTGTATTGACAATTCAACATTCAAAATGACTTTGGGAAACAAGTGAATGCAACTAGAGAAAGAGAACTGCAGAATTGGAGGAAATGAGTGAAAAGTATATTAAGAATTGCCCCGCCTCAAAAACGTTCTTCTTCTTCTTCTTTGTTGTTATGTTTCACATTAGCAACATATTAGTGCACTGGTGTCTCTCATTGGTGTATTGATGTCATTGGTTCCTTTGTGGCTACTTGAATGTTTTAAGTAAGCATCACTAAAAGCAGTAAGTAAATTGATTTATTTGCCTTGAAATTAGCTGTAACTTAATAAAACCTAGTAAATATATCAACTAAGTAAAGATAAAGCTAAAGATAAAGCTAACTAATTTTATCTAAGTAAGGTAAACTATTGGATTTTACAGTGCATGATTCAATTGACCACCGTGAGATTTTAGTTACATTGTCATGAGCAGCTTTATTTTTACTGTTGTTCTGTTGTGCACTGTTTTTCCATATGTAAAGCACACACAAACCTTGTAGCTCTTATTTATTTCAAACATGTACAATTAACACAGTAAATAATGCCAAAACATCTGGGGCCCGTTTCAATAAGGAGGTTCAACTAACTCTGAGTTGAAACTTGAACTCTGAGTTGACTTACCCTGAGATGGGAAACTTGAGTTTTCCGGGTTCAGAACAGCTGAACAGAGGTAGCTCAATCGACTCTGAGTAGGCTGACTCTGAGTTTAGCACGTGCACTATGACTATGAAAAGCTATGATCAATGGAACTCCGAAATTATGATTCACCATGGCAACAGCACCTGACAAAAAGAGGTCTGAATTCTTCCGAGTCAATATGTAACTTTAATTCGCAATCACTGTTATAATATCAAAGGTAAAAAGTGGAATAACGGTAAATTATTGAAGTAATATTAATTTTCATGGTATCCCACAGGCAAAAAAAAAAAAAGCAGCTAAAAACATAATTCAATCAAGGTAAAGCTTTAAGCATAAAAGGTGAGTGTAGCCTACATGACTTTACAAACATTTTACATATTAAATAAATATAATTCCGTGTCTATTTCAGTGCGCAGCAGCTTTTCCCACATAGTTTAATGCTCTTTTCACATAATTAAATGTTCTCTAATCCAAACTGTTCCATTTCTTAATTAGAGTAATGAAATTAACATTTGACTTCTACTCAGCCAACAGCAAGAAGGCTCGCAAAAATAATGAAGAACAGATGAAGAGGACATTGTCACCATACAGAGTATTGTAAGAATATTAAAATCCAACAGGAAAAATAATAACTGTTGCTTTTGTATTTGTAGGAAATAAAGATGACCAAATACATTTAACAGCTGTGGTGGTGGTGGCTAAGGCATATATCTCGAACTACCCTTCCATCTGGCATCCTTCCATTTCATACAGAAATCAGCTTTATTTTTGATGGGTTTGTGCTCAGAAAACTACACAAATGTTATAAGATTGAGCGTGAGAGCAAGGCACACTTTCCTTACTGCTCTGCATGCAGCGACCTTACTAATGTGCTCTGCATCCCTGATGTTATACCGTTTAGAAAACGATATATTTAAACATGGTACCCCTCAAATAAATATGCATGCGGATATGGCAAAAAAATCGAAAATAATCCTCTCCCAATGTAAATGTAACTCCCTACGAATTAATACAGCCACTATATCTAAAGGATTCTGTATAAGAGGACATGCCATTTTTTGCCACTTTCAGAGTGTCTGCATGATGAAAATATGTGCAATGAATGAATGCACTGCAAAAAAATGCTTTTCTTACTTAGTATTTTTGTCTTGTTTCCAGTCAAAATATTTAAAGATTCTTAAATCAAGATGCATTTTCTACATAAGAAAAATGACATAAGTTATTTAGTCTTTTAAGTGTTTTTTTTTCTTTTTTTGCAAATTATCTGCCAATGGCTTAAGAAAAATAATCTTGTTTCCATTTGTATTCATATTTTTTTCTTGTTTTAAGTAAAATGCACTTATTTTACATTCCAAAATACTAAGAAATGCATTTTTTACAGCGTGAATGAATGAATGAATGAATGAGGTATTTAAACATCGCTTACGCTTTTAAAAGGGGGAGGAGACCAAAAGAAACTCTCGGTTTCACAGCGTAAGTTAACATGGTCTGAGTTACCTCTCTTTCAGAAACTGACTTGACTTACCCTGCTTTTTCTGGTTTGACAAACCTTCCATTCTGAATTGGAAAACCCAGAGTTTCCCTCATTTCAGGGTTAACATACTCAGAGTTTTCACTTAACTTTCTTTTTGAAATGGGCCTCTGATATAACAGACTGTCCATGACTCAGTGTACAGTAAATGGATGATGTAATTTGTCGAATATAGTTATGATATCACTTGTGATCATTTGTGAACAAGCAAGTCTAAATAACATGGACAAGAGATAATTGGGCCCTTGGTGATGCCAACTGTGTCTCTCAGACCATTCTGAACTTACACCTGTGCCCTTGAGTGCAATTTGGCATGTATTATTAGTCTGAACCTTGTTATAGCAACTAAAACCTTAAGACCTTTGAGATGTCTTGTCAAATAAACACAGTTTAGTAATGAGCACTGAGTTAAAGCTATCGAGAGTCACTTTTTTTCATATGGATACCTATTGCATTGCTCTTTTGTGTGTTCAACAAAATTGATTGGACTAAATACAAGTAGGCCTATAAGACTGTGTGCCCACAGAATATTTTATTTATTTTTTTTTTTTTTGTTTACATTTAAAAAAAAAAAATGTCCGCCATTCACAAAGTTCAACAATCCTCCCTCCCTTGCATTTTTGTTTATGAAATGTTAGCAAATTAGATAATGCTTTCTGATATCAGAGCAGCCATCGAGATCCACTTTCCTGTAGAATTTAGCTCCAAACTTGGTCAAACACAACTGAACAAGCTAATCAAGGTCTTCAGGATTATCAGAAAGCTACAGTGAGTTTGATCAAGGTTGGAGCTAAACTCAGCAGGAAAATGGACCCACAAGGCCAGAGTTGTCCTGAATTAGAGTGTATACTTTCAGGTCTGTTTAACTCATTCACCATATTTCATCAAAATCAGCAGAAATTCTGAAAACAGCGTGATGTTGGTCCTACTGACAACCACTGATGTGTTAACCAGTCCAGTCAATACTTCCTAGAAATTGACATTAATCATAAATATGCTAGTTGGGGATCCAAATGCAGGGCAGGCTTTAATAAACAAGGCGTAGTCATGCAGGCAGGGTCCAGTAACAGCAAACAGTAATATCCAAGGCAGAGGTAAAAGAGTAATCCAGATAACAGGCAATGGTAAGGACAGGCAGCAAACAAACAGAATCGAGGAAACAGTCCAGGGTCAAAACACCAGCCAGATGCTGCAGCTGTCTAGTTCTGTGGAGGTAGATGTGCTCAGCATTTAGGCAGTAGAGATTGAGGACTCTGCACCTTACTCTCTTACTTATGAGGAGCTGGTGGACATTGTTCTCTTCACATCCCGATAGCAATCACTAAGTTAAGTGGTCTAAATATATATTTAAATATATTTATATCGTCTGTGGAAGGAGTAGGACCATGAAATGTTCAGTCTGAAGATTATGATAGGCTGTCCTGCCTGCCTGTCAAAATATGTATTTGCACACCTCTGCGCACCCAGTTTGGACAGACATGATTCTTCATTAGTGCATTCCAGCGAGAATGAAAGGCGTTATTATTGTAATATCATGTGGTTTGTACTGTAATGTTTTTCACCGGTGAATGAGACCTGAGGTAATCTGACAACGTTGCATTCAACCCTCCACCAATGCCGTCTTTCATTTTATCAGTAGGCTTGTTTGGGATAAGCAAAATCTGCGCAGAACCGATCACCGGTGATCACCGCGAGATGCATGCCGGTTAGAAAAATGTCCGAGTTACTTCCGACTCGCTCTGATGTCATGCTGACATGTGCCAAAAAACTCTTGCGATGGCGAGGCAGCTGTGTCGGATTGCGCAGTCGAGTGCAGTTGCTCTCCACCGACTGCGCTGATCAAAAGCATGATGGGAAACGACTGACTGACGACAAAGCTTAATGCTCATTGGTTCAGACAACTGTGATGCTGCGTTCTCTTCTAAAATGTTTTATTTTTTATCTGGTTCAATGTGATTATGTATTTAAATTATGCATGAATGTTCCCAGACACTATGACGATCTCTGTGTGAGATATGTGATTGTTGTCATATTTCTATCAAAATTTAAAATACATGTTTGTATTAAAATAAAAATGGTAAAAAAAAAAAGATAAATACACCTTTCGTATGGAATTAAATAGCAAGCACTTTGAGTGTCTTGTTCATCATATTTATTTTCATATAAAAGCAACAGAACTGAAATCATATCATGTCTATTAGCAACACGGCATGTGAGTGAGAATAACGTGATATCTGCCTTTGATCTCGTTGGTATATATTACACTTCGAGAGGTCAGAACTGTCCGTCTTGACTGCACTTATTTCACTCCTCCCCTCACTGCAGCCGCCTACTCTCGCCTTCATTTCAGGCGAGGCGAGGCGCATCTCAAACAATCCTACTGGTTAGCATCTGGTCTGCCTGTGCATGTGCATGTGTTTTGGAGGAGGCGTGGCTTTGCAGAGTGATTATGCAGGGATGGTGGGGATCTTGCTTTCAAAGCTAGCTTGCTATTGCTAGCCTTTCCGAAATTGCCTACCCTTCCATTAAACATTGACTAACCAGCTTAGAAGCGAGAAGATCATCCTAAAAGCAAACTGGGCAAGCAATACCTACAAGTAAAATCACAACCTCCATGTCAAGGCCTACATATTTTTTCTTAATCTCCTCACTGGGGTGTCAAGATCATGGAAGAAATCATATTCTTCTGTCATATTCGTTTCTTCAGCCTGCAAGTATCAAATTATTTGAATATAAGTGAGCACAGGTATGAGGCCATGCCTAAGCTGGAACAGATACTTGCGAGCTACTATCCCCTGACTCTGCATCATCCTTTAAGGCTCTGACATTACCCAACAAGTCATGCAGAACAACAACGGTCTTGGTGGGAAAGGCTTACACGGCAGCAGGTCAGGCTGGTGTGTGTCTGCATACATCGGCTTTGTTGCAGGCATACCTTGCTACGAGACCTTGACAAAGGCAAGGAGGTGGGCTAGGGCACGATCGAAGAACTGCACTATGGCCACTAACCCATTCTATGGCCATTGGTCATTCTATAAATTTCACCAAAGAGCAAAGGACTCAATCCTTGAAATTAGTTTTCTGTGTATCCAAAAAAAAAAATATTCTTACTAAAAATAATTTTCTGTATTAAAATGATTGCTATTTGCAACCTCAAGGTATTGCAATGGGCTCTTGTTTTTGCACCGGATTTAGCAATACTAACGATGTTTTTTTGTTTTTTTTTTGCAAGAATGGTTTGTGTTTTTCAACAACTGCTTCTCCAATAAAGTTCTATTATATCGGAGATCTATCAATGGAATTTTTATACTTTTCAAGGGCTCGGAGGAACCACATTTTGTTATGAATATATAAATAGTTTTTGTGATTCGATTAAATTCAATATGGAACATAATGATAGAGAACTTCCATTTCTTAATACAAAAATTTTGAAAGTGGATCAAACATTATCAAAAATGGGTATATTGTAAACCGGCGTATATTAACAGCTTGTTACATACTTCAAGTAGCCATGTGCAGTCATTAAAACAGCGTTCACCCTATAGTCATTTCTTAAGACGTATTTGTTCTAATAGAACGTCTCGGTTACGTATGTAACCCTCGTTCCCTGAAGGAGGGAATGGAGACGTCACGTCGGTGACCGACGAATTGGGATCTCGCTTCAAGAGACCAATCTACTTCGAGTGTAACTAAACGAGCCAATGCACATTGGCATGCAATTATTGCATCCAGCTGCCGCTGATCACAGTGTGAGCATAAAAAGGCAGCCGGTGGAATTGGGATCCCTACCAAAGCGCCATGGATGCTGCCCCTTCCAGTGTCCTGTGCGAGACGCCTGCGCCCCTTTGTGGTGTAGGCCGGGGCTCGCAACAAGAAGACCAGTCACTGTTGTCATAGCGCTACCCACTCAGTGAGATTGGATAACACTGGGAAAGCGTACCCGTTCCACTTGGAACAGGGATGCTGCAGAAGCCCCTTCCTTCCCAAAGGAGGTTTCGGAAGCAAATACACATATGAACATCCGTTTAGGTGCATATGGAAAATTGGAGGTGATTGTAACCCTCTTGGAAATGGCAGAAGTCTGCCGGGGAAACACTGGCTCTGAGGCTATGCCGTGGATCTTACACATATGGGATCCACTTAGGTCTCACATATGAGACCTAAGTCTCTCACCCCCCTAAGGAACCTGATGACCAGGTCATGCTTCCCTACCGACTTCCCTTCCACGGGTTCATGGTTAGCAGCAATCTTTTTTTTGTTGTTTTTTTAGCGACATAGATTTAAAGGGTGGAGGGAGACAGCCTTCGCCCCAACCCTTGCTGAAAAAAGGAAAGCAGGACCCTGATCGGGCATCTCCGGGGGTCTTCTCGGTGAGAAGAACACCACTTGACCTCGACGAACAGGTTCCACTTCAAGGTGTAAGCGTGTCTCGTAGACGGAGCCCTCACCGATGTGATGGTGTCAACTACCCCTTGGGGTAGGTCACCTACAACCTCCGCGTCCCTTCCAGGGACCAGACATGAAGTTTCCAGAGGTCTGGACGCGGGTGCCACAGGGTACCCCGTCTCTGAGGAATCTGCCAGGGAGGGGCTGTCGCGAGGAGCATTAGTTCGGGGAACCAGGTCAGAGTGGGCCAATACGGCGCCACAAGCAGGACCTGCTCCTCGTCCTCCCTGACCTTGAACAGCGTCTGTGCAAGAAGGCTCACTGGGGGAAACGCATACTTGCGCAGGCCCCTTGGCCAGCTGTGTGCCAGTGCGTCCATGCCGAGAGTTCCCTCGGTCAGGGAGTAGAACAACTGGCAGTGAGAGGTTTCTGGAGAGGCAAACAGGTCTTCCTGAGCGGCTCCGAAACGTTTCCAAATCAGCTGGACCATCTGGGGATGGAGTCTCCATTCTCCCAGGAGAGTAGCTCGTGACAGCTCGTCGATCATACGGTTGAGCAGACCCGGAGTGTAAATGGCACGAAGTGACCTCAGAACCTTCCGACTCCAAAGGAGGAGGTGGTGGGCGAGTTGCGACATGCAACGGGAGCGCAGACCACCTTGTCGGTTGATGTACGCAACGGTCGCTGTGTTGTCCAGTGCAGATGGGGGCTCGTCCAAACCCCCGACACTGCGTGCACGTTGTACGTGGCCCCCCAGCCGTTGGTGGAGCCATCCGTGTAAACCACAGCATGCCTGGAGACCTGTTCTAGGGGCACTCCTGCCCAGAGAAACGTAAGGTCTGACCACGGGGTGAAGGTTTGGCGACAGGCCGGTGTAACTTGGACCCGGTGAGTGCCTCGCTTCCACGCCCACCTCGGGACTCGGCCATGAAACCATTGCTGGCGCGGTCTCATATGAAGCAGCCCCAGCAGCGTAACTGCCGCTGCAGCTCCAACTGGCTGAGGTGCCGAAGCACCAGATCCCTGTGTTCGCACAACTGAACCCGAGACTGTGCTAGTATAAGCCAGTCGTGGAGATAGTTGAGGATGCGAACACCCTGCTCTCTGAGGGGAACAAGAGCCCCCTCCACGACTTTTGTGAAGACACAGGGAGACAGGGACAGCCCGAAGGGCAGGACCTTGTACTGGAATGCACGTCCCTCGAATGCGAACTGCAGAAATGGTCTGTAGGTCCGCAGAAAAGGATCGACACATGAAAGTACGCGTCCTTCAGGTCGATCGCTGCAAACCAATCTCGGGGACGGATGCACCCAAAGATGCGTTTCTGCGTCAACATCTTGAACGGTAACCAGTGCAGGGCCCGGTTCAAGACACGCAGATCCAAGATTGGCCGTAACCCACCGCCTTTCTTGGGTACAATGAAGTAGGGGTTGTAAAACCCCGTACTTATATCAGCTGGAGGGACCGGCTCTATCGCATCCTTCACCAGTAAGACTGCGATCTCCGCACGCAAGACAGGAGCATGAAGCGTGTCGTGAAGCGGATGCCACTGAACTTGGGGGGACGCCGGACGAACTGAATCGCATAGCCGAGGCTGATGGTCCGCAGAAGCCAGCGAGACGGGCTGGGTAGTGCTAGCTAGGCACCCAGATACCGTGTAAGCGGGACCAACGGAACCACCGCCGTACCCGCGGTGGGGCAGCGAGGTGGAACGCAGGGACCCAACTCGGACAGCTTGTGCGGTGCAGCACTTACCTCTTTCCACAGTTTGGCAGAGGGTGCATGAGTCCAGAGATAGTGAAAACTGCTCTTTTGTCGAGAATTTGGGTACCGTCGACCGGCGGGGAAAAACAAAACAAAAGATTCTCCACCCGGCCCTCCTCCGGGGAAGGGAGTGGTGCGTTCACCATCTCCCGAAGAGCAGATCCCTCCATCTCTGGGTCGCCAGACTCAGGGCCGCTTGCCGCCAGGTTTGGCGGGGGCCTGGACGGGCTGGGCGGCCTGCCTACGCCCGGCTGCAAGGCGCTGCTTGGGTGGAGGCTGCTGTGGATGCTGCGCGGGAGCGGGGGCGGACGCAGGGGGCCGCCCTCGGCGATGAGCATGCTGGGGCGCTACGGCCGGCGGGCGGGTGGAGGCAGCAGCTGCCCGCCGGAGCAGGATGTGCGAATCGCCTCAGTCTGCTTCTGTGCAGCCGAGAACTGCTGGGCAAAGCTCTCGACCGCGTCGCCGAAGTGTGTAGACACAGGGGCATTAAGGAACCAAACCCTGTCGGCGTCCCTCATGTCGGCCAGACACAGCCAGAAATGCCGCTCCTGGACCACAAGCGTTGACATCCCACGACCCAGAGAATCCGTGGTGACCTTCATCGCTCGGAGCGCGAGGTTACCCCTTCGCTGCACCACCGTCGAGGGTGGTGAGGGAGGAGGAGCTAGAAGGTCGGTTTCTGGCAGTAAAAGGTGCCGTCCACGACCTGGTAAGCTCCTCAGGCACCTCCGGGAAGAAAGGCAACGGGGCGGGGCGCTGGGAACCAGCGTGAGCCACCCCGAGAAACCAATCATCCAACCTCGAGGGCTCGGGAGGCGGTCCAGGAAAGCATAGCAGACATCTCTGGATCCAATTCAGGCATTGCCACCGTCCCGGAGGGCAGCAGCGCAGCCGAATCTTCCTCTCCAGAGAGCTCTCCCTCTGGGAACATGACTCATCCACGAACGCCACCTCAGCGTGCTTCATGCCCAGACACGTGAGGCAGCGATCGTGACCATCACCCGGCACCAGGTAACGACCGCACCCATAAACGTACGGATGAAACGGCATCTTTAAAAAGACGATCCGTTGTCTTTACAAAGACGCACCCTTGGAGCTCTTTTAGAGAAATTGCTCTTTTAGGAAAATGCTCTTTTTAGTGCTGAGGCACACAGGGGAAATGGCCGCTTGCAGCACAACAGGGGGTAGTGCAGCCTGAAGTGCGCAACCCACTCGACACAGGAACGACCACCGCTGAAGCACCATCCGCCAACACCAGAAGCTTCCAAGAGCGCGTTGAACTCATAGCTCACTGAAGACACTTGAATGGAGCAGAACGATGTTGTCGCTCGACTCCGAAGCGAAAAGCTGGTGTGCATTGCACCGGCTGCCTTTTTATGCTCACGCTGTGATCAGCGGCAGCTGGATGCAATAATTGCATGCCAATGTGCATTGGCTCGTTTAGTTTACACTCGAAGTAGATTGGTCTGTCGAAGCGAGATCCCAATTCGTCGGTCACCGACGTGACTCAGAGTGACCGACTGAAAGGGAACAGACTTTGATATTGAGTCAAGAAAACTCTATGATAAATATTTAGCACAAGGATATAAAAGACAATGGCTGAATTCGGCCTTGGAAAAAGTGAATAATTGAATCATTTGAAGTGAAAAATTCAAGCTTTGAAACACTTCCTCTCAGACATGATGGGCAATTATGTACTTGTTTGTAAAAACCACACATCAGTGGTCTCCTACATAAACCAACAGGGGGGTCTGTGGTCATGGGTAGGTTTGGCCTCTGAGGGGGCCCAACTCATAGATTCGGGTCTCGCAACTGAGGTTGTGGAGACCATACTTCACTCCAGAGCTCTCTCCATGAGGAAATTGTATGCCCTGAAGCTCTGCACCAGGTTCTTAGGTGCTGCTCTCGTAGTTGTGTTCGCATAATTTCACACTATGGCACTTGTCAGTGAAGCAAAGTGGGTCTTATCATTCTCATAGCATTGCTATTCTCAGACGCAGCGTCTCTTTCCCTTCTCAGGGAACCATCATTATATCGCAACCTGAGACATTCTTCATGAGTCATATATTAACTTATAATATTATACAGATAATTGTACATTATCTGTGTGTTAGTTAAGCATGAATGAATGCATATTTGCAGCTGTATTGTAAATCAGCTTTTATGGACACAAACTTCAGCCCTATGTCACAGGCAGAGATGAGCTCTATTCCTCTGTGGGAGTAGCACACAGACTCATGGGAACATAATGCAGTGTATTTAGAGCTTATGATATGTGTCGAGCTTTCATTACACTCTACCAAGTAAAACATATAACACATCTTATCTGAAAAAAAAAAGATATAAAAAGGAATCTATTCGTTTTTACTATTCATTTACTACTATTTTACTATTTACATATAAACTATTCATAGTTTATGCAGCCATATGATAAGTCATTCATTCATTGTACTTCTGACTTGAAGTGACAATTTTAACTTTTTTTTCTAAAATTTACATCACAGAAGAACAGAAAGAATGTTTTAGCTTCACACTACAGTGATACAATTTTTGTTATAATACAACTTATATGACTGAAGACTGATAGTGATTTAGAAAATGATTTAGCTTCACACTACAAAGATCATATTTGTTGGCAGAGTATAATTTATATGACTGTAGCCAAACTTGATCAGCCGCTGTATAATTTCTCTTCTCAATTTCATCGAGTTCATGTGTTTGAAAAAAACATTGTGTATGTTATAGGGTTTTTCAGAATGAATGTACTTCCTGCGCAAAATATCTCATTCAAAGACTTCAAATTAATTGGTTTCTACACTCTAGGAGAATGGAGGCCTTTTTTATTTCTGCCTTTCTTTCTGATGTTTTCATTGGCTATCACAGCAAATTCTATTCTTATATATCTAATCAAATCTAAGAAGTCTCTACATTCTCCTATGTATGTATTAATAGGTGTTATGGCTGTGTTAGACTTGATAATGCCTATGTTTTTTGTACCTAACATGCTTCTTAGTCTTTTATTCAATTTGAGTGGGATTTCTCTAACAGGTTGTTTGATACAAATGTTTGGTCTTCATTTTATTGGAACATTTCAATCTACTTTGCTTTTTTGGATGGCACTGGATCGTTACTTTGCGATATGCAAACCCCTTTATTATCATAAATGCATGGAAATCCCTAACTTTGTAAAGTTTGTTGTTGTGCCAGTAATCAGAAATGGACTCTTGATTGTAACCATGGTCACTCTGGCTGGAAGACTGTCATATTGTGTAACAAATGTTATTGATCACTCTTTTTGTGAACACATGGCATTGGTTCAGTTAGCATGTGGTGATATATCAATTAATAACATTGTAGGACTTTTGGCTGCTTTCCTTATAACAACAACTGATTTTATTCTTATTACCATTTCTTATGTTGTGATTTTTTCCTCTGTGTTCAGATCTGGTAAGGCTCATTTAAAGGCCATCAATACCTGCATTACTCACATCATTATTATGACACTTACTTTGATTTCTGCTTTGATTGCATTTTTGTCATACAGAATAAGGAATAACATTTCTTCTAGCAACCGTATATTTATAAGCATCTTATACTTACTTTTTCCAAGTTGTCTACACCCACTAATCTATGGATGGAGAACAAAAGAAATAAGACAAACATTTCTAAAGTTTATAAACAATGCAAAGGTCTTTCCTATTAAAAAATGAATGGCTTTTACAAATGAATGGATGATAACATGATAATACTTGATCACATAAGCTTAATACAAGAAGCCATTGTTTTTGTTTAAAGCTGTATGATACCTTGAAGATAAATGCATAATAAATATGAATAATGTCTAAACACATCTAAATCATCTAATAGAAATGGTCACCTAAACACAAATGCAAATAAGTGTAATCTGATATTTTTCCAGGTTGGTTTCTTTTATTTTGAATTGCAGTCAAAACTCTGTAAAATTATCTCTAAATTAACTACTCGGCTGTTATTTTAAGTATTATGACATTAATGACAAATTACAGTAATTTGCATTTATTATACAGAAAACTACTGTATTTTTATATGGTATTTTTTCTGCTTTCTTAAATTACAAACAAATGTATATAAAATTATAAAAAATAATCTGTAATTAATATGATAGCAAAACCGTTAGATGAAAAAACAGTCAAATGACTGGCAGCAACAGCTGCCAAACAAAAAACATAACATTAAAGTAAAATCTCCTTATTTAAATAAGATGAAAACACTGTTATATTACAGGTATTTCCAGAATTATTATGATCAAACACTTTCACTGTAAAATAAAAGATAAAAAATTATCAAATGACTGGCAGCACAGGGTGTCAATCAAAAACCTTAAAATTAAAGTAAAATCTTATTTAAATAAGCGGACAACACTGTTAATTTATTTCCTAAATTATTATGATCTGACACGTTTTTTTTTTTTTTTGTAGTTGTTTGTTTGTTTGTTTGTTTTTTGCAAAACATTTAAGAAAAATTAGGATAATTTACCTTAATTTTACGTTTTTTGTTTGGCAGCTGCTTCTGCCGTCATTAACCGTTTTTTTTATTATTATTATCTTTAATCATTATTTCCATTAATGGTAAATATTTGGCACCCTGTGCTGCCATGTATTTTTACAGTTTAATATATTTATTCATTTTACAGTTTATATTATCAACAAACAGAATCAAAGAGATGGTATGCTTTAATTATATCTGTGATGCACATAATGGTCACATTTTGTGGTACAGTAAGCATTTTAATAAGAAATTATTGGAATAGCATGTAGAAATGTATCCTATTGCCTGAATTGGATGTCTTGAATCTGCCCTCTATAGGCTTTGTAAACAATGCAAAATCAAATTGCATTTGATACATGTGTTATGAGAAAATGATGGTGATTTTGTCTACACTGAAGCTCTCGGCGTTGTAAGTCATAACAATTTAATAGTCCCAGTGGAGTTAAATAAGTTTTGATATTTATAATAAATGTGTCAACACTGATGTTATGTAAACCACTGGAAGACCATAGAAAAGTGTAATTCACTGTATTGCATTATTATAAAGGCAGTTAATATAAATATATTTAATATAAAGCATTATTAAAAAAATAAATAAAAAAATGTAATGTGCAGTTCTACAGTGGGTATAGGAAAGATCACCCTCCCTTTAAAATAATAAATAAAAAATTTAAACAATCACTGAGTTGGAAAAAGGATCACCCCCTTGTGTCAATATTTTGTTGAACCACCTTTTGCTTTAATTACAGCCTTTAGTCTGTTGGGATTTGTCTCTACTAACTTTGCACATCTAGAATTTGCTATATTGTCCACTCTTCTTTGCAGAACTGCTCAAGTTCAGTTAAATTTGATGGTGAGTGTTTGTGCACTGCAGTCTTCAAGTCATTCCACAGATTTTGAATGGGGTTTAAGTCTGGGCTCTGACTAGGCCATGCAAGGACATTCACCTTTTTCTCTTTCAACCACTTTGCTGTGTGCTTTGGGTCAATGTCATGTTGGAAGGTAAACCTTCTCATTGACAACTTTCTGGTAGAGGGCAGCAGATTTTCCTCAAGAATTTGATGGTATTTTGAATATTGTTGTCACATGCACACAATGACCACTCTTTGTCATAAATTCCTGCAACTGCTTCAGAGTTGCTGTAGGCCTCTTTGTCGCCTCTCTGACCAGTTTCCTCCGGCTCTTTCATCCAGTTTGAAGCAACATCCTGATCCAGGGAGGGTCTGTGTTGTACCAAATACCTTCCACTTCTTAATAATAGACTTCTCTGTGCTTCTAGGTATTGATAAAGCATTTGAAATGTTTTTGTATCATCTCCTGACTTGTGCCTGTCCACAACTTTATCGTTTGACAGTGGCTTGCCACCCATAGTTGATTGTTTGCTTCAGTTGCACTACCAAGGACTGAATTGCTCCAGGAAAGCTCTTTTCATGCTGAGCTCATCAAAATGACCACAGCTGATCACAGTTGAAAGTCAAACGCTTTGTTTGCCATTGAGAAGGTGATTAGCTACACCTGATTGAGTTTACAAGTCATTTTTAGGAGGGGTGTGATCCTTTTTCCAACTCAGTTGCTGCGTCCCAATTCGCCTACTTATACTATGCCCTAAAAGTGTACTCTTTTTGTGAAGAAAAAGTACACACTTTTGAGTATGTAGACGCATAGTAGGCAAGCTTTGGGACATACTACTTCGTCATAACTGTGTCTTTAATGGATGCTCTGTTGCTTACGTGCATTCTGTCAGTTTAAACTGCCGTACTGCAGTTCAGACTTGTTACAGTTAACATCATCCACATTTCCTTTAATTTGATTTCCTACCGTATTGGAGAGAAATGAAGAGGCACGTTGATCTGCTAGTCGCGGGTCTATCATGCCGAGGACTCTGTTCATGTGTTTGCATAATGATGCATTTAAAAGTTAATGACCAAACGTATCATTATAAAAGTTCACAGTGTTCCTACAGGTGAAATATAACGTGAATAACATTAAATTAATATTTTTCATCAGGTTATGCTGTGTTCAAGTCCTCCTGGGACATTCGTACTTACGAGTTGACAAGTCGTAATTACGACGTCAGGTGCGTTCAAGTCAGTTTAGTAGGCACAAGATGGCGGTGTACCTTCTTTTAATAAATTACAAGAAAATACAACAGGGTCTGCATTTTTTACTTGGATTTCAGCTGCGTAACAAGAACATGACCAATTTAAGTTTATAGGACAACTAAACTATCAATTTAAACAAAAATTTACCGTCAACTACAGACGTTGCATCCATCGATTCCGCCATGTTTCTCATTGACACGCCCCCAACTCGGAAACTCGGGGCTTAAAGAAAATGTAGAGTTTCCCACTCGTAATAACGACTTTGTGGTGGCATTCGTGTGCGTTCAACTCGTAAATACGATCTATCCGACATGACTTGAACGCACCATTAGATATTGATTATCACTCAAATCCCTTTCTCTACCTGTCCGTCGGTCGCGTATATCCGCCATTTTTGTAGTTTTTAACACTTTTTATGCGTGTTTGTAGTACTAATCGAATCCTCGTCCACCGCGCAATGTGTTGTGGGCAATATTAGCAATTAGAGTGTGCATCGATCTGCACTTCCAGGAATCTTTGGCATACGTTTTTAAACATACTATTATTTGGGACATACTAATTCTATTTTCGAATGCTATTTAGGACGGATAGTATGCGAATTGGGACGCAGCAAGTGATTCTTCTTTTTATTTATTTATTTATTTTTCCTGACATGTTGGTGTTATATCTTTCACTTGGATGTTATAAGTTACACTGAGTAAATACAGCTGGGTAAAACAAAAACTGTGTCTTCACTTCTGGCTGCAAAGCAACAAAATGTGATTATTTTAAAGGGGGTGATTCTTTTCTATACCCACTGTATCTTTTTAAATGTACTGTAGTAATTAGAAAAAAACAACAACAACAACTTAAAACCAGCCAAGCAGCATCTAATTGTCTTCGGTTTACTTTCTACCATCTTACAATTGTTCTGTGTGCAATTTTTTTTAAATGCTTTATCAGGAATTTAGCCAAATCAATGAAATCAGGGGGGAAAATCCGTTACTACCACATTTCTTTTACCTTTTGTACTACTCAACAAAAAAAAAAAGTACTCTAGACTATATCCACTTTCTTCACTTGCTTCATGTCCTATCGTTTCTGAAAATACTGCTTCTCCATAACAGTAAACAGACAAATCATTAGCATCATTTGAGGAATCATCTGACACTTCATCTGTATCTTCTTTTTCTTTTACTACTTCCTAAGGTTTTTTTAAGTGCTTCTACAGATATATAAATAAACAAATAGCATGCGTGTACGAGTCGGTTTCCCAGGTAAAAATACAATTACGTGTAAAATGTCATAACTGTGTCTGACATGAAAAGTATGCTATTCATATTCTCATGAAATGATAAATAGCAAATAACACATATACAAAATCTCTGTTACGTTTTATTTTATTTTATTTAGTTTTGTAGTTTTAAGTACAAATGTGACCTTGTTTGCAACTATGGCAATGTCCGCCCTGAGACTGCATCGCAAACACTGTCTCGACTGCACAAAATGCTTCCACTATAAGCGGCAGCCACGTGGCGATTCCACCGCTTGCCGCGTCCCATATTAAAGGGCTTTTTTTTTTCATGTCAGACACAGTTACAGTCTTTCTCGATTGCTTAAACACATTTCTTGAAACTATGCCTCGTATTCTCAAAACAGTAAACACAAATCCATAACGTCTCACCCAATTCCCCAAACATCCTATTTTCAGGTCAAAATGAAGCTCTACACTCAAAACCATTCACTCTTGCTGAAAAACCAAACTTTTCCCTCAGACATCACACACAAGCTTTCAAAAACACACACACACGCTACAACATAGTATTACACACTGGTGCAATAAATTCAAAACAATATATCCAAAACTGGTAAGTTATGTTGCTTGTGGATCTCAAAGATTCTCTGCAAAACACATGAAACACAGTAGAGTAAATCACTGCCCTGAAGCACAGTTCAAGAGGGCACAAATGGCAGCATAAACTGCTATGATGGTACACAATACTTCATACGATATCAAAACTCATACCTGAACATATTCCACTCGTTGGTCTTTCACTCTGTCAGAGTTTCGTTCGAAAGGGACGCAGTACGCCTGTTTCATCCGGAACCTGTGCTTTCGGAGGATACGATCAATTGTGGAGAGGCTGATGGCATTTATCCCTCGAAAATGATGATTATCCTCAATCACTCTCCTTTGAATCTCTCGCAGGCGGATTACATTATTGGCAATGACCATGTTTACAAGCTCCCTCTCTTGCTCCTCCGACAAAAGCCTTAGCCTGCCTCCACCAGGTGGTCGTCTCTGTGTCCTACAAAAATAGAAGCACTCATTACTGTAACTGTCACACATCCTTTTTACAGGAAAAAATGGAAACATACTGAAACTCTATCTGTATGTGAGGCAATTTGATCCATTTCTTTATTACAATAGCATAGTGCAACAGTGTATGCACTCTAAAGTTACTGTACAGAGCAGTCTTACTGTAAGTACACCTACCTGTTTTCCTCCCTGAAGGTTCTGTTGATGAGGCGACGGTGAAGCGACTCAAATTTGGCTGTACTCATTGCCCAGCCTCCCTCATAGTCATACCATGGACAAGGACATGGTCAACTAAAGTGGCTCGAATTTCATCTGAGACTGCTTGTCTCCTTGCCCTTCTTCTCCCTCCTCCTCCTCCTCCTTCACCACGTCCTCCTCCTCTCCCTCCTCCTTCACCACGTCCTCCTCCTCTCCCTCCCCCCCTCCCCCCACATCTTAAAGACATCTATCAGATATTTGCACACAGCAGATGCTTTCCAGATGAATCAATCTTTAACAGACATCTTGCAGACGTACCTGTACCTGTGCTATGTGGGTTACATTTAAAATGATCATCATGTTTTCAACACTCCGACATGAGCTCAGTGAAATGTTCAAATATTGGTTGTTAATAATCTGTTCAGTAATTGTTTAAAGCCAACGCGGTTGCTGCTTACAAAAAGATCAAATATTTTTGTCTTTAACGGTGCCTGCCGCGAAGAGGTGCGTGCCACCTCACGCACTCACACATGCGCACAGAGAGAGATTCATTGAATTAAGTGGAGATATGCATTACAATAAGATATATTAAGTGATGTGATGAATTTTGATTGTTAGGCATAAAATACTAGAACATTTAGAAGAAAACAAGTACCACTAACACTGAAACTGCAGTCCTAGGATATGGCAAAAAGAGATGAGCTCCATTCCTCTATGGGAGTTGCACGGAGACTCATGGGAAAGCGACACTGTAGACCATGATATGTGTCAAGCTTTCATTTCCTCTGGAAAAATATGAAAGATCTCTATTCATAAATGTAATGGGGAGAGCACTGGTTAATGAATGATGTTAGTAGATAGGATTGGAGGATAAATGGATAATCATTGAATTTCCTGGCTCATAAATATTTTTACTTCTAATTTTAATGGCATTAGCAGTATGATTTTGCCTCACACGGCATAGATATATTTGTTGCTACAGTATAAAACTTGTGATTATAGTGTGGTTAAAATGGAAACTTGATCAACTTGTTTTTGTTTTTTTTCTTCTTAGTTTCATCAACTTAATTCGTTTGAACAGAACACTGTGTGCGCAGAAGGGGTTTTCAGCATGAAGGATCTTTCTGCACAAAATGTCTCATTCACTGAGTTCAGATTAAATGGTTTCTACACTCTAGGAGAATGGAGCCCTTTTTTATTTATCCCTTTCTTTCTGATTTTTTTATTAGCTATCACAGCAAATTGTATTTGTAATATATTTAATCATATGTCAAAAGTCTCTGCATTCTCCTATGTATGTATTAATAGCTGTTATGGCCGTGTTAGACTTGATCATGCCTGTATTTTTTGTACCAAACATGCTTCTAAGTTTTTTATTCAATTGGAGTGGGATTTCTCTAAATGGTTGTTTGATACAGATGTTTGGCATTCATTTTGTTGGAACATTTCAAACTACACTGCTTTTTTGGATGGCACTGGATCGATACTTTGCAATATGCAGACCTCTTTACTATCATAAATACATGGAAATTCCTCACTTCCTAAAGTTTGTTTTTGCACCAGCAATAAGAAATGGACTCCTGATGGTCACAATGGTTTCTCTAGCTGGAAGACTATCATTTTGTTTAACAAATGTCATCGATCACTGTTTTTGTGAACACATGGCATTGGTTCAGTTAGCATGTGGAGATATATCTATTAATAATATTGTAGGACTTTTGTCTGCTTTCCTTATTCCAGCAGCAGATTTTATTCTTATTACTGTTTCTTATGTTGTGATTTTTACCTCTGTGTTGAAATCTGGAAAAGCTCACATAAAGGCCTTGAACACCTGCATTACTCACTTAATTATCCTGTCAATTAGTTTGTTTTCTGCTTTGATTGCATTTTTGTCATACAGAATAAGAAATAACATTTCTTCCAACAACCGTATATTCATAAGTATCTTATACTTATTTTTTCCAAGTTGTTTTAACCCAATAATCTATGGTTGGAGAACAAAAGAAATAAGACTATCATTTCTGAAGTTTATAAACAATGCAAAGGTCTTTGCTTTAAAAAAATGAATGGCTTTTATTAAATAATGAATACTACAACAGGATAATACAGTGCATTGAAAACACATTCTTAATAAAAGAAGCTATTGCTTTGAGGGAAGAAAGCTATATGATATCTTGTAGATAAATGCATAATAAATTAAAAGATAAAAAATATTACAAATTGATGTGTCTTTACAGACACATCTAAAATAAAATACAGTTACACAGATGCTTAATTATAATTTGTACCATGACATTAGTAAAGTACACTTAATCCAGTGATATCTGTCAAGCAATGGGGTAATTTTGAGTACTTTTTTTAAAATCACTTACTCTAAAGATTAAACAAAATGTGACATTGCACTTAAATGGATCATAGATGCAAAGAATGCCTACTATTGTATTGCTGTTTTTTTTTCTTCATGGAATGGTGTATTGAATTATCATACCTGCCGTAGGCTCTGTAAACAAAGCAAAAACAAAATAGCTTCTGCGTCTAATATATGTGTTATGAGCACAATATATTTGTGTTGTCAACACTGTACGTTCTAAATGTCAAGACTTTCTCACTGTTGTAACAAGCTTCAGTAAAGGTAATAAACCATTTAGAAGTTATTCTGTTATCTCAAATAATTAATTCTTTAAAGTGAATGATTTTTCAGTATTTGTAATAAATATATCCCTTTCTGAGGGCTTTTCGCCCTTGAAATAGTACCAGGTAAATTGAATACTGAGTTTACTTGTTTCATGTCTGCTCATACCCAGGGTATTCATAAGTTGACGTTTCACACTGTACATTCCTAAACCCTGAGGTAATGTTCTTATTTGCATATTTGCTGTTTCCTTGATTGAACAAATGCAGCATGAGACCTGTTTACATGAAGGGTCTGGCACTGTTCATCCTCAGATTATAGTCTACATTGCTCTGTACTATCAAGTTTATTTTTCCCTGAATAGACTTTTTGGACTATAATGATAAGAATAAAACAATCCAATTCACATGTTTCCTGTCACCGTTAGACATTTCACCCCTTAAACACTAAAATAACTGTTTATGGATCTAGCCGTAACATTCAAACACTGCACTGTTCCACACTGTACAAGTATGGCACAGCAATGAAGGGTTAACATTGCTAACCTTGCTCCGGAGCAGGGTTTCATAACCCCAGGTAAAAAGTGGTGTTAACCCCGCTTCTAAATTACAGGTTTAAAATGTTCCTTTACGGTGAGTTTAGAACAGGGGTGTCCAAACTCGGTCCTGGAGGGCCCATGTCCTGCAGAGTTTATCTCCATAACTAATTAAACACACCTGAACCAGCTAATTAAGGTCTTACTAGGCATTAGGGGTGTAACGGTACATGTATTCGTCCCGAACCGTCACGGTATGGATGTCACAGTTCGGTTCATGCAGTCAGACGACGAATACAGTCAGTCATAGGCAATCAATCCAGAAGGGGGAGCTTGCGGTAATGCAACGCTAACCGTCACAACAAGGCAAGGCAAGGCATGGCAAGTTTATTTATATAGCACATTTCATACACAATGGTAATTCAAAGTGCTTTACATAAAATAAAATAAAAAAAATAATCACAACAATAAAACAAGGAATTTAAAAACTTTGAAAATGATTTAAAAAATTGATTTAAGAGGTTTAAAATGAATTTAAGAAAACGATTATACATAAAATATAGTGCAATCAGTTCGGACATCGCACAGTGCTCATTCAATAAATGCACAGCTAAACAGATGAGTTTTGAGTCTGCATTTAAATGTGACTAATGTTTTAGCACATCTGATCTCTTCTGGAAGCTGATTCCAACTGCGGGCGGCATAATAACTAAAAGCAGACTCCCCTTGTTTTGTGTGAACCCTTGGTATTTCGAACTGACTTGATCCTAATGATCTGAGTGGTCTGTTAGGTTTATATTCAGTGAACATATCTGCTATGTATTTAGGTCCTAGGCCATTGAGTGATTTATAAACGAGTAAAAGTACTTTAAAATCAATCGTGAAGACACGAGGCGACAGGGATAGCCCGAAGGGGAGGACCTTGTACTGATATGCTCGCCCTTCGAACGCAAAGCGGAGAAACGGTCTGTGTCGAGGGAGAATCGAGACATGAAAGTACGCGTCCTTGAGGTCGATCGCTGCGAACCAATCGAAAGGACGGACGCATTGAAAGATGCGTTTCTGCGTCAACATCCTGAACGGGAGCTTGTGAAGGGCCCGGTTCAGTACGCGCAGGTCCAGGATTGGTCGTAACCCACCACCGTTCTTGGGTACGATGAAGTATGGGCTGTAGAAACCTGACCTCATCTCGGCTGGAGGGACCGGCTGTATCGCGTCCTTCGCCAGCAGGACCGCGATTTCTGCACGCAAGACAGGAGCATCCTTGTCCAGCACCGAGGTGAAACGAATGCCCCTGAACTTGGGAGGGCGCCGGGCGAACTGAATCGCGTAGCCGAGTCTGATGGTTCTCCTGAGCCAGTGAGACGGCCTGGGGAGCGCTAACCAGGCCCCCAGCGACCGAACTAGCGGGACCAGGGAAACCACCGACGTACCCGCAGTGGGGCAGCGCGTAGGAACACAGGGACCCAACCCGGGAGGCCGAGCGTCCGAGGGTGGGGTCTGAGTGCGCGGCGCACCACTTACCTGGCTCCATAGCTGGGCACGGGGCTCGTGAGGAGGCACAGCGTCCCTGAACCGGACCTCTAGCGCGCTAGACTGGAGGGATGTCCACATACCCTTGGGCCGCCCCCCCTCGTGTGACTCGGGCAACGCCACTCTTCCTGACGGTGGCAGCGCAGCCGAATCCTCATCTCCAGAGCCTAGCTCGCCCTCCGATGTGTGTCAAGATAGCAGGTTGACGATTTAAGGTGCTGTACTATTTCTTCCAAAATTTTGCTATCAATTCCTTCAAAAGCAGACATAGTATCTTCTTTTTGTTATTGTGGTCAAGCTGATTTCTGTCTGCCAGTCTTCCTGCTGACTTTCAAAGGAACTTGACAACAGGAAAGAGCATAAGAAGAGACGATCTACACAACAATCCAAAACAAGAATGGCAAGTTCAGACACCACGCAAGAGCTCGAAGAACTGCCTGCTTGTTTGAAATCAGCAGTGTGGGAAAGTTTGGGGTTCTAGAGATGCACTGGTTGACCGGCTGTAAATCGGAACCAGTTTTTAGTTTTATTTTGGCCAATCTCTATTCCAGAATTTCACACAAACTGCATTGCCATCATTTCCCAAAATTTAATTTGTGTGGAATTTTTATGAAGTCTGTAAAGAGGAGAAAGTACTGTACCTGGCAGATCAAGCTCACTGTTTGCGATGCTTGAAATACAGGAAGGCAAATATGTGAGGGTTTATATGAATGTATCTCTGAGAGGAACTGACCTTCTCCAGAAATGTTTCGATGGCATTTTCTTTTCCTCTTACCTCCATATAATGCCCAAGGAAACACTGTATCACTGCTGTTCCATAAATGCCACCTGCTGTCATTTTCATTCAGTATGTCTGCTGTTTTATATTGTGCAGGTGTCTTATGTAGCGTAATTTCACAAATCAAAAGTTCTGTTTTTGCTTTAAATCTTGAAATTATACAATCTAATTAAAATCAAAAACAACTGCTCATGCTACATGTAGCATTACTGTCTGTTCAAAATAAATAAAAAAAATAAATTTCCCGTTGTACCAAACTCGTATCAAACCGTGACCACAAAACCGAGGTACGTACCGAACTGTGACTTCTGTGAACCGTTACACCACTATTAGGCATACTAGAAACTTCCAGGCAGGTTTGTTGAGGCAAGTTGGAGCTCAAACTCTGCAGGACACCGACCCCCCCTGACCGAGTTTGGAAAACCCTGGTTTAGAAGAACAAGGGTTAAGCACATGACAAAAAGCCGTTTGGTGTTAGAAGTGACATGGGAGTCCATGATTTAGATGGAATTATTCGACCTTGTCAAGGAGCTACAGCAAGATCTCCAACACCAAAGTCAAAAAGCAGCTGTTGCTGGTCTCTGCAAGACAACAAAATCCCATGAAAGTGAAGTGCACACTCCAATAAAGAGAGACCATTGGTGCGTCCAAAATTGCGTACTTATGCACTATTCTATGACGTTTTGTAGTATTAATAGTGTGAGTAGTGCGTTCACATTGAAAATTCCAAAAAGAAAAAGTTGCACTTTAAATACCCGGATGATGCACTTAAATAACCGAAAAAATGGTTCCAGTGTGGAATGTTGGACACTTTATGCACTCAATTGTCGGAGCTTTAATTACGTAGCGTAGGGGGAGGGGCTATTAGACTTCGATTATGAATGACAAAATAACCTTATGTAATGCATACACTACATGAGTGAGTACAAAGTGCATAAGTACATACTGTATAAGTGCATAATGTATATTGCTTAATTTGGGACGCAGCTGTGACAATTGAGTGCATGAATTTGTTGAGTGATGCTGGGGTGGCCTCCGACCCAACTAAAGTGGTCACAGTGAAGAACTTGTCTGCACCACACAATGTGAGACAAAGTTCGTGCCTAAGTTTTCCATAAGCTTCAGGAGGCCCTATGTGCATACCCAGTATTGGACCAGCTTTTTGTGGTAGACACAGATGACAGCAGGGTTGGCATCAGGTTGTGATGTCCCAAACTGAAGACGATGGGAATAAAGAGATTGTCAGTTGCTCTGAAAGAAACTATTGCATGACTATTGCATGTAGTCAAGACACTCCCTGATCTAGACAGAAGGTATTCACCTGAGCTAAATTCCATGTGTCATAGCAAATGTCAATGTGATAATTCAGTTTTTATTTTTATTGCAAAGTTATCACAATTCTGTTTTTTTTTTTTTGCCTTGTCATTATGGGGTATGGACCGTAGATGTGATGTGTACAAAAATAATTTCAAGCATTTTAGCATAAGGCTGCAACATAACAAAATGTTAAAACAATGAAGGTGTCTAGAATACTTGCTGAATACAGTGTACATACTTGCAATATACACTTTATGTCATTGCCCTGTTGTTTAGAGCTTTGTACAGTATAACATCGTATTGCCAAACCCTATGTATTACTATTGTTGAGGTATCTAGTCAACACAAGTCATCACTTTTATTTCTGTAGCACTTTTTAGGATACAGATTGTTTCAAAGCAGCTTCACAGTAGTAAACAGGAAAACAGCAGAATCAATTATGGAGACTCAGTTATTGAGACAATTCAAAATCTTCTGTAGGCAGCTCTAAAAAGGAAATAGTGACATTATTCAGCTCAAGTCGATTCAGTGTTGGTTCTAGTGCCAGAAGTGTAGCTCCAAATTTAGTTCAGTATTCTTTCTGTGCAATACACTACACTATGTGCATTGCTTCGTGACAGTCATAGCAATAAAAACTTGGTCAGGGTTGCTGCAGGATTTTTAAAGTCCCCATTAAATCAAAATGAAAGTTTTTTGGGTGTTATTATCAATATGTTAGTCTTAAGGTTATCTATAAGGCAGTGTGCTCCAAAACAGTGACAAAATTCGCATTTAGAAGATATAAGCATTCAAAGCTTGCAGTTCGTCACTTCCCCCAAAACGGCTCAACGATTTTTTTGACGTCACATCGTACTTCAGCTTCTCATCAAACTTTCTGTCCAATCAAGTGCTCTCTAGAATCTGAAGCGCCCGCCCCCTACACTATAAAATAGACGCTGAAGCCGCAGCTAAAATCAGTCACTTGTCCACAGAATTAGTATTTTCTGTACAGTGAATGGCATGTAGTGCACTATATAGGGGACAGGGAACGATTCAAACAGTGTAAATATTTGAATTCTACACAGAATGCTATATTTTATAGCAATATGGATGAGATTGTGGCTGGCATACCCTGTCAAAAGCGGCTTTACAGAGCTCAACGGCTCTGACCGGCTCTAGCCCAGGCTGTGATATAAACGAACGCTATTGGCTATTTTAAAAAGGGGTGGGGCTGCTTGATATGTCCCGCCCTGTCTTCATGTTTCAGTTAAAATGACGTCAACACATAGAGTAACGCTGCGTGTTTCTAAGCATTTCAGGGGACCTTTAAGCTCAAATTTAATACTTTTTAAAACCTGCACAAATAAAATAAATACCATATGAGCGGGATAGGGCAATGTCTATAGTAACATATTAAACTGTAAAATGACTGTAAAAAGCATGATTTACAGTTCAGATACAAGTTTTCACAAAAACAAAAGTTTTATAAAATGACACACACCATCAAACTGAACAGAGCTGGATGATGACATCACTGAATTCAATGGTTCAAACTGCCTTTAACTGAAAATTTAGTGTTTACTATTGTCATTTTGCATTATTGACACACTATTTTCCTAATTAATGCTGTACAGTTGCTTTGACACAATCTGTTTTGTTAAAAGCACTATATAAATAAAGGTGACTTGACTTGACTTTTCAGCCTTTCAAATTTTGGGATTTTTGAAGTCAAAAGTATTAATTATATTAATTTAAACAATTATTATCAATCAATTATTATATTAATGAAATAACATATAAATATATTTTACTGTTTAGATTTTTTTAATGCATTATCTTCTTATCGATCCATCAGTTTACATTTACAGCTCTGTGTTTGCAGGGTAAAAACATCGTTTTTAGACTAGTGTATACAGAACTGAATAGCAAGTGCTATGAAATAGTATGAGCTGCTAATACATACTGTACATACAAAAATAAATAAATAAATATTAAAATAATAAAAAATTAAAAATATATAGGGCACTAAAAATGCGCTGAAACTGCAGCCTCCGGTATTTCAGGAATACTCTACTCCAATAAAACAGGCTTATTGAAAATGCACATTGATTCTCTGCCAGCAGGAAGCGCTTTTGGAAAGGCAAAAATAGAACTGTTTCCCCGGTAACAGCTGTAAACAAAGCAGCACAGCACCGGACTTTGAAACGCGTACTGCTCATGTTTATTTTATGAAATCATCGCCTTTTGAAGTTTAATCGTAACATTAAGCCATATCGCAATTCTGGTCTTTCCGTCCCCAAATTTAAGACCTCCTGAAATCATAATTAAGACTTTCTTGTACAATTTAAGACTTTTTAAGGACCCATGGGAACCCTGTTGGTGTCTGAAGTACATGGTTTACCACATATGTGGTTCTCCTTCAAATGGGAACTCTCAATGCATCCTCTAGTGGATACTATTTGGCGGGATCGATGTCTGAAGCATGTATCCAAACACGGCAATGACAATGACATTGGCTGGCAACAGCTAGTGGTGTAATACAGGCACGACTGGAGGTATAAAAGGGCACCCATATAACATGTCATCCTCTTTTTTGTCCTCAGGAAGCAGTTTGTTCATAGCGTGTTTCTAAAAGGCAATTGTTATCATGGATCCCAGTACAAAATGTTTCAAGAAGTGAATTCCTCTGTGTCAGAGATATCTGACACCTGGGGATTCACATGACTTTTGCATGATGTGTTTGGGTGAGGAGCATGTATGTTTAGTCCTTGTGGGGGCTGAATGTGATCACTGTGAGTGCATTCTGATCTAAAAGCTCCATTCACGTTTATCCATCTTCTCGAGAGAAGAGGAATTAACGCTGGTGTCAAGCGGTTCAGGACCCACTAAAGCTGAGGTTCAGCGGAAACTGCAGTCGTGGGGGTCTCAAGTCACGCTGGCAAAGGAGTTTAAAAAGTGCCTAGACCCTTCTCACTGCTTGGTTACCAACTCGAGTGAGCTGATGATCCGGATATGCTATCCATGGCATCATACGATTTGGCCTCAAGTCAAGAGCAGGATGTGTCTGGGGAGGGCAAAGAAGTTGAGCCTACCCAGTACACCTACCCTGCATATGATTAGTTATTGGAGGTCATGTCCCACGCTACAGATAAATTGGATCTTCCCAGGTGGCACGAGAGACGGGAAACCACCCCTGGGTAGATTGGATGAGCATTTCCTGGCATGAACCCAATGTATTTATATATATATATATATATATATATTATTCATCCCCCAATCCCCTACCCAATCACAATCTGCTACAACAAAATCTAACCACACACAAAAAACAAGTCAGACCACCTTGTTTCACAATTTTTTAATGCTTCAAGGCATATTTTGAGAATAACAAACTCAGCAAAAAGAGGTGCTAGCAAAACATGTTAGCCAGTGCTAGAGATAAGTTTCCTCAAGAACTGCTGTAAAACTCAAGGTATTTACTACTGTAAAACTCAAGGTAGAATTAAAACAGGTACATCTGATAACAGCATTGCTTACATTACAATAACATTCAGAAATATGTGACATGCAGTCATTTGGAATGGGTGGTGGTCAGAAAAAAAAAACATTCCATAAGGCTCAGTGGTTGAGTGTCTTTGCACCATCAAACTTGTCTATGTACATTTAATTGTTAGAAGCACAGCAGTATAGAAGGAGCATTCTACAGGAAATTACTATAAAATAACTATAACCCTCCTATAATTAATCACTGAATTTTGGTGACAGCTTCATAGTATTGTCACACCCATAGTCAGCTCTGTGTTCCTGTCTTGTGCTTTTCTCCTCATGTGCTCTCCATGACCTAGTTTTCCCTCGTGTGTTTCATACCCTTATTTGGTTCTTCCTGTTTCTGTTCCTATTGAGTTCCATTTGTTTCAGCTGTGTCTTGGTAATTCCCTCGTTCAGTTCCGTTTACTTAAGCCCAGTGTTTCTTGTGTCTAGCATCCTGTGTTAAATGTCAATTCCCGATGCTACATGTGTGTGTCTCCTGGCTACCCTGTGTTTTCCCCAGTTTGGATCATTAGACTGTTTTCCTGCAACTTCTTCGTCTCTGTGCTCCGTTCCTCCACAGTAGCAGTCGTGACAGAACACAGGACCAAAACAAACAGTAAGCGGTGCCCCTTCTCCACATTTTTGTTTCCGTTTCTGAAAGTTTTATTTTTCCCTTTTCCCCATGGTGATGGACATCGCCGCGAGATTCTCCACCCTAGCCCGCAGGGATCTCCCATTTGTGGAATTCGATCGGGAATTCGCCCATTGGACAACGCCACACTAAATTCTCCATTCTGGATCAGGGCCAATTACTATCGCCCCGTGGACCTCCCAAACACCACTGGACTGAGCTGGAGGGAAGGTATCGTCCGGTGTCTGGAGAGTGTCCGGCCCCGATCCAGAACCAGCCCGCCAACCGCAACAGCCGCTCCAGTGTCGGCTCCAGCCCCTGAGTCCGCTCCAGTGTCGGCTCCAGCCCCTGACCTTGCTCCAGAGAGGGCTCCTTTTCCCATGTTAAGCCCCGAGAAGGCTCCTGTTCCCAAGTTCAGCCCAGAGAGAGCTCCTGCTCCCAAGCCAAGCCCAGAGAGGGTTCCTGCTCCCAAGCCAAGCCCAAAGAGGGCTCTTGTTCCCACGTCCAGCCCAGAGAGTGCTCATGTTCCCACGTTAAGCCCAGAGAGGGCTCCTGTTACCAAGTCCAGCCCAGAGAGGACCCCTGTTCCCGAGTCAAGCCCAAGGAGGGCCACAGTTCCTGAGTCAAGCCCAGGGATGGCCGCTGCTCCTATGTCAGGGCCACGGAGGGCCTCAGAACCCGAAATGTCCCCCAAGGAATTTTTTTTGGGGGGGCTATAGGGCTCCGGTCGTAGAGACCGAGGCCAAGGCCACGGAGGCCGCTCCACCATGGCCTCGGGAACTGTCTGCTCCGCCATGGCCCCCTGAACTATCTGCTCTGCCATGGCTCCCTAGTCTGCCTGCTCCGCCATGGCACCCTGAACTGACTGCTCCGCCATGGCTCCCTAGTCTGCCTGCTCCGCCACGGCTCCCTAGTCTGCCTGCTCCGCTATGGCTCCCCGAACTGTCTGATCCACCATGGCACCCGGAGCTGCCTGATCCAGCATGGGTCCCAGATCCGGTACCGCCCTGGAGGCCATCCATCTCACATAAGCCTGTCCGTAGAGGCCTGTAGAGCGCCCACCCCCCCTCCCCGTTGGATGTTACGAGGCGCGTGGACGTGCCTTCCGGGAGGGGGAGGTAATGTCACGCCCATGCTCTGTGTTCCTGTCTTGTGTTTTTCTCCTCGTGTGCTCTCCATTACATAGTTTTCCCTCGTGTGTTTCATGCCCTTATTTGGTTCTTCCTGTTCCTATTGAGTTCCATTTGTTGATGTTTCCGGGAGGGGGAGGTAATGTCACGCCCATGGTCAGCTCTGTGTTCCTGTCTTGTGTTTTTCTCCTCGTGTGCTCTCCATTACATAGTTTTCCCTCGTGTGTTTCATGCCCTTATTTGGTTCTTCCTGTTCCTATTGAGTTCCATTTGTTTCAGCTGTGTCTTGTTAATTCCCCTGTTCAGTTCCGTTTACTTAAGCCCAGTATTTCCTGTGTCTAGCGTCCTGTGTTAAACGTCAATTCCCGATGCTACGTGTGTGTGTCTCCTGGCTACCCTGTGTTTTTGCCAGTTTGGATCATTAAAGACTGTTTTCCTGCAACTCCTTCGTCTCCGTGCTCCTTCGTTCAGTTCAGTAGCAGTCGTGATAAGTATCTAGTTCCATCAGGATTTTCTGAAACAGTACAAATGTGCACTTGAGGTCCTTTGGGTAGTTTAGTTTTAGTGCATACATGAGTCCAAAAAGTATCACACATCCACGTGTGACACTTTGTAGGTTTTCCACACCTTCAAGTATGACACCAACATCTGTAGGTTCGTCTGCAGGACCAGCACCATCTGCTCGAATGATATAGATGCCCATGGTTGTCTGTGCAAATCCCAAATCAGCATTTGCACGTTCACAGTTCTGGAGGATAAACAAAGAGATTTGAGTCGTGTCCCAATACCAGTCACAGTGATATTGATATAATTTAAAAGCATGTCATATACTTTGTTGTCATATAATCATTCAATGCAAAAAAAAAAAAAACTGACAAATGTAAATTAACTTTACTCTGCACAACCTTTTATTACTCTTCTGACATTTGAATTAGTGCACCAAAAACTGTAAGGGAAGAACATCTCGACAGGCTTGTTTAACAGATGTTTTACCTCAGTGATTTTGGAGATTTTACTTAAAGAACTATATTAAACTACTTAATATGATTGCTTCCTTTTCTAACAGAAGACTTGATACCAGAGGATGAGCTTGCTTGGCAAGTAATATAGGACCTGAAGAAAATTGCAGAATTAGCTGTGGCACCTGTTCACATTGAAGGGATGATAGCCAATCTTGATGTCAAAGTGTCTGAACACAGACAGAGACTACTGGAGCTAAACATAGCTTTTTATTCCAGGCTGATGTTCTGATTAAGGAAGTTGTGTTGGCTCTCAGGCAGAAGTATCCAGATATCAGTCAAGTTCATCTTGCAAAAAGTGTCACCACCAGGGGAATTCACTATAACAGTGGAATGTTATTTGCATGTGGTTCAACTGCTGGAATGTCACCAGTAAAATATGGAGTGCCACAAGGATCTGTCATAGGTCCTCTGCTATTTTTGATATACATGTTGCCCCTTGGTAATATTATTAGAAAATACGGGATTAGTTTCCACTGTTATGCTGATGATACTCAACTATATATCTTAACAAGACCAGATGAAACTTCTAAATTATCCAAGCTAACAGAGTGTGTTAAAAATGTAAAAGATTGGATGACCAATAATTTTCTCCTATTAAATTCGCTTTACGTGCACACTTACCATAACATGGATTTAAAAATACTGTTCGAAGGGGTTCTCGTGGCACTCAGAAAGAGCAGCCCATAGATGGAAATAGCGCATCCCCAAACCGTTATGTCTTGAGAAGTCATCAAGTCAATCTACGGCTATAATGCTGGAGTGGCTAGCAGTAAATCTGTAGCTGAGGGAGC